>NW_027478887.1:0-300000 GCF_051014685.1 Ptiloglossa arizonensis | reverse complement strand
TGCGAAAATTTTGAGTTTCTCAAGCGTTTCTTATCTCCAAACTGCCATATCTCGCGAACGGATTGATCAATCCGCAAAATTTCTGTTGCATCTGAAAGTAGAAACTCGCCCGATTACAACGGTAGGTGTAGTTTTCCCCTAGGCCGTTCTAGTTATTCGTGTCGAGCATCAGAACTGCGAAAATTTTGAGTTTCTCAAGCGTTTCTTACCTCCAAACTGCCATATCTCGCGAACGGATTGACCAATCCGCAAAATTTCTGTTGCATCTGAAAGTAGAAACTCGCCCGATTTCAACGGTAGGTGTAGTTTTCCCCTAGGCCGTTCTAGTTATTCGTTTCGAGCATCAGAACTGCGAAAATTTTGAGTTTCTCAAGCGTTTCTGATCTCCAAACTGCCACATCTCGCGAACGGATTGATCAATCCGCAAAATTTCTGTTGCATCTGAAAGTAGAAACTCGCCCGATTACAACGGTAGGTGTAGTTTTCCCCTAGGCCGTTCTAGTTATTCGTGTCGAGCATCAGAACTGCGAAAATTTTGAGTTTCTCAAGCGTTTCTTACTTCCAAACTGCCACATCTCGCGAACGGATCGACCAATCCGCAAAATTTCTGTTGCATCTGAAAGTAGAAACTCGCCCGATTACAACGGTATGCGCACTTTGCCCCTAGGCCGTTCTAGTTATTCGTGTCGAGCATCAGAACTGCGAAAATTTTGAGTTTCTCAAGCGTTTCTTACTTCCAAACTGCCATATCTCGCGAACGGATTGACCAATCCGCAAAATTTCTGTTGCATCTGAAAGTAGAAACTCGCCCGATTACAACGGCATGCGCACATTTCCCCTAGGCCGTTCTAGTTATTCGTGTCGAGCATCAGAACTGCGAAAATTTTGAGTTTCTCAAGCGTTTCTTACCTCCAAACTGCCATATATCGCGATCGGATTGACTAATCTGCAAAATTTCTGTTGCATCTGAAAGTAGAAACTCGCCCGATTACAACGGTATGCGTACTTTTCCCCTAGGCCGTTCTAGTTACTCGTTTCGAGCATCAGAACTGCGAAAATTTTGAGTTTCTCAAGCGTTTCTTATCTCCAAACTGCCATATCTCGCGAACGGATTGATCAATCCGCAAAATTTCTGTTGCATCTGAAAGTAGAAACTCGCCCGATTACAACGGTAGGTGTAGTTTTCCCCTAGGCCGTTCTAGTTATTCGTGTCGAGCATCAGAACTGCGAAAATTTTGAGTTTCTCAAGCGTTTCTTACCTCCAAACTGCCACATCTCGCGAACGGATTGACTAATCCGCAAAATTTCTGTTGCATCTGAAAGTAGAAACTCGCCCGATTACAACGGTATGCGTACTTTTCCCCTAGGCCGTTCTAGTTACTCGTTTCGAGCATCAGAACTGCGAAAATTTTGAGTTTCTCAAGCGTTTCTTACATCCAAACTGCCATATCTCGCGAACGGATTGACTAATCTGCAAAATTTCTGTTGCATCTGAAAGTAGAAACTCGCCCGATTACAACGGTATGCGTACTTTTCCCCTAGGCCGTTCTAGTTACTCGTTTCGAGCATCAGAACTGCGAAAATTTTGAGTTTCTCAAGCGTTTCTTACCTCCAAACTGCTATGTCTCGCGAACGGATTGACCAATCCGCAAAATTTCTGTTGCATCTGAAAGTAGAAACTCGCACGATTACAACGGTATGCGCACTTTTCCCCTAGGCCGTTCTAGTTACTCGTTTCGAGCATCAAAACTGCGATAATTTTGAGTTTCTCAAGCGTTTCTTACCTCCAAACTGCCATATCTCGCGAACGGATTGACCAATCCGCAAAATTTCTGTTGCTTCTGAAAGTAGAAACTCGCCCGATTACAACGGTAGGCGCACTTTTCCCCTAGGCCGTTCTAGTTATTCGTTTCGAGCATCAGAAATGCGAAAATTTTGAGTTTCTCAAGCGTTTCTTACATCCAAACTGCCATATCTCGCGAACGGATTGACCAATCCGCAAAATTTCTGTTGCATCTGAAAGTAGAAACTCGCCCGATTACAACGGTAGGTGTAGTTTTCCCCTAGGCCGTTCTAGTTATTCGTTTCGAGCATCAGAACTGCGAAAATTTTGAGTTTCTCAAGCGTTTCTGATCTCCAAACTGCCACATCTCGCGAACGGATTGATCAATCCGCAAAATTTCTGTTGCATCTGAAAGTAGAAACTCGCCCGATTACAACGGTAGGTGTAGTTTTCCCCTAGGCCGTTCTAGTTATTCGTGTCGAGCATCAGAACTGCGAAAATTTTGAGTTTCTCAAGCGTTTCTTACTTCCAAACTGCCACATCTCGCGAACGGATCGACCAATCCGCAAAATTTCTGTTGCATCTGAAAGTAGAAACTCGCCCGATTACAACGGCATGCGCACATTTCCCCTAGGCCGTTCTAGTTATTCGTGTCGAGCATCAGAACTGCGAAAATTTTGAGTTTCTCAAGCGTTTCTTACCTCCAAACTGCCATATATCGCGAACGGATTGACTAATCTGCAAAATTTCTGTTGCATCTGAAAGTAGAAACTCGCCCGATTACAACGGTATGCGTACTTTTCCCCTAGGCCGTTCTAGTTACTCGTTTCGAGCATCAGAACTGCGAAAATTTTGAGTTTCTCAAGCGTTTCTTATCTCCAAACTGCCATATCTCGCGAACGGATTGATCAATCCGCAAAATTTCTGTTGCATCTGAAAGTAGAAACTCGCCCGATTACAACGGTAGGTGTAGTTTTCCCCTAGGCCGTTCTAGTTATTCGTGTCGAGCATCAGAACTGCGAAAATTTTGAGTTTCTCAAGCGTTTCTTACCTCCAAACTGCCATATCTCGCGAACGGATTGACCAATCCGCAAAATTTCTGTTGCATCTGAAAGTAGAAACTCGCCCGATTTCAACGGTAGGTGTAGTTTTCCCCTAGGCCGTTCTAGTTATTCGTTTCGAGCATCAGAACTGCGAAAATTTTGAGTTTCTTCAAGCGTTTCTTACTTCCAAACTGCCACATCTCGCGAACGGATTGATCAATCCGCAAAATTTCTGTTGCATCTGAAAGTAGAAACTCGCCCGATTACAACGGTAGGTGTAGTTTTCCCCTAGGCCGTTCTAGTTATTCGTGTCGAGCATCAGAACTGCGAAAATTTTGAGTTTCTCAAGCGTTTCTTACTTCCAAACTGCCACATCTCGCGAACGGATCGACCAATCCGCAAAATTTCTGTTGCATCTGAAAGTAGAAACTCGCCCGATTACAACGGTAGGTGTAGTTTTCCCCTAGGCCGTTCTAGTTATTCGTTTCGAGCATCAGAACTGCGAAAATTTTGAGTTTCTCAAGCGTTTCTGATCTCCAAACTGCCACATCTCGCGAACGGATTGATCAATCCGCAAAATTTCTGTTGCATCTGAAAGTAGAAACTCGCCCGATTACAACGGTAGGTGTAGTTTTCCCCTAGGCCGTTCTAGTTATTCGTGTCGAGCATCAGAACTGCGAAAATTTTGAGTTTCTCAAGCGTTTCTTACCTCCAAACTGCCATATCTCGCGAACGGATTGACCAATCCGCAAAATTTCTGTTGCATCTGAAAGTAGAAACTCGCCCGATTTCAACGGTAGGTGTAGTTTTCCCCTAGGCCGTTCTAGTTATTCGTTTCGAGCATCAGAACTGCGAAAATTTTGAGTTTCTCAAGCGTTTCTGATCTCCAAACTGCCACATCTCGCGAACGGATTGATCAATCCGCAAAATTTCTGTTGCATCTGAAAGTAGAAACTCGCCCGATTACAACGGTAGGTGTAGTTTTCCCCTAGGCCGTTCTAGTTATTCGTGTCGAGCATCAGAACTGCGAAAATTTTGAGTTTCTCAAGCGTTTCTTACTTCCAAACTGCCACATCTCGCGAACGGATCGACCAATCCGCAAAACTTCTGTTGCATCTGAAAGTAGAAACTCGCCCGATTACAACGGTATGCGCACTTTGCCCCTAGGCCGTTCTAGTTATTCGTGTCGAGCATCAGAACTGCGAAAATTTTGAGTTTCACAAGCGTTTCTTACCTCCAAGCTGCCATATCTCGCGAACGGATTGACAAATCCGCATAATTTCTGTTGCATCTGAAAGTAGAAACTCGCCCGATTACAACGGTAGGTGTAGTTTTCCCCTAGGCCGTTCTAGTTATTCGTGTCGAGCATCAGAACTGCGAAAATTTTGAGTTTCTCAAGCGTTTCTTACTTCCAAACTGCCATATCTCGCGAACGGATTGACCAATCCGCAAAATTTCTGTTGCATCTGAAAGTAGAAACTCGCCCGATTACAACGGTATGCGCACTTTTCCCCTAGGCCGTTCTAGTTATTCGTGTCGAGCATCAGAACTGCGAAAATTTTGAGTTTCTCAAGCGTTTCTTACCTCCAAACTGCCATATCTCGCGAACGGATTGACCAATCCGCAAAATTTCTGTTGCATCTGAAAGTAGAAACTCGCCCGATTACAACGGCATGCGCACATTTCCCCTAGGCCGTTCTAGTTACTCGTTTCGAGCATCAGAACTGCGAAAATTTTGAGTTTCTCAAGCGTTTCTGATCTCCAAACTGCCACATCTCGCGAACGGATTGACTAATCCGCAAAATTTCTGTTGCATCTGAAAGTAGAAACTCGCCCGATTACAACGGTATGCGTACTTTTCCCCTAGGCCGTTCTAGTTACTCGTTTCGAGCATCAGAACTGCGAAAATTTTGAGTTTCTCAAGCGTTTCTTACCTCCAAACTGCTATATCTCGCGAACGGATTGACCAATCCGCAAAATTTCTGTTGCATCTGAAAGTAGAAACTCGCACGATTACAACGGTATGCGCACTTTTCCCCTAGGCCGTTCTAGTTACTCGTTTCGAGCATCAGAACTGCGAAAATTTTGAGTTTCTCAAGCGTTTCTTACCTCCAAACTGCCATATCTCGCGAACGGATTGATCAATCCGCAAAATTTCTGTTGCATCTGAAAGTAGAAACTCGCCCGATTACAACGGTAGGTGTAGTTTTCCCCTAGGCCGTTCTAGTTATTCGTGTCGAGCATCAGAACTGCGAAAATTTTGAGTTTCTCAAGCGTTTCTTACCTCCAAACTGCCATATCTCGCGAACGGATTGACCAATCCGCAAAATTTCTGTTGCATCTGAAAGTAGAAACTCGCCCGATTACAACGGTAGGTGTAGTTTTCCCCTAGGCCGTTCTGGTTATTCGTTTCGAGCATCAGAACTGCGAAAATTTTGAGATTCTCAAGCGTTTCTTATCTCCAAACTGCCATATCTCGCGAACGGATTGATCAATCCGCAAAATTTCTGTTGCATCTGAAAGCAGAAACTCGCCCGATTACAACGGTATGCGTACTTTTCCCCTATGCCGATCTAGTTACTCGTTTCGAGCATTAGAACTGCGAAAATTTTGAGTTTCTCAAGCGTTTCTTACCTCCAAACTGCCATATCTCGCGAACGGATTGACCAATCCGCAAAATTTCTGTTGCATCTGAAAGTAGAAACTCGCCCGATTACAACGGTAGGTGTAGTTTTCCCCTAGGCCGTTCTAGTTATTCGTTTCGAGCATCAGAACTGCGAAAATTTTGAGTTTCTCAAGCGTTTCTGATCTCCAAACTGCCACATCTCGCGAACGGATTGATCAATCCGCAAAATTTCTGTTGCATCTGAAAGTAGAAACTCGCCCGATTACAACGGTAGGTGTAGTTTTCCCCTAGGCCGTTCCAGTTATTCATTTCGAGCATCAGAACTGCGTAAATTTTGAGTTTCTCAAGCGTTTCTTACCTCCAAACTGCCATATCTCGCGAACGGATTGACCAATCCGCAAAATTTCTGTTGCTTCTGAAAGTAGAAACTCGCCCGATTACAACGGTATGCGCACTTTTCCCCTAGGCCGTTCTAGTTATTCGTTTCGAGCATCAGAAATGCGAAAATTTTGAGTTTCTTAAGCGTTTCTTACCTCCAAACTGCCATATCTCGCGAACGGATTGACCAATCCGCAAAATTTCTGTTGCATCTGAAAGTAGAAACTCGCCCGATTACAACGGTAGGTGTAGTTTTCCCCTAGGCCGTTCTAGTTATTCGTTTCGAGCATCAGAACTGCGAAAATTTTGAGATTCTCAAGCGTTTCTTATCTCCAAACTGCCATATCTCGCGAACGGATCGACCAATCCGCAAAATTTCTGTTGCATCTGAAAGTAGAAACTCGCCCGATTAAAACGGTAGGTGTAGTTTTCCCCTAGGCTGGTCTAGTTATTCGTTTCGAGCATCAGAACTGCGAAAATTTTGAGTTTCTCAAGCGTTTCTTACCTCCAAACTGCCATATCTCGCGAACGGATTGACCAATCCGCAAAATTTCTGTTGCTTCTGAAAGTAGAAACTCGCCCGATTACAACGGTAGGTGTAGTTTTCCCCTAGGCCGTCCTAGTTATTCGTTTCGAGCATCAGAACTGCGAAAATTTTGAGATTCTCAAGCGTTTCTTATCTCCAAACTGCCATATCTCGCGAACGGATTGATCAATCCGCAAAATTTCTGTTGCATCTGAAAGTAGAAACTCGCCCGATTACAACGGTATGCGTACTTTTCCCCTATGCCGATCTAGTTACTCGTTTCGAGCATTAGAACTGCGAAAATTTTGAGTTTCTCAAGCGTTTCTTACCTCCAAACTGCCATATCTCGCGAACGGATTGACCAATCCGCAAAATTTCTGTTGCATCTGAAAGTAGAAACTCGCCCGATTACAACGGTAGGTGTAGTTTTCCCCTAGGCCGTTCTAGTTATTCGTTTCGAGCATCAGAACTGCGAAAATTTTGAGATTCTCAAGCGTTTCTTATCTCCAAACTGCCATATCTCGCGAACGGATCGACCAATCCGCAAAATTTCTGTTGCATCTGAAAGTAGAAACTCGCCCGATTACAACGGTATGCGTACTTTTCCCCTATGCCGATCTAGTTACTCGTTTCGAGCATCAGTAATGCGAAAATTTTGAGTTCCTCAAGCGTTTCCTACCTCCAAACTGCCATATCTCGCGAACGGATTGACCAATCCGCAAAATTTCTGTTGCATCTGAAAGTAGTAGCTCGCCCGATTACAACGGTAGGTGTAGTTTTCCCCTAGGCCGTTCTAGTTATTCGTTTCGATAATCAGAACTGCGAAAATTTTGAGTTTCTCAAGCGTTTCTTATCTCCAAACTGCCGTATCTCGCGAACGGATTGACCAATCCGCAAAATTTCTGTTGCATCTGAAAGTAGAAACTCGCCCGATTACAACGGTATGCGTACTTTTCCCCTAGGACGTTCTAGCTACTCGTTTCGAGAATCAGAACTGCGAAAATTTTGAGTTTCTCAAGCGTTTCTTATCTCCAAACTGCCATATCTCGCGAACGGATTGACCAATCCGCAAAATTTCTGTTGCATCTGAAAGTAGAACCTCGCCCGATTACAACGGTAGGTGTAGTTTTCCCCTAGGCCGTTCTAGTTATTCGTTTCGAGCATCAGAACTGCGAAAATTTTGAGATTCTCAAGCGTTTCTTATGTCCAAACTGCCATATCTCGCGAACGGATTGATAAATCCGCAAAATTTCTGTTGCATCTGAAAGTAGAAACTCGCCCGATTACAACGGTATGCGTACTTTTCCCCTATGCCGATCTAGTTACTCGTTTCGAGCATTAGAACTGCGAAAATTTTGAGTTTCTCAAGCGTTTCTTACCTCCAAACTGCCATATCTCGCGAACGGATTGACCAATCCGCAAAATTTCTGTTGCATCTGAAAGTAGAAACTCGCCCGATTACAACGGTATGCGCACTTTGCCCCTAGGCCGTTCTAGTTATTCGTATCGAGCATCAGAACTGCGAAAATTTTGAGTTTCTCAAGCGTTTCTTACTTCCAAACTGCCACATCTCGCGAACGGATCGACCAATCCGCAAAATTTCTGTTGCATCTGAAAGTAGAAACTCGCCCGATAACAACGGTATGCGCACTTTGCCCCTAGGCCGTTCTAGTTATTCGTGTCGAGCATCAGAACTGCGAAAATTTTGAGTTTCTCAAGCGTTTCTTACCTCCAAGCTGCCATATCTCGCGAACGGATTGACAAATCCGCATAATTTCTGTTGCATCTGAAAGTAGAAACTCGCCCGATTACAACGGTAGGTGTAGTTTTCCCCTAGGCCGTTCTAGTTATTCGTTTCGAGCATCAGAACTGCGAAAATTTTGAGTTTCTCAAGCGTTTCTTACCTCCAAACTGCCATATCTCGCGAACGGATTGACCAATCCGCAAAATTTCTGTTGCATCTGAAAGTAGAAACTCGCCCGATTACAACGGCATGCGCACATTTCCCCTAGGCCGTTCTAGTTATTCGTGTCGAGCATCAGAACTGCGAAAATTTTGAGTTTCTCAAGCGTTTTTTACATCCAAACTGCCATATCTCGCGAACGGATTGACCAATCCGCAAAATTTCTCTTGCATCTGAAAGTAGACACTCGCCCGATTACAACGGTATGCGTATTTTTCCCCTATGCCGTTCTAGTTACTCGTTTCGAGCATTAGAACTGCGAAAATTTTGAGTTTCTCAAGCGTTTCATATCTCCAAACTGCCATATCTCGCGAACGGATTGACCAATTCGCAAAATTTCTGTTGCATCTGAAAGTAGAAACTCGCCCGATTACAACGGTATGCGTACTTCTCCCCTAGGCCGTTCTAGTCATTCGTTTCGAGCATCAGAACTGCGAAAATTTTGAGTTTCTCAAGCGTTTCTTATCTCCAAACTGCCATATCTCGCGAATGGATTGATCAATCCGCAAAATTTCTGTTGCATCTGAAAGTAGAAACTCGCCCGATTACAACGGTATGCGCACTTTTCCCCTAGGCGGTTCTAGTTATTCGTTTCGAGCATCAGAACTGCGAAAATTTTGAGTTTCTCAAGCGTTCCTTACCTCCAAACTGCCATATCTCGCGAACGGATTAACCAATCCGCAAAATTTCTGTTGCATCTGAAAGTAGAAACTCGCCCGATTACAACGGTAGGTGTAGTTTTCCCCTAGGCCGTTCTAGTTATTCGTTTCGAGCATTAGAACTGCGAAAATTTTGAGTTTCTCAAGCGTTTCTTACCTCCAAACTGCCATATCTCGCGAACGGATTGACAAATCCGCATAATTTCTGTTGCATCTGAAAGTAGAAACTCGCCCGATTACAACGGTAGGTGTAGTTTTCCCCTAGGCCGTTCTAGTTATTCGTTTCGAGCATCAGAACTGCCAAAAATTTTGAGTTTCTCAAGCGTTTCTTACCTCCAAACTGCCATATCTCGCGAACGGATTGACCAATCCGCAAAATTTCTGTTGCATCTGAAAGTAGAAACTCGCCCGATTACAACTGTATGCGCACTTTGCCCCTAGGCCGTTCTAGTTATTCGTGTCGAGCATCAGAACTGCGAAAATTTTGAGTTTCTCAAGCGTTTCTTACCTCCAAACTGCCATATCTCGCGAACGGATTGACCAATCCGCAAAATTTCTGTTGCATCTGAAAGTAGAAACTCGCCCGATTACAACGGTATGCGTACTTTTCCCCTATGCCGATCTAGTTACTCGTTTCGAGCATCAGTAATGCGAAAATTTTGAGTTCCTCAAGCGTTTCCTACCTCCAAACTGCCATATCTCGCGAACGGATTGACCAATCCGCAAAATTTCTGTTGCATCTGAAAGTAGTAGCTCGCCCGATTACAACGGTAGGTGTAGTTTTCCCCTAGGCCGTTCTAGTTATTCGTTTCGATAATCAGAACTGCGAAAATTTTGAGTTTCTCAAGCGTTTCTTATCTCCAAACTGCCGTATCTCGCGAACGGATTGACCAATCCGCAAAATTTCTGTTGCATCTGAAAGTAGAAACTCGCCCGATTACAACGGTATGCGTACTTTTCCCCTAGGACGTTCTAGCTACTCGTTTCGAGCATCAGAACTGCGAAAATTTTGAGTTTCTCAAGCGTTTCTTATCTCCAAACTGCCGTATCTCGCGAACGGATTGACCAATCCGCAAAATTTCTGTTGCATCTGAAAGTAGAACCTCGCCCGATTACAACGGTAGGTGTAGTTTTCCCCTAGGCCGTTCTAGTTATTCGTTTCGAGCATCAGAACTGCGAAAATTTTGAGATTCTCAAGCGTTTCTTATGTCCAAACTGCCATATCTCGCGAACGGATTGATAAATCCGCAAAATTTCTGTTGCATCTGAAAGTAGAAACTCGCCCGATTACAACGGTATGCGTACTTTTCCCCTATGCCGATCTAGTTACTCGTTTCGAGCATTAGAACTGCGAAAATTTTGAGTTTCTCAAGCGTTTCTTACCTCCAAACTGCCATATCTCGCGAACGGATTGACCAATCCGCAAAATTTCTGTTGCATCTGAAAGTAGAAACTCGCCCGATTACAACGGTATGCGCACTTTGCCCCTAGGCCGTTCTAGTTATTCGTATCGAGCATCAGAACTGCGAAAATTTTGAGTTTCTCAAGCGTTTCTTACTTCCAAACTGCCACATCTCGCGAACGGATCGACCAATCCGCAAAATTTCTGTTGCATCTGAAAGTAGAAACTCGCCCGATTACAACGGTATGCGCACTTTGCCCCTAGGCCGTTCTAGTTATTCGTGTCGAGCATCAGAACTGCGAAAATTTTGAGTTTCTCAAGCGTTTCTTACCTCCAAGCTGCCATATCTCGCGAACGGATTGACAAATCCGCATAATTTCTGTTGCATCTGAAAGTAGAAACTCGCCCGATTACAACGGTAGGTGTAGTTTTCCCCTAGGCCGTTCTAGTTATTCGTTTCGAGCATCAGAACTGCGAAAATTTTGAGTTTCTCAAGCGTTTCTTACCTCCAAACTGCCATATCTCGCGAACGGATTGACCAATCCGCAAAATTTCTATTGCATCTGAAAGTAGAAACTCGCCCGATTACAACGGCATGCGCACATTTCCCCTAGGCCGTTCTAGTTATTCGTGTCGAGCATCAGAACTGCGAAAATTTTGAGTTTCTCAAGCGTTTCTTACATCCAAACTGCCATATCTCGCGAACGGATTGACCAATCCGCAAAATTTCTCTTGCATCTGAAAGTAGACACTCGCCCGATTACAACGGTATGCGTATTTTTCCCCTATGCCGTTCTAGTTACTCGTTTCGAGCATTAGAACTGCGAAAATTTTGAGTTTCTCAAGCGTTTCATATCTCCAAACTGCCATATCTCGCGAACGGATTGACCAATTCGCAAAATTTCTGTTGCATCTGAAAGTAGAAACTCGCCCGATTACAACGGTATGCGTACTTCTCCCCTAGGCCGTTCTAGTCATTCGTTTCGAGCATCAGAACTGCGAAAATTTTGAGTTTCTCAAGCGTTTCTTATCTCCAAACTGCCATATCTCGCGAATGGATTGATCAATCCGCAAAATTTCTGTTGCATCTGAAAGTAGAAACTCGCCCGATTACAACGGTATGCGCACTTTTCCCCTAGGCGGTTCTAGTTATTCGTTTCGAGCATCAGAACTGCGAAAATTTTGAGTTTCTCAAGCGTTCCTTACCTCCAAACTGCCATATCTCGCGAACGGATTAACCAATCCGCAAAATTTCTGTTGCATCTGAAAGTAGAAACTCGCCCGATTACAACGGTAGGTGTAGTTTTCCCCTAGGCCGTTCTAGTTATTCGTTTCGAGCATTAGAACTGCGAAAATTTTGAGTTTCTCAAGCGTTTCTTACCTCCAAACTGCCATATCTCGCGAACGGATTGATAAATCCGCAAAATTTCTGTTGCATCTGAAAGTAGATACTCGCCCGATTACATCGATATGGGTACTTTTCCCCTAGGCCTTTCTAGTTATTCGTTTCGAGCATCAGAACTGCCAAAAATTTGGAGTTTCTCAAGCGTTTCTTACCTCCAAACTGCCATATCTCGCGAACGGATTGACCAATCCGCAAAATTTCTGTTGCATCTGAAAGTAGAAACTCGCCCGATTACAACTGTATGCGCACTTTGCCCCTAGGCCGTTCTAGTTATTCGTGTCGAGCATCAGAACTGCGAAAATTTTGAGTTTCTCAAGCGTTTCTTACCTCCAAACTGCCATATCTCGCGAACGGATTGACCAATCCGCAAAATTTCTGTTGCATCTGAAAGTAGAAACTCGCCCGATTACAACGGTATGCGTACTTTTCCCCTATGCCGATCTAGTTACTCGTTTCGAGCATCAGTAATGCGAAAATTTTGAGTTCCTCAAGCGTTTCCTACCTCCAAACTGCCATATCTCGCGAACGGATTGACCAATCCGCAAAATTTCTGTTGCATCTGAAAGTAGTAGCTCACCCGATTACAACGGTAGGTGTAGTTTTCCCCTAGGCCGTTCTAGTTATTCGTTTCGATAATCAGAACTGCGAAAATTTTGAGTTTCTCAAGCGTTTCTTATCTCCAAACTGCCGTATCTCGCGAACGGATTGACCAATCCGCAAAATTTCTGTTGCATCTGAAAGTAGAACCTCGCCCGATTACAACGGTAGGTGTAGTTTTCCCCTAGGCCGTTCTAGTTATTCGTTTCGAGCATCAGAACTGCGAAAATTTTGAGATTCTCAAGCGTTTCTTATGTCCAAACTGCCATATCTCGCGAACGGATTGATAAATCCGCAAAATTTCTGTTGCATCTGAAAGTAGAAACTCGCCCGATTACAACGGTATGCGTACTTTTCCCCTATGCCGATCTAGTTACTCGTTTCGAGCATTAGAACTGCGAAAATTTTGAGTTTCTCAAGCGTTTCTTACCTCCAAACTGCCATATCTCGCGAACGGATTGACCAATCCGCAAAATTTCTGTTGCATCTGAAAGTAGAAACTCGCCCGATTACAACGGTATGCGCACTTTGCCCCTAGGCCGTTCTAGTTATTCGTATCGAGCATCAGAACTGCGAAAATTTTGAGTTTCTCAAGCGTTTCTTACTTCCAAACTGCCACATCTCGCGAACGGATCGACCAATCCGCAAAATTTCTGTTGCATCTGAAAGTAGAAACTCGCCCGATTACAACGGTATGCGCACTTTGCCCCTAGGCCGTTCTAGTTATTCGTGTCGAGCATCAGAACTGCGAAAATTTTGAGTTTCTCAAGCGTTTCTTACCTCCAAGCTGCCATATCTCGCGAACGGATTGACAAATCCGCATAATTTCTGTTGCATCTGAAAGTAGAAACTCGCCCGATTACAACGGTATGCGCACTTTTCCCCTAGGCCGTTCTAGTTATTCGTTTCCAGCATCAGAACTGCGAAAATTTTGAGTTTCTCAAGCGTTTCTTACATCCAAACTGCCATATCTCGCGAACGGATTGACCAATCCGCAAAATTTCTCTTGCATCTGAAAGTAGACACTCGCCCGATTACAACGGTATGCGTATTTTTCCCCTATGCCGTTCTAGTTACTCGTTTCGAGCATTAGAACTGCGAAAATTTTGAGTTTCTCAAGCGTTTCATATCTCCAAACTGCCATATCTCGCGAACGGATTGACCAATTCGCAAAATTTCTGTTGCATCTGAAAGTAGAAACTCGCCCGATTACAACGGTATGCGTACTTCTCCCCTAGGCCGTTCTAGTCATTCGTTTCGAGCATCAGAACTGCGAAAATTTTGAGTTTCTCAAGCGTTTCTTATCTCCAAACTGCCATATCTCGCGAATGGATTGATCAATCCGCAAAATTTCTGTTGCATCTGAAAGTAGAAACTCGCCCGATTACAACGGTTTGCGCACTTTTCCCCTAGGCGGTTCTAGTTATTCGTTTCGAGCATCAGAACTGCGAAAATTTTGAGTTTCTCAAGCGTTTCTTACCTCCAAGCTGCCATATCTCGCGAACGGATTGACAAATCCGCATAATTTCTGTTGCATCTGAAAGTAGAAACTCGCCCGATTACAACGGTAGGTGTAGTTTTCCCCTAGGCCGTTCTAGTTATTCGTTTCGAGCATCAGAACTGCGAAAATTTTGAGTTTCTCAAGCGTTTCTTACCTCCAAACTGCCATATCTCGCGAACGGATTGACCAATCCGCAAAATTTCTGTTGCATCTGAAAGTAGAAACTCGCCCGATTACAACGGCATGCGCACATTTCCCCTAGGCCGTTCTAGTTATTCGTGTCGAGCATCAGAACTGCGAAAATTTTGAGTTTCTCAAGCGTTTCTTACATCCAAACTGCCATATCTCGCGAACGGATTGACCAATCCGCAAAATTTCTCTTGCATCTGAAAGTAGACACTCGCCCGATTACAACGGTATGCGTATTTTTCCCCTATGCCGTTCTAGTTACTCGTTTCGAGCATTAGAACTGCGAAAATTTTGAGTTTCTCAAGCGTTTCATATCTCCAAACTGCCATATCTCGCGAACGGATTGACCAATTCGCAAAATTTCTGTTGCATCTGAAAGTAGAAACTCGCCCGATTACAACGGTATGCGTACTTCTCCCCTAGGCCGTTCTAGTCATTCGTTTCGAGCATCAGAACTGCGAAAATTTTGAGTTTCTCAAGCGTTTCTTATCTCCAAACTGCCATATCTCGCGAATGAATTGATCAATCCGCAAAATTTCTGTTGCATCTGAAAGTAGAAACTCGCCCGATTACAACGGTATGCGCACTTTTCCCCTAGGCGGTTCTAGTTATTCGTTTCGAGCATCAGAACTGCGAAAATTTTGAGTTTCTCAAGCGTTCCTTACCTCCAAACTGCCATATCTCGCGAACGGATTAACCAATCCGCAAAATTTCTGCTGCATCTGAAAGTAGAAACTCGCCCGATTACAACGGTAGGTGTAGTTTTCCCCTAGGCCGTTCTAGTTATTCGTTTCGAGCATTAGAACTGCGAAAATTTTGAGTTTCTCAAGCGTTTCTTACCTCCAAACTGCCATATCTCGCGAACGGATTGACAAATCCGCATAATTTCTGTTGCATCTGAAAGTAGAAACTCGCCCGATTACAACGGTAGGTGTAGTTTTCCCCTAGGCCGTTCTAGTTATTCGTTTCGAGCATCAGAACTGCCAAAAATTTTGAGTTTCTCAAGCGTTTCTTACCTCCAAACTGCCATATCTCGCGAACGGATTGACCAATCCGCAAAATTTCTGTTGCATCTGAAAGTAGAAACTCGCCCGATTACAACTGTATGCGCACTTTGCCCCTAGGCCGTTCTAGTTATTCGTGTCGAGCATCAGAACTGCGAAAATTTTGAGTTTCTCAAGCGTTTCTTACCTCCAAACTGCCATATCTCGCGAACGGATTGACCAATCCGCAAAATTTCTGTTGCATCTGAAAGTAGAAACTCGCCCGATTACAACGGTATGCGCACTTTTCCCCTAGGGCGTTCTAGTTATTCGTGTCGAGCATCAGAACTGCGAAAATTTTGAGTTTCTCAAGCGTTTCTTACGTCCAAACTGCCATATCTCGCGAACGGATTGATCAATCCGCAAAATTTCTGTTGCATGTGAAAGTAGAAACTCGCCCGATTACAACGGTTGGTGTAGTTTTCCCCTAGGCCGTTCCAGTTATTCATTTCGAGCATCAGAACTGCGTAAATTTTGAGTTTCTCAAGCGCTTCTTACCTCCAAACTGCCATATCTCGCGAACGGATTGACCAATCCGCAAAATTTCTGTTGCATCTGAGAGTAGAAACTCGCCCGATTACAACGGTAGGCGCATTTTTCCCCTAGGCCGTTCTAGTTATTCGTTTCGAGCATCAGAAATGCGAAAATTTTGAGTTTCTCAAGCGTTTCCTACCTCCAAACTGCCATATCTCGCGAACGGATTGACCAATCCGCAAAGTTTCTGTTGCATCTGAAAGTAGTAGCTCGCCCGATTACAACGGTAGGTGTAGTTTTCCCCTAGGCCGTTCTAGTTATTCGTTTCGAGCATCAGAACTGCGAAAATTTTGAGATTCTCAAGCGTTTCTTATCTCCAAACTGCCATATCTCGCGAACGGATTGATCAATCCGCAAAATTTCTGTTGCATCTGAAAGTAGAATCTCGCCCGATTACAACGGTATGCGTACTTTTCCCCTATGCCGATATAGTTACTCGTTTCGAGCATTAGAACTGCGAAAGTTTTGAGTTTCTCAAGCGTTTCTTACCTCCAAACTGCCATATCTCGCGAACGGATTGACCAATCCGCAAAATTTCTGTTGCATCTGAAAGTAGAAACTCGCCCGATTACAACGGGATGCGTACTTTTCCCCTAGGCCGTTCTAGTTACTCGTTTCGAGCATCAGAACTGCGAAAATTTTGAGTTTCTCAAGCGTTTCTAATCTCCAAACTGCCGTATCTCGCGAACGGATTGACCAATCCGCAAAATTTCTGTTGCATCTGAAAGTAGAACCTCGCCCGATTACAAGGGTAGGTGTAGTTTTCCCCTAGGCCGTTCTAGTTATTCGTTTCGAGCATCAGAACTGCGAAAATTTTGAGATTCTCAAGCGTTTCTTATCTCCAAACTGCCATATCTCGCGAACGGATTGATAAATCCGCAAAATTTCTGTTGCATCTGAAAGTAGAAACTCGCCCGATTACAACGGTATCCGTACTTTTCCCCTATGCCGATCTAGTTACTCGTTTCGAGCATTAGAACTGCGAAAATTTTGAGTTTCTCAAGCGTTTCTTACCTCCAAACTGCCATATCTCGCGAACGGATTGACCAATCCGCAAAATTTCTGTTGCATCTGAAAGTAGAAACTCGCCCGATTACAACGGTAGGTGTAGTTTTCCCCTAGGCCGCTCTAGTTATTCGTTTCGAGCATCAGAACTGCGAAAATTTTGAGTTTCTCAAGCGTTTCTTACTTCCAAACTGCCACATCTCGCGAACGGATCGACCAATCCGCAAAATTTCTGTTTCATCTGAAAGTAGAAACTCGCCCGATTACAACGGTAGGTGTCGTTTTCCCGTAGGCCGTTCTAGTTATTCGTTTCGAGCATCAGAACGGCGAAAATTTTGAGTTTCTCAAGCGTTTCTTACCTCCAAACTGCCATATCTCGCGAACGGATTGACCAATCCGCAAAATTTCTGTTGCATCTGAAAGCAGAAACTCGCCCGATTACAACGGTAGGTGTAGTTTTCCCCTAGGCCGTTCTAGTTATTCGTTTCGAGCATCAGAACTGCGAAAATTTTGAGTTTCTCAAGCGTTTCTTACCTCCAAACTGCCATATCTCGCGAACGGATTGACCAATCCGCAAAATTTCTGTTGCATCTGAAAGTAGAAACTCGCCCGATTACAACGGCATGCGCACATTTCCCCTAGGCCGTTCTAGTTATTCGTGTCGAGCATCAGAACTGCGAAAATTTTGAGTTTCTCAAGCGTTTCTTACTTCCAAACTGCCACATCTCGCGAACGGATCGAACAATCCGCAAAATTTCTGTTGCATCTGGAAGTAGAAACTCGCCCGATTACAACGGTATGCGCACTTTGCCCCTAGGCCGTTGTAGTTATTCGTGTCGAGCATCAGAACTGCGAAAATTTTGAGTTTCTCAAGCGTTTCTTACCTCCAAGCTGCCATATCTCGCGAACGGATTGACAAATCCGCATAATTTCTGTTGCATCTGAAAGTAGAAACTCGCCCGATTACAACGGTATGCGCACTTTGCCCCTAGGCCGTTGTAGTTATTCGTGTCGAGCATCAGAACTGCGAAAATTTTGAGTTTCTCAAGCGTTTCTTACCTCCAAACTGCCATATCTCGCGAACGGATTGACCAATCCGCAAAATTTCTGTTGCATCTGAAAGTAGAAACTCGCCCGATTACAACGGTAGGTGTAGTTTTCCCCTAGGCCGCTCTAGTTATTCGTTTCGAGCATCAGAACTGCGAAAATTTTGAGTTTCTCAAGCGTTTCATACTTCCAAACTGCCATATCTCGCGAACGGATTGATCAATCCGCAAAATTTCTGTTGCATGTGAAAGTAGAAACTCGCCCGATTACAACGGTTGTTGTAGTTTTCCCCTAGGCCGTTCCAGTTATTCATTTCGAGCATCAGAACTGCGTAAATTTTGAGTTTCTCAAGCGCTTCTTACCTCCAAACTGCCATATCTCGCGAACGGATTGACCAATCCGCAAAATTTCTGTTGCATCTGAGAGTAGAAACTCGCCCGATTACAACGGTAGGCGCATTTTTCCCCTAGGCCGTTCTAGTTATTCGTTTCGAGCATCAGAAATGCGAAAATTTTGAGTTTCTCAAGCGTTTCCTACCTCCAAACTGCCATATCTCGCGAACGGATTGACCAATCCGCAAAGTTTCTGTTGCATCTGAAAGTAGTAGCTCGCCCGATTACAACGGTAGGTGTAGTTTTCCCCTAGGCCGTTCTAGTTATTCGTTTCGAGCATCAGAACTGCGAAAATTTTGAGATTCTCAAGCGTTTCTTATCTCCAAACTGCCATATCTCGCGAACGGATTGATCAATCCGCAAAATTTCTGTTGCATCTGAAAGTAGAATCTCGCCCGATTACAACGGTATGCGTACTTTTCCCCTATGCCGATATTGTTACTCGTTTCGAGCATTAGAACTGCGAAAATTTTGAGTTTCTCAAGCGTTTCTTACCTCCAAACTGCCATATCTCGCGAACGGATTGACCAATCCGCAAAATTTCTGTTGCATCTGAAAGTAGAAACTCGCCCGATTACAACGGGATGCGTACTTTTCCCCTAGGCCGTTCTAGTTACTCGTTTCGAGCATCAGAACTGCGAAAATTTTGAGTTTCTCAAGCGTTTCTAATCTCCAAACTGCCGTATCTCGCGAACGGATTGACCAATCCGCAAAATTTCTGTTGCATCTGAAAGTAGAACCTCGCCCGATTACAAGGGTAGGTGTAGTTTTCCCCTAGGCCGTTCTAGTTATTCGTTTCGAGCATCAGAACTGCGAAAATTTTGAGATTCTCAAGCGTTTCTTATCTCCAAACTGCCATATCTCGCGAACGGATTGATAAATCCGCAAAATTTCTGTTGCATCTGAAAGTAGAAGCTCGCCCGATTACAACGGTATCCGTACTTTTCCCCTATGCCGATCTAGTTACTCGTTTCGAGCATTAGAACTGCGAAAATTTTGAGTTTCTCAAGCGTTTCTTACCTCCAAACTGCCATATCTCGCGAACGGATTGACCAATCCGCAAAATTTCTGTTGCATCTGAAAGTAGAAACTCGCCCGATTACAACGGTAGGTGTAGTTTTCCCCTAGGCCGCTCTAGTTATTCGTTTCGAGCATCAGAACTGCGAAAATTTTGAGTTTCTCAAGCGTTTCTTACTTCCAAACTGCCACATCTCGCGAACGGATCGACCAATCCGCAAAATTTCTGTTTCATCTGAAAGTAGAAACTCGCCCGATTACAACGGTAGGTGTCGTTTTCCCGTAGGCCGTTCTAGTTATTCGTTTCGAGCATCAGAACGGCGAAAATTTTGAGTTTCTCAAGCGTTTCTTACCTCCAAACTGCCATATCTCGCGAACGGATTGACCAATCCGCAAAATTTCTGTTGCATCTGAAAGCAGAAACTCGCCCGATTACAACGGTAGGTGTAGTTTTCCCCTAGGCCGTTCTAGTTATTCGTTTCGAGCATCAGAACTGCGAAAATTTTGAGTTTCTCAAGCGTTTCTTACCTCCAAACTGCCATATCTCGCGAACGGATTGACCAATCCGCAAAATTTCTGTTGCATCTGAAAGTAGAAACTCGCCCGATTACAACGGCATGCGCACATTTCCCCTAGGCCGTTCTAGTTATTCGTGTCGAGCATCAGAACTGCGAAAATTTTGAGTTTCTCAAGCGTTTCTTACTTCCAAACTGCCACATCTCGCGAACGGATCGAACAATCCGCAAAATTTCTGTTGCATCTGGAAGTAGAAACTCGCCCGATTACAACGGTATGCGCACTTTGCCCCTAGGCCGTTGTAGTTATTCGTGTCGAGCATCAGAACTGCGAAAATTTTGAGTTTCTCAAGCGTTTCTTACCTCCAAGCTGCCATATCTCGCGAACGGATTGACAAATCCGCATAATTTCTGTTGCATCTGAAAGTAGAAACTCGCCCGATTACAACGGTAGGTGTAGTTTTCCCCTAGGCCGTTCTAGTTATTCGTTTCGAGCATCAGAACTGCCAAAAATTTTGAGTTTCTCAAGCGTTTCTTATCTCCAAACTGCCATATCTCGCGAACGGATTGACCAATCCGCAAAATTTCTGTTGCATCTGAAAGCAGAAACTCGCCCGATTACAACGGTATGTGTAGTTTTCCCCTAGGCCGTTCTAGTTATTCGTTTCGAGCATCAGAACTGCGAAAATTTTGAGTTTCTCAAGCGTTTCTTACTTCCAAACTGCCACATCTCGCGAACGGATCGACCAATCCGCAAAATTTCTGTTGCATCTGAAAGTAGAAACTCGCCCGATTACAACGGTATGCGCACTTTGCCCCTAGGCCGTCCTAGTTATTCGTGTCGAGCATCAGAACTGCGAAAATTTTGAGTTTCTCAAGCGTTTCTTACCTCCAAACTGCCATATCTCGCGAACGGATTGACCAATCCGCAAAATTTCTGTTGCATCTGAAAGTAGAAGCTCGCCCGATTACAACGGCATGCGCACATTTCCCCTAGGCCGTTCTAGTTATTCGTGTCGAGCATCAAAACTGCGAAAATTTTGAGTTTCTCAAGCGTTTCTTACATCCAAACTGCCATATCTCGCGAACGGATTGACCAATCCGCAAAATTTCTGTTGCATCTGAAAGTAGACACTCGCCCGATTACAGCGGTATGCGTACTTTTCCCCTATGCCGTTCTAGTTACACGTTTCGAGCATTAGAACTGCGAAAATTTTGAGTTTCTCAAGCGTTTCTTACCTCCAAACTGCCACATCTCGCGAACGGATTGACCAACTCGCAAAATTTCTTTTGCATCTGAAAGTAGAAACTCGCCCGATTACAACGGTATGCGTACTTCTCCCCTAGGCCCTTCTAGTCATTCGTTTCGAGCATCAGAACTGCGAAAATTTTGAGTTTCTCAAGCGTTTCTTATCTCCAAACTGCCATATCTCGCGAATGGATTGATCAATCCGCAAAATTTCTGTTGCATCTGAAAGTAGAATCTCGCCCGATTACAACGGTAGGTGTAGTTTTCCCCTAGGCCGTTCTAGTTATTCGTTTCGAGCATCAGAACTGCCAAAAATTTTGAGTTTCTCAAGCGTTTCTTACCTCCAAACTGCCATATCTCGCGAACGGATTGACCAATCCGCAAAATTTCTGTTGCATCTGAAAGTAGAAACTCGCCCGATTACAACGGTAGGTGTAGTTTTCCCTTAGGCCGTTCTAGTTATTCGTTTCGAGCATCAGAACTGCGAAAATTTTGAGTTTCTCAAGCGTTTCTTACTTCCAAACTGCCACATCTCGCGAACGGATCGACCAATCCGCAAAATTTCTGTTGCATCTGAAAGTAGAAACTCGCCCGATTACAACGGTATGCGCACATTTCCCCTAGGCCGTTCTAGTTATTCGTGTCGAGCATCAGAACTGCGAAAATTTTGAGTTTCTCAAGCGTTTCTTACCTCCAAACTGCCATATCTCGCGAACGGATTGACAAATCCGCATAATTTCTGTTGCATCTGAAAGTAGAAACTCGCCCGATTACAACGGTAGGTGTAGTTTTCACCTAGGCCGTTCTAGTTATTCGTTTCGAGCATCAGAACTGCCAAAAATTTTGAGTTTCTCAAGCGTTTCTTACCTCCAAACTGCCATATCTCGCGAACGGATTGACCAATCCGCAAAATTTCTGTTGCATCTGAAAGCAGAAACTCGCCCGATTACAACGGTAGGTGTAGTTTTCCCCTAGGCCGTTCTAGTTATTCGTTTCGAGCATCAGAACTGCGAAAATTTTGAGTTTCTCAAGCGTTTCTTACTTCCAAACTGCCACATCTCGCGAACGGATCGACCAATCCGCAAAATTTCTGTTGCATCTGAAAGTAGAAACTCGCCCGATTACAACGGTATGCGCACTTTGCCCCTAGGCCGTTCTAGTTATTCGTGTCGAGCATCAGAACTGCGAAAATTTTGAGCTTCTCAAGCGTTTCTTACCTCCAAACTGCCATATCTCGCGAACGGATTGACCAATCCGCAAAATTTCTGTTGCATCTGAAAGTAGAAGCTCGCCCGATTACAACGGCATGCGCACATTTCCCCTAGGCCGTTCTAGTTATTCGTGTCGAGCATCAAAACTGCGAAAATTTTGAGTTTCTCAAGCGTTTCTTACATCCAAACTGCCATATCTCGCGAACGGATTGACCAATCCGCAAAATTTCTGTTGCATCTGAAAGTAGACACTCGCCCGATTACAGCGGTATGCGTACTTTTCCCCTATGCCGTTCTAGTTACACGTTTCGAGCATTAGAACTGCGAAAATTTTGAGTTTCTCAAGCGTTTCTTACCTCCAAACTGCCACATCTCGCGAACGGATTGACCAACTCGCAAAATTTCTTTTGCATCTGAAAGTAGAAACTCGCCCGATTACAACGGTATGCGTACTTCTCCCCTAGGCCCTTCTAGTCATTCGTTTCGAGCATCAGAACTGCGAAAATTTTGAGTTTCTCAAGCGTTTCTTATCTCCAAACTGCCATATCTCGCGAATGGATTGATCAATCCGCAAAATTTCTGTTGCATCTGAAAGTAGAATCTCGCCCGATTACAACGGTAGGTGTAGTTTTCCCCTAGGCCGTTCTAGTTATTCGTTTCGAGCATCAGAACTGCCAAAAATTTTGAGTTTCTCAAGCGTTTCTTACCTCCAAACTGCCATATCTCGCGAACGGATTGACCAATCCGCAAAATTTCTGTTGCATCTGAAAGTAGAAACTCGCCCGATTACAACGGTAGGTGTAGTTTTCCCTTAGGCCGTTCTAGTTATTCGTTTCGAGCATCAGAACTGCGAAAATTTTGAGTTTCTCAAGCGTTTCTTACTTCCAAACTGCCACATCTCGCGAACGGATCGACCAATCCGCAAAATTTCTGTTGCATCTGAAAGTAGAAACTCGCCCGATTACAACGGTATGCGCACATTTCCCCTAGGCCGTTCTAGTTATTCGTGTCGAGCATCAGAACTGCGAAAATTTTGAGTTTCTCAAGCGTTTCTTACTTCCAAACTGCCACATCTCGCGAACGGATCGACCAATCCGCAAAATTTCTGTTGCATCTGAAAGTAGAAACTCGCCCGATTACAACGGTATGCGCACTTTGCCCATAGGTCGTTCTAGTTATTCGTGTCGAGCATCAGAACTGCGAAAATTTTGAGTTTCTCAAGCGTTTCTTACCTCCAAACTGCCATATCTCGCGAACGGATTGACAAATCCGCATAATTTCTGTTGCATCTGAAAGTAGAAACTCGCCCGATTACAACGGTAGGTGTAGTTTTCACCTAGGCCGTTCTAGTTATTCGTTTCGAGCATCAGAACTGCCAAAAATTTTGAGTTTCTCAAGCGTTTCTTACCTCCAAACTGCCATATCTCGCGAACGGATTGACCAATCCGCAAAATTTCTGTTGCATCTGAAAGCAGAAACTCGCCCGATTACAACGGTAGGTGTAGTTTTCCCCTAGGCCGTTCTAGTTACTCGTTTCGAGCATCAGAACTGCGAAAATTTTGAGTTTCTCAAGCGTTTCTTACTTCCAAACTGCCACATCTCGCGAACGGATCGACCAATCCGCAAAATTTCTGTTGCATCTGAAAGTAGAAACTCGCCCGATTACAACGGTATGCGCACTTTGCCCCTAGGCCGTTCTAGTTATTCGTGTCGAGCATCGGAACTGCGAAAATTTTGAGTTTCTCAAGCGTTTCTTACCTCCAAACTGCAATATCTCGCGAACGGATTGACCAATCCGCAAAATTTCTGTTGCATCTGAAAGTAGAAACTCGCCCGATTACAACGGTAGGTGTAGTTTTCCCCTAGACCGTTCTAGTTATTCGTTTCGAGCATCAGAACTGCGAAAATTTTGAGTTTCTCAAGCGTTTCTTACTTCCAAACTGCCACATCTCACGAACGGATCGACCAATCCGCAAAATTTCTGTTGCATCTGAAAGTAGAAACTCGCCCGATTACAACGGTATGCGCACTTTGCCCCTAGGCCGTTCTAGTTATTCGTGTCGAGCATCAGAACTGCGAAAATTTTGAGTTTCTCAAGCGTTTCTTACCTCCAAACTGCCATATCTCGCGAACGGATTGACCAATTCGCAAAATTTCTGTTGCATCTGAAAGTAGAAACTCGCCCGATTACAACGGTATGCGTACTTCTCCCCTAGGCCGTTCTAGTCATTCGTTTCGAGCATCAGAACTGCGAAAATTTTGAGTTTCCCAGCGTTTCTTATCTCCAAACTGCCATATCTCGCGAATGGATTGATCAATCCGCAAAATTTCTGTTGCATCTGAAAGTAGAAACCGGCCCGATTACAACGGTATGCGTACTTTTCCCCTAGGCGGTTCTAGTTATTCGTTTCGAGCATCAGAACTGCGAAAATTTTGAGTTTCTCAAGCGTTTCTTACATCCAAACTGCCATATCTCGCGAACGGATTGACCAATCCGCAAAATTTCTGTTGCATCTGAAAGTAGAAACTCGCCCGATTACAACGGTAGGTGTAGTTTTCCCCTAGGCCGTTCTAGTTATTCGTTTCGAGCATCAGAACTGCGAAAATTTTGAGTTTCTCAAGCGTTTCTTACTTCCAAACGGCCACATCTCGTGAACGGATCGACCAATCCGCAAAATTTCTGTTGCATCTGAAAGTAGAAACTCGCCCGATTACAACGGCATGCGCACATTTCCCCTAGGCCGTTCTAGTTATTCGTGTCGAGCATCAGAACTGCGAAAATTTTGAGTTTCCCAAGCGTTTCTTACCTCCAAACTGCCATATCTCGCGAACGGATTGACCAATTCCCAAAATTTCTGTTGCATCTGAAAGTAGTAACTCGCCCGATTACAACGGTATGCGTACTTTTCCCCTATGCCGTTCCAGTTACTCGTTTCGAGCATTAGAACTGCGAAAATTTTGAGTTTCTCAAGCGTTTCATACCTCCAAACTGCCATATCTCGCGAACGGATTGACCAATCCGCAAAATTTCTGTTGCATCTGAAAGTAGAAACTCGCCCGATTACAACGGTATGCGCACTTTGCCCCTAGGCCGTTCTAGTTATTCGTGTCGAGCATCAGAACTGCGAAAATTTTGAGTTTCTCAAGCGTTTCTTACCTCCAAACTGCCATATCTCGCGAACGGATTGACCAATCCGCAAAATTTCTGTTGCATCTGAAAGTAGAAACTCGCCCGATTACAACGGTATGCGCACTTTTCCCCTAGGGCGTTCTAGTTATTCGTGTCGAGCATCAGAACTGCGAAAATTTTGAGTTTCTCAAGCGTTTCTTACGTCCAAACTGCCATATCTCGCGAACGGATTGATCAATCCGCAAAATTTCTGTTGCATGTGAAAGTAGAAACTCGCCCGATTACAACGGTTGGTGTAGTTTTCCCCTAGGCCGTTCCAGTTATTCATTTCGAGCATCAGAACTGCGTAAATTTTGAGTTTCTCAAGCGTTTCTTACTTCCAAACGGCCACATCTCGTGAACGGATCGACCAATCCGCAAAATTTCTGTTGCATCTGAAAGTAGAAACTCGCCCGATTACAACGGCATGCGCACATTTCCCCTAGGCCGTTCTAGTTATTCGTGTCGAGCATCAGAACTGCGAAAATTTTGTGTTTCTCAAGCGTTTCTTACCTCCAAACTGCCATATCTCGCGAACGGATTGACCAATTCCCAAAATTTTTGTTGCATCTGAAAGTAGTAACTCGCCCGATTACAACGGTATGCGTACTTTTCCCCTATGCCGTTCCAGTTACTCGTTTCGAGCATTAGAACTGCGAAAATTTTGAGTTTCTCAAGCGTTTCATACCTCCAAACTGCCATATCTCGCGAACGGATTGACAAATCCGCATAATTTCTGTTGCATCTGAAAGTAGAAACTCGCCCGATTACAACGGTAGGTGTAGTTTTCCCCTAGGCCGTTCTAGTTATTCGTTTCGAGCATCAGAACTGCCAAAAATTTTGAGTTTCTCAAGCGTTTCTTACCTCCAAACTGCCATATCTCGCGAACGGATTGACCGATCCGCAAAATTTCTGTTGCATCTGAAAGTAGAAACTCGCCCGATTACAACGGTATGCGCACTTTGCCCCTAGGCCGTTCTAGTTATTCGTGTCGAGCATCAGAACTGCGAAAATTTTGAGTTTCTCAAGCGTTTCTTACCTCCAAACTGCCATATCTCGCGAACGGATTGACCAATCCGCAAAATTTCTGTTGCATCTGAAAGTAGAAACTCGCCCGATTACAACGGTATGCGCACTTTTCCCCTAGGGCGTTCTAGTTATTCGTGTCGAGCATCTGAACTGCGAAAATTTTGAGTTTCTCAAGCGTTTCTTACGTCCAAACTGCCATATCTCGCGAACGGATTGATCAATCCGCAAAATTTCTGTTGCATGTGAAAGTAGAAACTCGCCCGATTACAACGGTTTGTGTAGTTTTCCCCTAGGCCGTTCCAGTTATTCATTTCGAGCATCAGAACTGCGTAAATTTTGAGTTTCTCAAGCGTTTCTTACCTCCAAACTGCCATATCTCGCGAACGGATTGACCAATCCGCAAAATTTCTGTTGCTTCTGAGAGTAGAAACTCGCCCGATTACAACGGTAGGCGCATTTTTCCCCTAGGCCGTTCTAGTTATTCGTTTCGAGCATCAGAAATGCGAAAATTTTGAGTTTCTCAAGCGTTTCCTACCTCCAAACTGCCATATCTCGCGAACGGATTGACCAATCCGCAAAGTTTCTGTTGCATCTGAAAGTAGTAGCTCGCCCGATTACAACGGTAGGTGTAGTTTTCCCCTAGGCCGTTCTAGTTATTCGTTTCGAGCATCAGAACTGCGAAAATTTTGAGATTCTCAAGCGTTTCTTATCTCCAAACTGCCATATCTCGCGAACGGATTGATCAATCCGCAAAATTTCTGTTGCATCTGAAAGTAGAATCTCGCCCGATTACAACGGTATGCGTACTTTTCCCCTATGCCGATATAGTTACTCGTTTCGAGCATTAGAACTGCGAAAATTTTGAGTTTCTCAAGCGTTTCTTACCTCCAAACTGCCATATCTCGCGAACGGATTGACCAATCCGCAAAATTTCTGTTGCATCTGAAAGTAGAAACTCGCCCGATTACAACGGGATGCGTACTTTTCCCCTAGGCCGTTCTAGTTACTCGTTTCGAGCATCAGAACTGCGAAAATTTTGAGTTTCTCAAGTGTTTCTTATCTCCAAACTGCCGTATCTCGCGAACGGATTGACCAATCCGCAAAATTTCTGTTGCATCTGAAAGTAGAACCTCGCCCGATTACAAGGGTAGGTGCAGTTTTCCCCTAGGCCGTTCTAGTTATTCGTTTCGAGCATCAGAACTGCGAAAATTTTGAGATTCTCAAGCGTTTCTTATCTCCAAACTGCCATATCTCGCGAACGGATTGATAAATCCGCAAAATTCCTGTTGCATCTGAAAGTAGAAACTCGCCCGATTACAACTGTATGTGTAGTTTTCACCTAGGCCGTTCCAGTTATTCGTTTCGAGCATCAGAACTGCGCAAATTTTGAGTTTCTCAAGCGTTTCTTACCTCCAAACTGCCATATCTCGCGAACGGATTGACTAATCCGCAACATTTCTGTTGCATCTGAAAGTAGAAACTCGCCCGATTACAACGGTATGCGTACTTTTCCCCTAGGCCGTTCTAGTTACTCGTTTCGAGCATCAGAACTGCGAAAATTTTGAGTTTTTCAAGCGTTTCTTATCTCCAAACTGCCATATCTCGCGAACGGATTGATCAAACCGCAAAATTTCTGTTGCATCTGAAAGTAGAAACTCGCCCGATTACAACGGTATGTGTAGTTTTCCCCTAGGCCGTTCCAGTTATTCATTTCGAGCATCAGAACTGCGAAAATTTTGAGTTTCTCAAGCGTTTCTTACCTCCAAACTGTCATATCACGCGAACGGATTGACCAATCCGCAAAATTTCTGTTGCTTCTGACAGTAGAAACTCGCCCGATTACAACGGTATGAGCACTTTTCCCCTAGGCCGTTCTAGTTATTCGTTTCGAGCATCAGAACTGCGAAAATTTTGAGTTTCTCAAGCGTTTCTTATCTCCAAACTGCCATATCTCGCGAACGGATTGATCAATCCGCAAAACTTCTGTTGCATCTGAAAGTAGAAACTCGCCCGATTACAACGGTAGGTGTAGTTTTCCCCCAGGCCGTTCTAGTTATTCGTTTCGAGCATCAGAACTGCGAAAATTTTGAGTTTCTCAAACGTTTCTTACCTCCAAACTGCCATATCTCGCGAACGGATTGACCAATCCGCAAAATTTCGGTTGCTTCTGAAAGTAGAAACTCGCCCGATTACAAAGGTATGCGCACTTTTCCCCTAGGCCGTTCTAGTTATTCGTTTCGAGCATCAGAACTGCGAAAATTTTGAGTTTCTCAAGCGTTTCTTATCTCCAAACTGCCATATCTCGCGAACGGATTGATCAATCCATAAAATTTCTGTTGCGTCTGAAAGTAGAAACTCGCCCGATTACAACGGTATGTGTAGTTTTCCCCTAGGCCGTTCCAGTTATTCATTTCGAGCATCAGAACTGCGAAAATTTTGAGTTTCTCAAGCGTTTCTTACATCCAAACTGCCATATCTCGCGAACGGATTGACCGATCCGCAAACTTTCTGTTGCATCTGAAAGTAGAAACCCGCCCGATTACAACGGTATGCGCACTATTCCCCTAGGCCGTTCCAGTTATTCGTTTCGAGCATCAGAACTGCGCAAATTTTGAGTTTCTCAAGCGTTTCTTACCTCCAAACTGCCATATCTCGCGAACGCATTGACCTATCCGCAAAATTTCTGTTGCATCTGAAAGTAGAAACTCGCGCGATTACAATGGTATGCGTACTTTTCCCCTAGGCCGTTCTAGTTACTCGTTTCGAGCATCAGAACTGCGAAAATTTTGAGTTTCTCAAGCGTTTCTTACATCCAAACTGCCATATCTCGCGAACGGAATGACCAATCCGCAAAATTCCTGTTGCATCTGAAAGTAGAAGCTCGCCCGATTACAACGGTATGTGTAGTTTTCCCCTAGGCCGTTCCAGTTATTCGTTTCGAGCATCAGAACTGCGCAAATTTTGAGTTTCTCAAGCGTTTCTTACATCCAAACTGCCATATCTCGCGAACGGATTGACCGATCCGCAAACTTTCTGTTGCATCTGAAAGTAGAAACCCGCCCGATTACAACGGTATGCGCACTATTCCCCTAGGCCGTTCCAGTTATTTCGTTTCGAGCATCAGAACTGCGCAAATTTGAGTTTCTCAAGCGTTTCTTACATCCAAACTGCCATATCTCGCGAACGCATTGACCTATCCGCAAAATTTCTGTTGCCATCTTGAAAGTAGAAACTAGCGCGATTACAATGGTATGCGTACTTTTCCCTAGACCGTTCTAGTTATTCGTTTCGAGCATCAGAACTGCGCAAATTTGAGTTTCTCAAGCGTTTCTTACCTCCAAACTGCCATATCTCGCGAACGGATTGACTAATCCGCAAAATTTCTGTTGCATCTGAAAGTAGAAACTCGCCCGATTACAACGGTATGCGTACTTTTCCCCTAGGCCGTTCTAGTTACTCGTTTCGAGCATCAGAACTGCGAAAATTTTGAGTTTCTCAAGCGTTTCTTATCTCCAAACTGCCATATCTCGCGAACGGATTGATCAATCCGCAAATTTCTGTTGCCATCTGAAAGTAGAAACTCGCCCGATTACAACGGTAATGTGTAGTTTTCCCCTAGGCCGTTCCAGTTATTCATTTCGAGCATCAGAACTGCGAAATTTTGAGTTTCTCAAGCGTTTCTTACCTCCAAACTGCCATATCTCGCGAACGGATTGACTAATCCGCAAAATTTCTGTTGAATCTGAAAGTAGAAACTCGCCCGATTACAACGGTATGCGTACTTTTCCCCTAGCCGTTCTAGTTACTCGTTTCGAGCATCAGAACTGCGAAAAATTTTGAGTTTCTCAAGCGTTTCATATCTCCAAACTGCCATATCTCGCGAACGGATTGACCAATCCGCAAAATTTCTGTTGCTTCTGAAAGTAGAACTCGCCCGATACAAAGGTATGCGCACTATTCCCCTAGGCCGTTCTAGTTATTCGTTTCGAGCATCAGAACTGCGAAAATTTGAGTTTCTCAAGCGTTTCTTACCTCCAAACTGCCATATCTCGCGAACGGATTGACTAATCGCAAAATTTCTGTTGCATTCTGAAAGTAGAAACTCGCCCGATTACACGGTATGCGTACTTTTCCCCTAGGCCGTTCTAGTTACTCGTTTCGAGCATCAGACTGCGAAAATTTGAGTTTCTCAAGCGTTTCTTATCTCCAAACTGCCATATCTCGCGAACGGATTGATCAATCCGCAAAATTTCTGTTGCATCTGAAAGTAGAAACTCGCCCGATTACAACGGTATGTGTAGTTTTCCCCTAGGCCGTTCCAGTTATTCATTTCGAGCATCAGAACTGCGAAATTTTGAGTTTCTCAAGCGTTTCTTACCTCCAAACTGTCATATCTCGCGAACGGATTGACCAAATCCGCAAAATTTCTGTTGCTTCGACAGTAGAAACTCGCCCGATTACAACGGTATGAGCACTTTTCCCCTAGGCCGTTCTAGTTATTCGTTTCGAGCATCAGAACTGCGAAAATTTTGAGTTCTCAAACGTTTCTTACCTCCAAACTGCCATATCTCGCGAACGGATTGACCAATCCGCAAAATTCTGTTGCTTCTGAAAGTAGAAACTCGCCCGATTACAAAGGTATGCGCACTTTTCCCCTAGGCCGTTCTAGTTATTCGTTTCGAGCATCAGAACTGCGAAAATTTTGAGTTTCTCAAGCGTTTCTTATCTCCAAACTGCCATGTCTCGCGAACGGATTGATCAATCATAAAAATTTCTGTTGCGTCTGAAAGTAGAAACTCGCCCGATTACAACGGTATGTGTAGTTTTCCCCTAGGCCGTTCCAGTTATTCATTTCGAGCATCAGAACTGCGAAAATTTTGAGTTTCTCAAGCGTTTCTTACATCCAAACTGCCATATCTCGCGAACGGATTGACCGATCCGCAAACTTTCTGTTGCATCTGAAAGTAGAAACCCGCCCGATTACAACGGTATGCGCACTATTCCCCTAGGCCGTTCCAGTTATTCGTTCGAGCATCAGAACTGCGCAAATTTTGAGTTTCTCAAGCGTTTCTTACCTCCAAACTGCCATAATCTCGCGAACGCATTGACTATCCGCAAAATTTCTGTTGCATCTGAAAGTAGAAACTCGCGCGATTACAATGGTATGCGTACTTTTCCCTAGGCCGTTCTAGTTACTCGTTTCGAGCATCAGAACTGCGAGAAATTTTGAGTTTCTCAAGCGTTTCTTACATCCAAACTGCCATATCTCGCGAACGGAATGACCAATCCGCAAAATTCCTGTTGCATCTGAAAGTAGAAGCTCGCCCGATTACAACGGTATGTGTAGTTTTCCCCTAGGCCGTTCCAGTTATTCGTTTCGAGCATCAGAACTGCGCAAATTTTGAGTTCTCAAGCGTTTCTTACATCCAAACTGCCATATCTCGCGAACGGATTGACCGATCCGCAAACTTTCTGTTGCATCTGAAAGTAGAAAACCGCCCCGATCTACAACGGTATCGCGCACTATTCCCCTAGGCCGTTCCAGTCATTCGTTTCGAGCATCAGAACGCGCAAATTTTGAGTTTCTCAAGCGTTTCTTACCTCCAAACTGCCTATTCTCGCGAACGCATTGACCTTATCCGCAAAATTTCTGTTGCATCTGAAAGTAGAAACTCGCGCGAATACAATGGTATGCGTACTTTTCCCCTAGGCCGTTCTAGTTATTCGTTTCGAGCATCAGAACTGCGCAAATTTGAGTTTCTCAAGCGTTTCTTACCTCCAAACTGCCATATCTCGCGAACGGATTGACTATCCGCAAAATTTCTGTTGCATCTGAAAGTAGAAACTCGCCCGATTACAACGGTATGCGTACTTTTCCCCTAGGCCGTTCTAGTTACTCGTTTCGAGCATCAGAACTGCGAAAATTTGAGTTTCTCAAGCGTTTCTTATCTCCAAACTGCCATATCTCGCGAACGGATTGATCAATCCGCAAAATTTCTGTATTTCTGTTGCATCTGAAAGTAGAAACTCGCCCGATTACAACGGTAGGTGTAGTTTTCCCCCAGGCCGTTCTAGTTATTCGTTTCGAGCATCAGAACTGCGAAAATTTTGAGTTTCTCAAACGTTTCTTACCTCCAAACTGGCATATCTCGCGAACGGATTGACCAATCCGCAAAATTTCTGTTGCTTCTGAAAGTAGAAACTCGCCCGATTACAAAGGTATGCGCACTTTTCCCCTAGGCCGTTCTAGTTATTCGTTTCGAGCATCAGAACTGCGAAAATTTTGAGTTTCTCAAGCGTTTCTTACCTCAAAACTGCCATATCTCGCGAACGCATTGACCTATCCGCAAAATTTCTGTTGCATCTGAAAGTAGAAACTCGCGCGATTACAATGGTATGCGTACTTTTCCCCTAGGCCGTTCTAGTTACTCGTTTCGAGCATCAGAACTGCGAAAATTTTGAGTTTCTCAAGCGTTTCTTATCTCCAAACTGCCGTATCTCGCGAACGGATTGACCAATCCGCAAAATTTCTGTTGCATCTGAAAGTAGAACCTCGCCGATTACAAGGGTAGGTGCAGTTTTCCCCTAGGCCGTTCTAGTTATTCGTTTCGAGCATCAGAACTGCGAAAATTTTGAGATTCTCAAGCGTTTCTTATCTCCAAACTGCCATATCTCGCGAACGGATTGATAAATCCGCAAAATTTCTGTTGCATCTGAAAGTAGAAACTCGCCCGATTACAACGGTATCCGTACTTTTCCCCTATGCCGATCTAGTTACTCGTTTCGAGCATTAGAACTGCGAAAATTTTGAGTTTCTCAAGCATTTCTTACCTCCAAACTGCCATATCTCGCGAACGGATTGACCCAATCCGCAAAATTTCTGTTGCATCTGAAAGTAGAAACTCGCCCGATTACAACGGTATGTGTAGTTTTCCTAGGCCGTTCCAGTTATTCATTTCGAGCATCAGAACTGCGAAAATTTTGAGTTTCTCAAGCGTTTCTTACCTCCAAACTGTCATATCTCGCGAACGGATTGACCAATCCGCAAAATTTCTGTTGCTTCTGACAGTAGAAACTCGCCCGATTACAACGGTATGAGCACTTTTCCCCTAGGCCGTTCTAGTTATTCGTTTCGAGCATCAGAACTGCGAAAATTTTGAGTTTCTCAAGCGTTTCTTATCTCCAAACTGCCATATCTCGCGAACGGATTGATCAATCCGCAAAACTTCTGTTGCATCTGAAAGTAGAAACTCGCCCGATTACAACGGTAGGTGTAGTTTTCCCCCAGGCCGTTCTAGTTATTCGTTTCGAGCATCAGAACTGCGAAAATTTTGAGTTTCTCAAGCGTTTCTTACATCCAAACTGCCATATCTCGCGAACGGATTGACCGATCCGCAAACTTTCTGTTGCATCTGAAAGTAGAAACCCGCCCGATTACAACGGTATGCGCACTATTCCCCTAGGCCGTTCCAGTTATTCGTTTCGAGCATCAGAACTGCGCAAATTTTGAGTTTCTCAGCGTTTCTTACATCCAAACTGCCATATCTCGCGAACGGATTGACCGATCCGCAAACTTTCTGTTGCATCTGAAAGTAGAAACCCGCCCGATTACAACGGTATGCGCACTATTCCCCTAGGCCATTCCAGTTATTCGTTTCGAGCATCAGAACTGCGCAAATTTTGAGTTTCTCAAGCGTTTCTTACCTCCAAACTGCCATATCTCGCGAACGCATTGACCTATCCGCAAAATTTCTGTTGCATCTGAAAGTAGAAACTCGCCCGATTACAACTGTATGTGTAGTTTTCACCTAGGCCGTTCCAGTTATTCGTTTCGAGCATCAGAACTGCGCAAATTTTGAGTTTCTCAAGCGTTTCTTACCTCCAAACTGCCATATCTCGCGAACGGATTGACTAATCCGCAAAATTTCTGTTGCATCTGAAAGTAGAAACTCGCCCGATTACAACGGTATGCGTACTTTTCCCCTAGGCCGTTCTAGTTACTCGTTTCGAGCATCAGAACTGCGAAAATTTTGAGTTTCTCAAGCGTTTCTTATCTCCAAACTGCCATATCTCGCGAACGGATTGATCAATCCGCAAAATTTCTGTTGCATCTGAAAGTAGAAACTCGCCCGATTACAACGGTATGTGTAGTTTTCCCCTAGGCCGTTCCAGTTATTCATTTCGAGCATCAGAACTGGGAAAATTTTGAGTTTCTCAAGCGTTTCTTACCTCCAAACTGTCATATCTCGCGAACGGATTGACCAATCCGCAAAATTTCTGTTGCTTCTGACAGTAGAAACTCGCCCGATTACAACGGTATGAGCACTTTTCCCCTAGGCCGTTCTAGTTATTCGTTTCGAGCATCAGAACTGCGAAAATTTTGAGTTTCTCAAGCGTTTCTTATCTCCAAACTGCCATATCTCGCGAACGGATTGATCAATCCGCAAAACTTCTGTTGCATCTGAAAGTAGAAACTCGCCCGATTACAACGGTAGGTGTAGTTTTCCCCCAGGCCGTTCTAGTTATTCGTTTCGAGCATCAGAACTGCGAAAATTTTGAGTTTCTCAAACGTTTCTTACCTCCAAACTGCCATATCTCGCGAACGGATTGACCAATCCGCAAAATTTCTGTTGCTTCTGAAAGTAGAAACTCGCCCGATTACAAAGGTATGCGCACTTTTCCCCTAGGCCGTTCTAGTTATTCGTTTCGAGCATCAGAACTGCGAAATTTTGAGTTTCTCAAGCGTTTCTTATCTCCAAACTGCCATGTCTCGCGAACGGATTGATCAATCCATAAAATTTCTGTTGCGTCTGAAAGTAGAAACTCGCCCGATTACAACGGTATGTGTAGTTTTCCCCTAGGCCGTTCCAGTTATTCATTTCGAGCATCAGAACTGCGAAAATTTGAGTTTCTCAAGCGTTTCTTACATCCAAACTGCCATATCTCGCGAACGGATTGACCGATCCGCAAACTTTCTGTTGCATCTGAAAGTAGAAACCCGCCCGATTACAACGGTATGCGCACTATTCCCCTAGGCCGTTCCAGTTATTCGTTTCGAGCATCAGAACTGCGCAAATTTTGAGTTTCTCAAGCGTTTCTTACCTCCAAACTGCCATATCTCGCGAACGCATTGACCTATCCGCAAAATTTCTGTTGCATCTGAAAGTAGAAACTCGCGCGATTACAATGGTATGCGTACTTTTCCCCTAGGCCGTTCTAGTTACTCGTTTCGAGCATCAGAACTGCGAAAATTTTGAGTTTCTCAAGCGTTTCTTACATCCAAACTGCCATATCTCGCGAACGGAATGACCAATCCGCAAAATTCCTGTTGCATCTGAAAGTAGAAGCTCGCCCGATTACAACGGTATGTGTAGTTTTCCCCTAGGCCGTTCCAGTTATTCGTTTCGAGCATCAGAACTGCGCAAATTTTGAGTTTCTCAAGCGTTTCTTACATCCAAACTGCCATATCTCGCGAACGGATTGACCGATCCGCAAACTTTCTGTTGCATCTGAAAGTAGAAACCCGCCCGATTACAACGGTATGCGCACTATTCCCCTAGGCCGTTCCAGTCATTCGTTTCGAGCATCAGAACTGCGCAAATTTTGAGTTTCTCAAGCGTTTCTTACATCCAAACTGCCATATCTCGCGAACGCATTGACCTATCCGCAAAATTTCTGTTGCATCTGAAAGTAGAAACTCGCGCGATTACAATGGTATGCGTACTTTTCCCCTAGGCCGTTCTAGTTATTCGTTTCGAGCATCAGAACTGCGCAAATTTTGAGTTTCTCAAGCGTTTCTTACCTCCAAACTGCCATATCTCGCGAACGGATTGACTAATCCGTCCGACCTAAAAAATTTCTGTTGCATCTGAAAGTAGAAACTCGCCCGATTACAACGGTATGCGTACTTTTCCCCTAGGCCGTTCTAGTTACTCGTTTCGAGCATCAGAACTGCGAAAATTTTGAGTTTCTCAAGCGTTTCTTATCTCCAAACTGCCATATCTCGCGAACGGATTGATCAATCCGCAAAATTTCTGTTGCATCTGAAAGTAGAAACTCGCCCGATTACAACGGTAGGTGTAGTTTTCCCCCAGGCCGTTCTAGTTATTCGTTTCGAGCATCAGAACTGCGAAAATTTTGAGTTTCTCAAACGTTTCTTACCTCCAAACTGGCATATCTCGCGAACGGATTGACCAATCCGCAAAATTTCTGTTGCTTCTGAAAGTAGAAACTCGCCCGATTACAAAGGTATGCGCACTTTTCCCCTAGGCCGTTCTAGTTATTCGTTTCGAGCATCAGAACTGCGAAAATTTTGAGTTTCTCAAGCGTTTCTTACCTCAAAACTGCCATATCTCGCGAACGCATTGACCTATCCGCAAAATTTCTGTTGCATCTGAAAGTAGAAACTCGCGCGATTACAATGGTATGCGTACTTTTCCCCTAGGCCGTTCTAGTTACTCGTTTCGAGCATCAGAACTGCGAAAATTTGAGTTTCTCAAGCGTTTCTTACATCCAAACTGCCATATCTCGCGAACGGAATGACCAATCCGCAACATTCCTGTTGCATCTGAAAGTAGAAACTCGCCCGATTACAACTGTATGTGTAGTTTTCACCTAGGCCGTTCCAGTTATTCGTTTCGAGCATCAGAACTGCGCAAATTTTGAGTTTCTCAAGCGTTTCTTACCTCCAAACTGCCATATCTCGCGAACGGATTGACTAATCCGCAAAATTTCTGTTGCATCTGAAAGTAGAAACTCGCCCGATTACAACGGTATGCGTACTTTTCCCCTAGGCCGTTCTAGTTACTCGTTTCGAGCATCAGAACTGCGAAAATTTTGAGTTTCTCAAGCGTTTCTTATCTCCAAACTGCCATATCTCGCGAACGGATTGATCAATCCGCAAAATTTCTGTTGCATCTGAAAGTAGAAACTCGCCCGATTACAACGGTATGTGTAGTTTTCCCCTAGGCCGTTCCAGTTATTCATTTCGAGCATCAGAACTGCGAAATTTTGAGTTTCTCAAGCGTTTCTTACCTCCAAACTGTCATATCTCGCGAACGGATTGACCAATTCCCAAAATTTCTGTTGCATCTGAAAGTAGTAACTCGCCCGATTACAAGGGTATGCGTACTTTTCCCCTATGCCGATATAGTTACTCGTTTCGAGCATTAGAACTGCGAAAATTTTGAGTTTCTCAAGCGTTTCTTATCTCCAAACTGCCATATCTCGCGAACGGATTGATCAATCCGCAAAATTTCTGTTGCATGTGAAAGTAGAAACCCGCCCGATTACAACGGTTGGTGTAGTTTTCCCCTAGGCCGTTCCAGTTATTCATTTCGAGCATCAGAACTGCGTAAATTTTGAGTTTCTCAAGCGTTTCTTACCTCCAAACTGCCATATCTCGCGAACGGACTGACCAATCCGCAAAATTTCTGTTGCTTCTGAGAGTAGAAACTCGCCCGATTACAACGGTAGGCGCATTTTTCCCCTAGGCCGTTCTAGTTATTCGTTTCGAGCATCAGAAATGCGAAAATTTTGAGTTTCTCAAGCGTTTCCTACCTCCAAACTGCCATATCTCGCGAACGGATTGACCAATCCGCAAAGTTTCTGTTGCATCTGAAAGTAGTAGCTCGCCCGATTACAACGGTAGGTGTAGTTTTCCCCTAGGCCGTTCTAGTTATTCGTTCGAGCATCAGAACTGCGAAAATTTTGAGATTCTCAAGCGTTTCTTATCTCCAAACTGCCATATCTCGCGAACGGATTGATCAATCCGCAAAATTTCTGTTGCATCTGAAAGTAGAATCACGCCCGATTACAACGGTATGCGTACTTTTCCCCTATGCCGATATAGTTACTCGTTTCGAGCATTAGAACTGCGAAAATTTGAGTTTCTCAAGCGTTTCTTACCTCCAAACTGCCATATCTCGCGAACGGATTGACCAATCCGCAAAATTTCTGTTGCATCTGAAAGTAGAAACTCGCCCGATTACAACGGGATGCGTACTTTTCCCCTAGGCCGTTCTAGTTACTCGTTTCGAGCATCAGAACTGCGAAAATTTTGAGTTTCTCAAGCGTTTCTTATCTCCAAACTGCCGTATCTCGCGAACGGATTGACCAATCCGCAAAATTTCTGTTGCATCTGAAAGTAGAACCTCGCCCGATTACAAGGGTAGGTGCAGTTTTCCCCTAGGCCGTTCTAGTTATTCGTTTCGAGCATCAGAACTGCGAAAATTTTGAGATTCTCAAGCGTTTCTTATCTCCAAACTGCCATATCTCGCGAACGGATTGATAAATCCGCAAAATTTCTGTTGCATCTGAAAGTAGAAACTCGCCCGATTACAACGGTAGGTGTAGTTTTCCCCCAGGCCGTTCTAGTTACTCGTTTCGAGCATTAGAACTGCGAAAATTTTGAGTTTCTCAAGCATTTCTTACCTCCAAACTGCCATATCTCGCGAACGGATTGACCAATCCGCAAAATTTCTGTTGCATCTGAAAGTAGAAACTCGCCCGATTACAACGGTAGGTGTAGTCTTCCCCTAGGCCGCTCTAGTTATTCGTTTCGAGCATCAGAACTGCGAAAATTTTGAGTTTCTCAAGCGTTTCTTACTTCCAAACTGCCACATCTCGCGAACGGATCGACCAATCCGCAAAATTTCTGTCGCATCTGAAAGTAGAAACTCGCCCGATTACAACGGTAGGTGTAGTTTTCCCCTAGGCCGTTCTAGTTATTCGTTTCGAGCATTAGAACTGCGAAAATTTTGAGTTTCTCAAGCGTTTCTTACCTCCAAACTGCCATATCTCGCGAACGGATTGACAAATCCGCATAATTTCTGTTGCATCTGAAAGTAGAAACTCGCCCGATTACAACGGTAGGTGTAGTTTTCCCCTAGGCCGTTCTAGTTATTCGTTTCGAGCATCAGAACTGCCAAAAATTTTGAGTTTCTCAAGCGTTTCTTACCTCCAAACTGCCATATCTCGCGAACGGATTGACCAATCCGCAAAATTTCTGTTGCATCTGAAGTAGAAACTCGCCCGATTACAACGGTATGCGCACTTTGCCCCTAGGCCGTTCTAGTTATTCGTGTCGAGCATCAGAACTGCGAAAATTTTGAGTTTCTCAAGCGTTTCTTACCTCCAAACTGCCATATCTCGCGAACGGATTGACCAATCCGCAAAATTTCTGTTGCATCTGAAAGTAGAAACTCGCCCGATTACAACGGTATGCGCACTTTTCCCCTAGGGCGTTCTAGTTATTCGTGTCGAGCATCAGAACTGCGAAAATTTTGAGTTTCTCAAGCGTTTCTTATCTCCAAACTGCCATATCTCGCGAACGGATTGATCAATCCGCAAAATTTCTGTTGCACGTGAAAGTAGAAACTCGCCCGATTACAACGGTTGGTGTAGTTTTCCCCTAGGCCGTTCCAGTTATTCATTTCGAGCATCAGAACTGCGTAAATTTTGAGTTTCTCAAGCGTTTCTTACCTCCAAACTGCCATATCTCGCGAACGGATTGACCAATCCGCAAAATTTCTGTTGCTTCTGAGAGTAGAAACTCGCCCGATTACAACGGTAGGCGCATTTTTCCCCTAGGCCGTTCTAGTTATTCGTTTCGAGCATCAGAAATGCGAAAATTTTGAGTTTCTCAAGCGTTTCCTACCTCCAAACTGCCATATCTCGCGAACGGATTGACCAATCCGCAAAGTTTCTGTTGCATCTGAAAGTAGTAGCTCGCCCGATTACAACGGTAGGTGTAGTTTTCCCCTAGGCCGTTCTAGTTATTCGTTTCGAGCATCAGAACTGCGAAAATTTTGAGATTCTCAAGCGTTTCTTATCTCCAAACTGCCATATCTCGCGAACGGATTGATCAATCCGCAAAATTTCTGTTGCATCTGAAAGTAGAATCTCGCCCGATTACAACGGTATGCGTACTTTTCCCCTATGCCGATATAGTTACTCGTTTCGAGCATTAGAACTGCGAAAATTTTGAGTTTCTCAAGCGTTTCTTACCTCCAAACTGCCATATCTCGCGAACGGATTGACCAATCCGCAAAATTTCTGTTGCATCTGAAAGTAGAAACTCGCCCGATTACAACGGGATGCGTACTTTTCCCCTAGGCCGTTCTAGTTACTCGTTTCGAGCATCAGAACTGCGAAAATTTTGCGTTTCTCAAGCGTTTCTTATCTCCAAACTGCCGTATCTCGCGAACGGATTGACCAATCCGCAAAATTTCTGTTGCATCTGAAAGTAGAACCTCGCCCGATTACAAGGGTAGGTGTAGTTTTCCCCTAGGCCGTTCTAGTTATTCGTTTCGAGCATCAGAACTGCGAAAATTTTGAGATTCTCAAGCGTTTCTTATCTCCAAACTGCCATATCTCGCGAACGGATTGATAAATCCGCAAAATTTCTGTTGCATCTGAAAGTAGAAACTCGCCCGATTACAACGGTATCCGTACTTTTCCCCTATGCCGATCTAGTTACTCGTTTCGAGCATTAGAACTGCGAAAATTTTGAGTTTCTCAAGCGTTTCTTACATCCAAACTGCCATATCTCGCGAACGGATTGACCAATCCGCAAAATTTCTGTTGCATCTGAAAGTAGAAACTCGCCCGATTACAACGGTAGGTGTAGTTTTCCCCTAGGCCGCTCTAGTTATTCGTTTCGAGCATCAGAACTGCGAAAATTTTGAGTTTCTCAAGCGTTTCTTACTTCCAAACTGCCACATCTCGCGAACGGATCGACCAATCCGCAAAATTTCTGTTGCATCTGAAAGTAGAAACTCGCCCGATTACAACGGTAGGTGTAGTTTTCCCGTAGGCCGTTCTAGTTATTCGTTTCGAGCATCAGAACGGCGAAAATTTTGAGTTTCTCAAGCGTTTCTTACCTCCAAACTGCCATATCTCGCGAACGGATTGACCAATCCGCAAAATTTCTGTTGCATCTGAAAGCAGAAACTCGCCCGATTACAACGGTAGGTGTAGTTTTCCCCTAGGCCGTTCTAGTTATTCGTTTCGAGCATCAGAACTGCGAAAATTTTGAGTTTCTCAAGCGTTTCTTACTTCCAAACTGCCACATCTCGCGAACGGATCGACCAATCCGCAAAATTTCTGTTGCATCTGAAAGTAGAAACTCGCCCGATTACAACGGTATGCGCACTTTGCCCCTAGGCCGTTCTAGTTATTCGTGTCGAGCATCAGAACTGCGAAAATTTTGAGTTTCTCAAGCGTTTCTTACCTCCAAACTGCCATATCTCGCGAACGGATTGACCAATCCGCAAAATTTCTGTTGCATCTGAAAGTAGAAACTCGCCCGATTACAACGGCATGCGCACATTTCCCCTAGGCCGTTCTAGTTATTCGTGTCGAGCATCAGAACTGCGAAAATTTTGAGTTTCTCAAGCGTTTCTTACTTCCAAACTGCCACATCTCGCGAACGGATCGAACAATCCGCAAAATTTCTGTTGCATCTGGAAGTAGAAACTCGCCCGATTACAACGGTATGCGCACTTTGCCCCTAGGCCGTTCTAGTTATTCGTGTCGAGCATCAGAACTGCGAAAATTTTGAGTTTCTCAAGCGTTTCTTACCTCCAAACTGCCATATCTCGCGAACGGATTGACCAATCCGCAAAATTTCTGTTGCATCTGAAAGTAGACACTCGCCCGATTACAGCGGTATGCGTACTTTTCCCCTATGCCGTTCTAGTTACTCGTTTCGAGCATTAGAACTGCGAAAATTTTGAGTTTCTCAAGCGTTTCTTACCTCCAAACTGCCACATCTCGCGAACGGATTGACCAATTCGCAAAATTTCTTTTGCATCTGAAAGTAGAAACTCGCCCGATTACAACGGTATGCGTACTTCTCCCCTAGGCCGTTCTAGTCATTCGTTTCGAGCATCAGAACTGCGAAAATTTTGAGTTTCTCAAGCGTTTCTTATCTCCAAACTGCCATATCTCGCGAATGGATTGATCAATCCGCAAAATTTCTGTTGCATCTGAAAGTAGAAACCGGCCCGATTACAACGGTATGCGCACTTTTCCCCTAGGCGGTTCTAGTTATTCGTTTCGAGCATCAGAACTGCGAAAATTTTGAGTTTCTCAAGCGTTTCTTACATCCAAACTGCCATATCTCGCGAACGGATTGACCAATCCGCAAAATTTCTGTTGCATCTGAAAGTAGAAACTCGCCCGATTACAACGGTAGGTGTAGTTTTCCCTTAGGCCGTTCTAGTTATTCGTTTCGAGCATCAGAACTGCGAAAATTTTGAGTTTCTCAAACGTTTCTTACTTCCAAACTGCCACATCTCGCGAACGGATCGACCAATCCGCAAAATTTCTGTTGCATCTGAAAGTAGAAACTCGCCCGATTACAACGGTATGCGCACATTTCCCCTAGGCCGTTCTAGTTATTCGTGTCGAGCATCAGAACTGCGAAAATTTTGAGTTTCTCAAGTGTTTCTTATCTCCAAACTGCCATATCTCGCGAACGGATAGACCAATCCGCAAAATTTCTGTTGCATCTGAAAGCAGAAACTCGCCCGATTACAACGGTAGGTGTAGTTTTCCCCTAGGCCGTTCTAGTTATTCGTTTCGAGCATCAGAACTGCGAAAATTTTGAGTTTCTCAAGCGTTTCTTACTTCCAAACGGCCACATCTCGTGAACGGGTTGACCAATCCGCAAAATTTCTGTTGCATCTGAAAGTAGAAACTCGCCCGATTACAACGGCATGCGCACATTTCCCCTAGGCCGTTCTAGTTATTCGTGTCGAGCATCAGAACTGCGAAAATTTTGAGTTTCTCAAGCGTTTCTTACCTCCAAACTGCCATATCTCGCGAACGGATTGACCAATTCCCAAAATTTCTGTTGCATCTGAAAGTAGTAACTCGCCCGATTACAACGGTATGCGTACTTTTCCCCTATGCCGTTCTAGTTACTCGTTTCGAGCATTAGAACTGCGAAAATTTTGAGTTTCTCAAGCGTTTCATACCTCCAAACTGCCATATCTCGCGAACGGATTGACAAATCCGCATAATTTCTGTTGCATCTGAAAGTAGAAACTCGCCCGATTACAACGGTAGGTGTAGTTTTCCCCTAGGCCGTTCTAGTTATTCGTTTCGAGCATCAGAACTGCCAAAAATGTTGAGTTTCTCAAGCGTTTCTTACCTCCAAACTGCCATATCTCGCGAACGGATTGACCAATCCGCAAAATTTCTGTTGCATCTGAAAGTAGAAACTCGCCCGATTACAACGGTATGCGCACTTTGCCCCTAGGCCGTTCTAGTTATTCGTGTCGAGCATCAGAACTGCGAAAATTTTGAGTTTCTCAAGCGTTTCTTACCTCCAAACTGCCATATCTCGCGAACGGATTGACAAATCCGCATAATTTCTGTTGCATCTGAAAGTAGAAACTCGCCCGATTACAACGGTAGGTGTAGTTTTCCCCTAGGCCGTTCTAGTTATTCGTTTCGAGCATCAGAACTGCCAAAAATTTTGAGTTTCTCAAGCGTTTCTTACCTCCAAACTGCCATATCTCGCGAACGGATTGACCAATCCGCAAAATTTCTGTTGCATCTGAAAGCAGAAACTCGCCCGATTACAACGGTAGGTGTAGTTTTCCCCTAGGCCGTTCTAGTTATTCGTTTCGAGCATCAGAACTGCGAAAATTTTGAGTTCCTCAAGCGTTTCTTACTTCCAAACTGCCACATCTCGCGAACGGATCGACCAATCCGCAAAATTTCTGTTGCATCTGAAAGTACAAACTCGCCCGATTACAACAGTATGCGCACTTTGCCCCTAGGCCGTTCTAGTTATTCGTGTCGAGCATCAGAACTGCGAAAATTTTGAGTTTCTCAAGCGTTTCTTACATCCAAACTGCCATATCTCGCGAACGGATTGACCAATCCGCAAAATTTCTGTTGCATCTGAAAGTAGAAACTCGCCCGATTACAACGGTAGGTGTAGTTTTCCCCTAGGCCGTTCTAGTTATTCGTTTCGAGCCTCAGAACTGCGAAAATTTTGAGTTTCTCAAGCGTTTCTTACTTCCAAACGGCCACATCTCGTGAACGGATGGACCAATCCGCAAAATTTCTGTTGCATCTGAAAGTAGAAACTCGCCCGATTACAACGGCATGCGCACATTTCCCCTAGGCCGTTCTAGTTATTCGTGTCGAGCATCAGAACTGCGAAAATTTTGAGTTTCTCAAGCGTTTCTTACCTCCAAACTGCCATATCTCGCGAACGGATTGACCAATTCCCAAAATTTCTGTTGCATCTGAAAGTAGTAACTCGCCCGATTACAACGGTATGCGTACTTTTCCCCTATGCCGTTCCAGTTAATCGTTTCGAGCATTAGAACTGCGAAAATTTTGAGTTTCTCAAGCGTTTCATACCTCCAAACTGCCATATCTCGCGAACGGATTGACAAATCCGCATAATTTCTGTTGCATCTGAAAGTAGAAACTCGCCCGATTACAACGGTAGGTGTAGTTTTCCCCTAGGCCGTTCTAGTTATTCGTTTCGAGCATCAGAACTGCCAAAAATGTTGAGTTTCTCAAGCGTTTCTTACCTCCAAACTGCCATATCTCGCGAACGGATTGACCAATCCGCAAAATTTCTGTTGCATCTGAAAGTAGAAACTCGCCCGATTACAACGGTAGGTGTAGTTTTCCCTTAGGCCGTTCTAGTTATTCGTTTCGAGCATCAGAACTGCGGAAATTTTGAGTTTCTCAAGCGTTTCTTACTTCCAAGCTGCCACATCTCGCGAACGGATCGACCAATCCGCAAAATTTCTGTTGCATCTGAAAGTAGAAACTCGCCCGATTACAACGGTATGCGCACTTTGCCCCTAGGCCGTTCTAGTTATTCGTGTCGAGCATCAGAACTGCGAAAATTTTGAGTTTCTCAAGCGTTTCTTACCTCCAAACTGCCATATCTCGCGAACGGATTGACAAATCCGCATAATTTCTGTTGCATCTGAAAGTAGAAACTCGCCCGATTACAACGGTAGGTGTAGTTTTCCCCTAGGCCGTTCTAGTTATTCGTTTCGAGCATCAGAACTGCCAAAAATTTTGAGTTTCTCAAGCGTTTCTTACCTCCAAACTGCCATATCTCGCGAACGGATTGACCAATCCGCAAAATTTCTGTTGCATCTGAAAGCAGAAACTCGCCCGATTACAACGGTAGGTGTAGTTTTCCCCTAGGCCGTTCTAGTTATTCGTTTCGAGCATCAGAACTGCGAAAATTTTGAGTTTCTCAAGCGTTTCTTACTTCCAAACTGCCACATCTCGCGAACGGATCGACCAATCCGCAAAATTTCTGTTGCATCTGAAAGTACAAACTCGCCCGATTACAACAGTATGCGCACTTTGCCCCTAGGCCGTTCTAGTTATTCGTGTCGAGCATCAGAACTGCGAAAATTTTGAGTTTCTCAAGCGTTTCTTACCTCCAAACTGCCATATCTCGCGAACGGATTGACCAATCCGCAAAATTTCTGTTGCATCTGAAAGTAGAAACTCGCCCGATTACAACGGTAGGTGTAGTTTTCCCCTAGACCGTTCTAGTTATTCGTTTCGAGCATCAGAACTGCGAAAATTTTGAGTTTCTCAAGCGTTTCTTACTTCCAAACTGCCACATCTCACGAACGGATCGACCAATCCGCAAAATTTCTGTTGCATCTGAAAGTAGAAACTCGCCCGATTACAACGGTATGCGCACTTTGCCCCTAGGCCGTTCTAGTTATTCGTGTCGAGCATCAGAACTGCGAAAATTTTGAGTTTCTCAAGCGTTTCTTACCTCCAAACTGCCATATCTCGCGAACGGATTGACCAATTCGCAAAATTTCTGTTGCATCTGAAAGTAGAAACTCGCCCGATTACAACGGTATGCGTACTTCTCCCCTAGGCCGTTCTAGTCATTCGTTTCGAGCATCAGAACTGCGAAAATTTTGAGTTTCTCAAGCGTTTCTTATCTCCAAACTGCCATATCTCGCGAATGGATTGATCAATCCGCAAAATTTCTGTTGCATCTGAAAGTAGAAACCGGCCCGATTACAACGGTATGCGTACTTTTCCCCTAGGCGGTTCTAGTTATTCGTTTCGAGCATCAGAACTGCGAAAATTTTGAGTTTCTCAAGCGTTTCTTACATCCAAACTGCCATATCTCGCGAACGGATTGACCAATCCGCAAAATTTCTGTTGCATCTGAAAGTAGAAACTCGCCCGATTACAACGGTACGTGTAGTTTTCCCCTAGGCCGTTCTAGTTATTCGTTTCGAGCCTCAGAACTGCGAAAATTTTGAGTTTCTCAAGCGTTTCTTACTTCCAAACGGCCACATCTCGTGAACGGATGGACCAATCCGCAAAATTTCTGTTGCATCTGAAAGTAGAAACTCGCCCGATTACAACGGCATGCGCACATTTCCCCTAGGCCGTTCTAGTTATTCGTGTCGAGCATCAGAACTGCGAAAATTTTGAGTTTCTCAAGCGTTTCTTACCTCCAAACTGCCATATCTCGCGAACGGATTGACCAATTCCCAAAATTTCTGTTGCATCTGAAAGTAGTAACTCGCCCGATTACAACGGTATGCGTACTTTTCCCCTATGCCGTTCGAGTTACTCGTTTCGAGCATTAGAACTGCGAAAATTTTGAGTTTCTCAAGCGTTTCATACCTCCAAACTGCCATATCTCGCGAACGGATTGACAAATCCGCATAATTTCTGTTGCATCTGAAAGTAGAAACTCGCCCGATTACAACGGTAGGTGTAGTTTTCCCCTAGGCCGTTCTAGTTATTCGTTTCGAGCATCAGAACTGCCAAAAATTTTGAGTTTCTCAAGCGTTTCTTACCTCCAAACTGCCATATCTCGCGAACGGATTGACCAATCCGCAAAATTTCTGTTGCATCTGAAAGTAGAAACTCGCCCGATTACAACGGTAGGTGTAGTTTTCCCCTAGGCCGTTCTAGTTATTCGTTTCGAGCCTCAGAACTGCGAAAATTTTGAGTTTCTCAAGCGTTTCTTACTTCCAAACGGCCACATCTCGTGAACGGATGGACCAATCCGCAAAATTTCTGTTGCATCTGAAAGTAGAAACTCGCCCGATTACAACGGCATGCGCACATTTCCCCTAGGCCGTTCTAGTTATTCGTGTCGAGCATCAGAACTGCGAAAATTTTGAGTTTCTCAAGCGTTTCTTACCTCCAAACTGCCATATCTCGCGAACGGATTGACCAATTCCCAAAATTTCTGTTGCATCTGAAAGTAGTAACTCGCCCGATTACAACGGTATGCGTACTTTTCCCCTATGCCGTTCCAGTTAATCGTTTCGAGCATTAGAACTGCGAAAATTTTGAGTTTCTCAAGCGTTTCATACCTCCAAACTGCCATATCTCGCGAACGGATTGACAAATCCGCATAATTTCTGTTGCATCTGAAAGTAGAAACTCGCCCGATTACAACGGTAGGTGTAGTTTTCCCCTAGGCCGTTCTAGTTATTCGTTTCGAGCATCAGAACTGCCAAAAATGTTGAGTTTCTCAAGCGTTTCTTACCTCCAAACTGCCATATCTCGCGAACGGATTGACCAATCCGCAAAATTTCTGTTGCATCTGAAAGTAGAAACTCGCCCGATTACAACGGTAGGTGTAGTTTTCCCTTAGGCCGTTCTAGTTATTCGTTTCGAGCATCAGAACTGCGGAAATTTTGAGTTTCTCAAGCGTTTCTTACTTCCAAGCTGCCACATCTCGCGAACGGATCGACCAATCCGCAAAATTTCTGTTGCATCTGAAAGTAGAAACTCGCCCGATTACAACGGTATGCGCACTTTGCCCCTAGGCCGTTCTAGTTATTCGTGTCGAGCATCAGAACTGCGAAAATTTTGAGTTTCTCAAGCGTTTCTTACCTCCAAACTGCCATATCTCGCGAACGGATTGACAAATCCGCATAATTTCTGTTGCATCTGAAAGTAGAAACTCGCCCGATTACAACGGTAGGTGTAGTTTTCCCCTAGGCCGTTCTAGTTATTCGTTTCGAGCATCAGAACTGCCAAAAATTTTGAGTTTCTCAAGCGTTTCTTACCTCCAAACTGCCATATCTCGCGAACGGATTGACCAATCCGCAAAATTTCTGTTGCATCTGAAAGCAGAAACTCGCCCGATTACAACGGTAGGTGTAGTTTTCCCCTAGGCCGTTCTAGTTATTCGTTTCGAGCATCAGAACTGCGAAAATTTTGAGTTTCTCAAGCGTTTCTTACTTCCAAACTGCCACATCTCGCGAACGGATCGACCAATCCGCAAAATTTCTGTTGCATCTGAAAGTACAAACTCGCCCGATTACAACAGTATGCGCACTTTGCCCCTAGGCCGTTCTAGTTATTCGTGTCGAGCATCAGAACTGCGAAAATTTTGAGTTTCTCAAGCGTTTCTTACCTCCAAACTGCCATATCTCGCGAACGGATTGACCAATCCGCAAAATTTCTGTTGCATCTGAAAGTAGAAACTCGCCCGATTACAACGGTAGGTGTAGTTTTCCCCTAGACCGTTCTAGTTATTCGTTTCGAGCATCAGAACTGCGAAAATTTTGAGTTTCTCAAGCGTTTCTTACTTCCAAACTGCCACATCTCACGAACGGATCGACCAATCCGCAAAATTTCTGTTGCATCTGAAAGTAGAAACTCGCCCGATTACAACGGTATGCGCACTTTGCCCCTAGGCCGTTCTAGTTATTCGTGTCGAGCATCAGAACTGCGAAAATTTTGAGTTTCTCAAGCGTTTCTTACCTCCAAACTGCCATATCTCGCGAACGGATTGACCAATTCGCAAAATTTCTGTTGCATCTGAAAGTAGAAACTCGCCCGATTACAACGGTATGCGTACTTCTCCCCTAGGCCGTTCTAGTCATTCGTTTCGAGCATCAGAACTGCGAAAATTTTGAGTTTCTCAAGCGTTTCTTATCTCCAAACTGCCATATCTCGCGAATGGATTGATCAATCCGCAAAATTTCTGTTGCATCTGAAAGTAGAAACCGGCCCGATTACAACGGTATGCGTACTTTTCCCCTAGGCGGTTCTAGTTATTCGTTTCGAGCATCAGAACTGCGAAAATTTTGAGTTTCTCAAGCGTTTCTTACATCCAAACTGCCATATCTCGCGAACGGATTGACCAATCCGCAAAATTTCTGTTGCATCTGAAAGTAGAAACTCGCCCGATTACAACGGTAGGTGTAGTTTTCCCCTAGGCCGTTCTAGTTATTCGTTTCGAGCCTCAGAACTGCGAAAATTTTGAGTTTCTCAAGCGTTTCTTACTTCCAAACGGCCACATCTCGTGAACGGATGGACCAATCCGCAAAATTTCTGTTGCATCTGAAAGTAGAAACTCGCCCGATTACAACGGCATGCGCACATTTCCCCTAGGCCGTTCTAGTTATTCGTGTCGAGCATCAGAACTGCGAAAATTTTGAGTTTCTCAAGCGTTTCTTACCTCCAAACTGCCATATCTCGCGAACGGATTGACCAATTCGCAAAATTTCTGTTGCATCTGAAAGTAGAAACTCGCCCGATTACAGCGGTATCCGTACTTTTCCCCTATGCCGTTCTAGTTGCTCGTTTCGAGCATTAGAACTGCGAAAATTTTGAGTTTCTCAAGCGTTTCTTACCTCCAAACTGCCATATCTCGCGAACGGATTGACCAATTCGCAAAATTTCTGTTGCATCTGAAAGTAGAAACTCGCCCGATTAAAACGGTATGCGTACTTCTCCCCTAGGCCGTTCTAGTCATTCGTTTCGAGCATCAGAACTGCGAAAATTTTGAGTTTCTCAAGCGTTTCTTATCTCCAAACTGCCATATCTCGCGAATGGATTGATCAATCCGCAAAATTTCTGTTGCATCTGAAAGTAGAAACCGGCCCGATTACAACGGTATGCGCACTTTTCCCCTAGGCGGTTCTAGTTATTCGTTTCGAGCATCAGAACTGCGAAAATTTTGAGTTTCTCAAGCGTTTCTTACATCCAAACTGCCATATCTCGCGAACGGATTGACCAATCCGCAAAATTTCTGTTGCATCTGAAAGTAGAAACTCGCCCGATTACAACGGTAGGTGTAGTTTTCCCCTAGGCCGTTCTAGTTATTCGTTTCGAGCATCAGAACTGCGAAAATTTTGAGTTTCTCAAGCGTTTCTTACTTCCAAACGGCCACATCTCGTGAACTGATCGACCAATCCGCAAAATTTCTGTTGCATCTGAAAGTAGAAACTCGCCCGATTACAACGGCATGCGCACATTTCCCCTAGGCCGTTCTAGTTATTCGTGTCGAGCATCAGAACTGCGAAAATTTTGAGTTTCTCAAGCGTTTCTTACCTCCAAACTGCCATATCTCGCGAACGGATTGACCAATTCCCAAAATTTCTGTTGCATCTGAAAGTAGTAACTCGCCCGATTACAACGGTATGCGTACTTTTCCCCTATGCCGTTCTAGTTACTCGTTTCGAGCATTAGAACTGCGAAAATTTTGAGTTTCTCAAGCGTTTCATACCTCCAAACTGCCATATCTCGCGAACGGATTGACCAATCCGCAAAATTTCTGTTGCATCTGAAAGTAGAAACTCGCCCGATTACAACGGTAGTTGTAGTTTTCCCCTAGGCCGTTCTAGTTATTCGTTTCGAGCATCAGAACTGCGAAAATTTTGAGTTTCTCAAGCGTTTCTTACTTCCAAACTGCCACATCTCGCGAACGGATCGACCAATCCGCAAAATTTCTGTTGCATCTGAAAGCAGAAACCCGCCCGATTACAACGGCATGCGCACATTTCCCCTAGGCCGTTCTAGTTATTCGTGTCGAGCATCAGAACTGCGAAAATTTTGTGTTTCTCAAGCGTTTCTTACATCCAAACTGCCATATCTCGCGAACGGATTGACCAATTCGCAAAATTTCTGTTGCATCTGAAAGTAGAAACTCGCCCGATTACAACGGTATGCGTACTTTTCCCCTATGCCGTTCTAGTTACTCGTTTCGAGCAATAGAACTGCGAAAATTTTGAGTTTCTCAAGCGTTTCTTATCTGCAAACTGCCATATCTCGCGAACGGATTGATCAATCCGCAAAATTTCTGTTGCATCTGAAAGTAGAAACTCGCCCGATTACAACGGTAGGTGTAGTTTTCCCCTAGGCCGTTCTAGTTATTCGTTTCGAGCATCAGAACTGCGAAAATTTTGAGTTTCTCAAGCGTTTCTTACTTCCAAACTGCCACATCTCGCGAACGGATCGACCAATCCGCAAAATTTCTGTTGCATCTGAAAGCAGAAACCCGCCCGATTACAACGGCATGCGCACATTTCCCCTAGGCCGTTCTAGTTATTCGTGTCGAGCATCAGAACTGCGAAAATTTTGAGTTTCTCAAGCGTTTCTTACATCCAAACTGCCATATCTCGCGAACGGATTGACCAATTCGCAAAATTTCTGTTGCATCTGAAAGTAGAAACTCGCCCGATTACAACGGTATGCGTACTTTTCCCCTATGCCGTTCTAGTTACTCGTTTCGAGCAATAGAACTGCGAAAATTTTGAGTTTCTCAAGCGTTTCTTATCTGCAAACTGCCATATCTCGCGAACGGATTGATCAATCCGCAAAATTTCTGTTGCATCTGAAAGTAGAAACTCGCCCGATTACAACGGTAGGTGTAGTTTTCCCGTTGGCCGTTCCAGTTATTCATTTCGAGCATCAGAACTGCCAAAAATTTTGAGATTCTCAAGCGTTTCTTACCTCCAAACTGCCATATCTCGCGAACGGATTGACCAATCCGCAAAATTTCTATTGCATCTGAAAGTAGAAACTCGCCCGATTACAACGGTAGGTGTAGTTTTCCCTTAGGCCGTTCTAGTTATTCGTTTCGAGCATCAGAACTGCGAAAATTTTGAGTTTCTCAAGCGTTTCTTACTTCCAAACTGCCACATCTCGCGAACGGATCGACCAATCCGCAAAATTTCTGTTGCATCTGAAAGTAGAAACTCGCCCGATTACAACGGTATGCGCACTTTGCCCCTAGGCCGTTCTAGTTATTCGTGTCGAGCATCAGAACTGCGAAAATTTTGAGTTTCTCAAGCGTTTTTTATATCCAAACTGCCATATCTCGCGAATGGATTGATCAATCCGCAAAATTTCTGTTGCATCTGGAAGTAGAAACTCGCCCGATTACAACGGTATGCGCACTTTTCCCCTAGGCGGCTCTAGTTATTCGTTTCGAGCATCAGAACTGCGAAAATTTTGAGTTTCTCAAGCGTTTCTTACCTCCAAACTGCCATATCTCGCGAACGGATTGACCAATCCGCAAAATTTCTGTTGCATCTGAAAGTAGAAACTCGCCCGATTACAACGGTAGGTGTAGTTTTCCCCTAGGCCGTTCTAGTTATTCGTTTCGAGCATCAGAACTGCGAAAATTTTGAGTTTCTCAAGCGTTTCTTACTTCCAAACTGCCACATCTCGCGAACGGATCAAGCAATCCGCAAAATTTCTGTTGCATCTGAAAGTAGAAACTCGCCCGATTACAACGGCATGCGCACATTTCCCCTAGGCCGTTCTAGTTATTCGTGTCGAGCATCAGAACTGCGAAAATTTTGAGTTTCTCAAGCGTTTCTTACCTCCAAACTGCCATATCTCGCGAACGGATTGACCAATTCGCAAAATTTCTGTTGCATCTGAAAGAAGAAACTCGCCCGATTACAGCGGTATGCGTTCTTTTCCCCTATGCGGTTCTAGTTATTCGTTTCGAGCATCAGAACTGCGAAAATTTTGAGTTTCTCAAGCGTTTCTTACCTCCAAACTGCCATATCTCGCGAACGGATTGACCAATCCGCCAAATTTCTGTTGCATCTGAAAGTAGAAACTCGCCCGATTACAACGGTAGGTGTAGTTTTCCCCTAGGCCGTTCTAGTTAGTCGTTTCGAGCATCAGAACTGCGAAAATTTTGAGTTTCTCAAGCGTTTCTTACTTCCAAACCGCCACATCTCGCGAACGGATCAAGCAATCCGCAAAATTTCTGTTGCATCTGAAAGTAGAAACTCGCCCGATTACAACGGCATGCGCACATTTCCCCTAGGCCGTTCTAGTTATTCGTGTCGAGCATCAGAACTGCGAAAATTTTGAGTTTCTCAAGCGTTTCTTACCTCCAAACTGCCATATCTCGCGAACGGATTGACCAATTCGCAAAATTTCTGTTGCATCTGAAAGTAGAAACTCGCCCGATTACAGCGGTATGCGTACTTTTCCCCTATGCCGTTCTAGTTGCTCGTTTCGAGCATTAGAACTGCGAAAATTTTGAGTTTCTCAAGCGTTTCTTACCTCCAAACTGCCATATCTCGCGAACGGATTGACCAATTCGCAAAATTTCTGTTGCATCTGAAAGTAGAAACTCGCCCGATTACAACGGTATGTGTACTTCTCCCCTAGGCCGTTCTAGTCATTCGTTTCGAGCATCAGAACTGCGAAAATTTTGAGTTTCTCAAGCGTTTCTTATCTCCAAACTGCCATATCTCGCGAATGGATTGATCAATCCGCAAAATTTCTGTTGCATCTGAAAGTAGAAACCGGCCCGATTACAACGGTATGCGCACTTTTCCCCTAGGCGGTTCTAGTTATTCGTTTCGAGCATCAGAACTGCGAAAATTTTGAGTTTCTCAAGCGTTTCTTACATCCAAACTGCCATATCTCGCGAACGGATTGACCAATCCGCAAAATTTCTGTTGCATCTGAAAGTAGAAACTCGCCCGATTACAACGGTAGGTGTAGTTTTCCCCTAGGCCGTTCTAGTTATTCGTTTCGAGCATCAGAACTGCGAAAATTTTGAGTTTCTCAAGCGTTTCTTACTTCCAAACGGCCACATCTCGTGAACGGATCGACCAATCCGCAAAATTTCTGTTGCATCTGAAAGTAGAAACTCGCCCGATTACAACGGCATGCGCACATTTCCCCTAGGCCGTTCTAGTTATTCGTGTCGAGCATCAGAACTGCGAAAATTTTGAGTTTCTCAAGCGTTTCTTACCTCCAAACTGCCATATCTCGCGAACGGATTGACCAATTCCCAAAATTTCTGTTGCATCTGAAAGTAGTAACTCGCCCGATTACAACGGTATGCGTACTTTTCCCCTATGCCGTTCTAGTTACTCGTTTCGAGCATTAGAACTGCGAAAATTTTGAGTTTCTCAAGCGTTTCATACCTCCAAACTGCCATATCTCGCGAACGGATTGACAAATCCGCATAATTTCTGTTGCATCTGAAAGTAGAAACTCGCCCGATTACAACGGTAGGTGTAGTTTTCCCCTAGGCCGTTCTAGTTATTCGTTTCGAGCATCAGAACTGCCAAAAATTTTGAGTTTCTCAAGCGTTTCTTACCTCCAAACTGCCATATCTCGCGAACGGATTGACCAATCCGCAAAATTTCTGTTGCATCTGAAAGTAGAAACTCGCCCGATTACAACGGTAGGTGTAGTTTTCCCCTAGGCGGTTCTAGTTATTCGTTTCGAGCATCAGAACTGCGAAAATTTTGAGTTTCTCAAGCGTTTCTTAGCTCCAAACTGCCATATCTCGCGAACGGATTGACCAATCCGCAAAATTTCTGTTGCATCTGAAAGTAGAAACTCGCCCGATTACAACGGTAGGTGTAGTTTTCCCCTAGGCCGTTCTAGTTATTCGTGTCGAGCATCAGAACTGCGAAAATTTTGAGTTTCTCAAGCGTTTCTTACCTCCAAACTGCCATATCTCGCGAACGGATTGACCAATTCGCAAAATTTCTGTTGCATCTGAAAGTAGAAACTCGCCCGATTACAACGGTATGCGTACTTTTCCCCTATGCCGTTCTAGTTACTCGTTTCGAGCAATAGAACTGCGAAAATTTTGAGTTTCTCAAGCGTTTCTTATCTGCAAACTGCCATATCTCGCGAACGGATTGATCAATCCGCAAAATTTCTGTTGCATCTGAAAGTAGAAACTCGCCCGATTACAACGGTAGGTGTAGTTTTCCCGTTGGCCGTTCCAGTTATTCATTTCGAGCATCAGAACTGCCAAAAATTTTGAGATTCTCAAGCGTTTCTTACCTCCAAACTGCCATATCTCGCGAACGGATTGACCAATCCGCAAAATTTCTGTTGCTTCTGAAAGTAGAAACTCGCCCGATTACAACGGTATGCTCACTTTTCCCCTAGGCCGTTCTAGTTATTCGTTTAGAGCATCAGAAATGCGAAAATTTTGAGTTTCTCAAGCGTTTCTTAAATCCAAACGGCCATATCTCGCGAACGGATTGACCAATCCGCATGATTTCTGTTGCATCTGAAGATAGAAACTCGCCCGATTACAACGGTATATGTACTTCTCCCCTAGGCCGCTCTAGTCATTCGTTTCGAGCATCAGAACTGCGAAAATTTTGAGTTTCTCAAGCGTTTCTTACCTCCAAACTGCCATACCTCGCGAACGGATTGACCAATCCGCAAAATTTCTGTTGCATCTGAAAGTAGAAACTCGCCCGATTACAACGGTAGGTGTAATTTTCCCCTAGGCCGTTCTAGTTATTCGTTTCGAGCATCAGAACTGCGAAAATTTTGAGTTTCTCAAGCGTTTCTTACTTCCAAACTGCCACATCTTGCGAACGGATCGACCAATCCGCAAAATTTCTGTTGCATCTGAAAGTAGAAACTCGCCCGATTACAACGGTATGCGCACTTTGCCCCCAGGCCGTTCTAGTTATTCGTGTCGAGCATCAGAACTGCGAAAATTTTGAGTTTCTCAAGCGTTTCTTACCTCCAAACTGCCATATCTCGCGAACGGATTGACCAATACGCAAAATTTCTGTTGCATCTGAAAGTAAAAACTCGCCCGATTACAACGGTATGCGCACTTTTCCCCTAGGCCGTTCTAGTTACTCGTTTCGAGCATCAGAACTGCGAAAATTTTGAGTTTCTCAAGCGTTTCTTATCTCGAAACTGCCGTATCTCGCGAACGGATTGACCAATCCGCAAAATTTCTGTTGCATCTGAAAGTAGAAACTAGCCCGATTACAACGGTATGTGTAGTTTTCCCCTAGGCCGTTCTAGTTATTCGTTTCGAGCATCAGAACTGCGAAAATTTTGAGTTTCTCAAGCGTTTCTTACCTCCAAACTGCCATATCTCGCGAACGGATTGACCAATCCGCAAAATTTCTGTTGCATCTGAAAGTAGAAACTAGCCCGATTACAGCGGTATGCGTACTTTTCCCCTAGGCCGTTTCAGTTATTCATTTCGAGCATCAGAACTGCGAAAATTTTGAGTTTCTCAAGCGTTTCTTACTTCCAAACTGCCACATCTCGCGAACGGATCGACCAATCCGCAAAATTTCTGTTGCATCTGAAAATAGAAACTCGCCCGATCACAACGGTATGCGTACTTCTCCCCTAGGCCGTTCTAGTCATTCGTTTCGAGCATCAGAACTGCGAAAATTTTGAGTTTCTCACGCGTTTCTTATCTCCAAACTGCCATATCTCGCGAACGGATTGATCAATCCGCAAAATATCTGTTGCATCTGAAAGTAGAAACTCGCCCGATTACAACGGTATGCGTACTTTTCCCCTATGCCGATCTAGTTACTCGTTTCGAGCATCAGAACTGCGAAAATTTTGAGTTTCTCAAGCGTTTCTTATCTCGAAACTGCCGTATCTCGCGAACGGATTGACCAATCCGCAAAATTTCTGTTGCATCTGAAAGTAGAAACTAGCCCGATTACAACGGTATGTGTAGTTTTCCCCTAGGCCGTTCTAGTTATTCGTTTCGAGCATCAGAACTGCGAAAATTTTGAGTTTCTCAAGCGTTTCTTACCTCCAAACTGCCATATCTCGCGAACGGATTGACCAATCCGCAAAATTTCTGTTGCATCTCAAAGTAGAAACCAGCCCGATTACAACGGTATGCGTACTTTTCCCCTAGGCCGTTTCAGTTATTCATTTCGAGCATCAGAACTGCGAAAATTTTGAGTTTCTCAAGCGTTTCTTACTTCCAAACTGCCACATCTCGCGAACGGATCGACCAATCCGCAAAATTTCTGTTGCATCTGAAAATAGAAACTCGCCCGATCACAACGGTATGCGTACTTCTCCCCTAGGCCGTTCTAGTCATTCGTTTCGAGCATCAGAACTGCGAAAATTTTGAGTTTCTCACGCGTTTCTTATCTCCAAACTGCCATATCTCGCGAACGGTTTGATCAATCCGCAAAATTTCTGTTGCATCTGAAAGTAGAAACTCGCCCGATTACAACGGTATGCGCACTTTTCCCCTAGGCCGTTCTAGTTACTCGTTTCGAGCATCAGAACTGCGAAGATTTTGAGTTTCTCAAGCGTTTCTTAAATCCAAACGGCCATATCTCGCGAACGGATTGACCAATCCGCATGATTTCTGTTGCATCTGAAGATAGAAACTCGCCCGATTACAACGGTATATGTACTTCTCCCCTAGGCCGCTCTAGTCATTCGTTTCGAGCATCAGAACTGCGAAAATTTTGAGTTTCTCAACCGTTTCTTACCTCCAAACTGCCATATCTCGCGAACGGATTGACCAATCCGCAAAATTTCTGTTGCATCTGAAAGTAGAAACTCGCCCGATTACAACGGTATGTGTAATTTTCCCCTAGGCCGTTCTAGTCATTCGTTTCGAGCATCAGAACTGCGAAAATTTTGAGTTTCTCACGCGTTTCTTATCTCCAAACTGCCATCTCTCGCGAACGGATTGATCAATCCGCAGAATTTCTGTTGCATCTGAAAGTAGAAACTCGCCCGATTACAACGGTATGCGTACTTTTCCCCTATGCCGATCTAGTTACTCGTTTCGAGCATCAGAACTGCGAAAATTTTGAGTTTCTCAAGCGTTTCTTATCTCGAAACTGCCGTATCTCGCGAACGGATTGACCAATCCGCAAAATTTCTGTTGCATCTGAAAGTAGAAACTAGCCCGATTACAACGGTATGTGTAGTTTTCCCCTAGGCCGTTCTAGTTATTCGTTTCGAGCATCAGAACTGCGAAAATTTTGAGTTTCTCAAGCGTTTCTTACTTCCAAACTGCCACATCTCGCGAACGGATTGACCAATCCGCAAAATTTCTGTTGCATCTGAAAGCAGAAACTCGCCCGATTACAACGGCATGCGCACATTTCCCCTAGGCCGTTCTAGTTATTCGTGTCGAGCATCAGAACTGCGAAAATTTTGAGTTTCTCAAGCGTTTCTTACCTCCAAACTGCCATATCTCGCGAACGGATTGACCAATTCGCAAAATTTCTGTTGCATCTGAAAGTAGAAACTCGCCCGATTACAACGGTATGCGTACTTTTCCCCTATGCCGTTCTAGTTACTCGTTTCGAGCAATAGAACTGCGAAAATTTTGAGTTTCTCAAGCGTTTCTTATCTGCAAACTGCCATATCTCGCGAACGGATTGATCAATCCGCAAAATTTCTGTTGCATCTGAAAGTAGAAACTCGCCCGATTACAACGGTAGGTGTAGTTTTCCCGTTGGCCGTTCCAGTTATTCATTTCGAGCATCAGAACTGCCAAAAATTTTGAGATTCTCAAGCGTTTCTTACCTCCAAACTGCCATATCTCGCGAACGGATTGACCAATCCGCAAAATTTCTGTTGCTTCTGAAAGTAGAAACTCGCCCGATTACAACGGTATGCTCACTTTTCCCCTAGGCCGTTCTAGTTATTCGTTTAGAGCATCAGAAATGCGAAAATTTTGAGTTTCTCAAGCGTTTCTTAAATCCAAACGGCCATATCTCGCGAACGGATTGACCAATCCGCATGATTTCTGTTGCATCTGAAGATAGAAACTCGCCCGATTACAACGGTATATGTACTTCTCCCCTAGGCCGCTCTAGTCATTCGTTTCGAGCATCAGAACTGCGAAAATTTTGAGTTTCTCAAGCGTTTCTTACCTCCAAACTGCCATACCTCGCGAACGGATTGACCAATCCGCAAAATTTCTGTTGCATCTGAAAGTAGAAACTCGCCCGATTACAACGGTAGGTGTAATTTTCCCCTAGGCCGTTCTAGTTATTCGTTTCGAGCATCAGAACTGCGAAAATTTTGAGTTTCTCAAGCGTTTCTTACTTCCAAACTGCCACATCTTGCGAACGGATCGACCAATCCGCAAAATTTCTGTTGCATCTGAAAGTAGAAACTCGCCCGATTACAACGGTATGCGCACTTTGCCCCCAGGCCGTTCTAGTTATTCGTGTCGAGCATCAGAACTGCGAAAATTTTGAGTTTCTCAAGCGTTTCTTACCTCCAAACTGCCATATCTCGCGAACGGATTGACCAATACGCAAAATTTCTGTTGCATCTGAAAGCAAAAACTCGCCCGATTACAACGGTATGCGCACTTTTCCCCTAGGCCGTTCTAGTTACTCGTTTCGAGCATCAGAACTGCGAAAATTTTGAGTTTCTCAAGCGTTTCTTATCTCGAAACTGCCGTATCTCGCGAACGGATTGACCAATCCGCAAAATTTCTGTTGCATCTGAAAGTAGAAACTAGCCCGATTACAACGGTATGTGTAGTTTTCCCCTAGGCCGTTCTAGTTATTCGTTTCGAGCATCAGAACTGCGAAAATTTTGAGTTTCTCAAGCGTTTCTTACCTCCAAACTGCCATATCTCGCGAACGGATTGACCAATCCGCAAAATTTCTGTTGCATCTGAAAGTAGAAACTAGCCCGATTACAGCGGTATGCGTACTTTTCCCCTAGGCCGTTTCAGTTATTCATTTCGAGCATCAGAACTGCGAAAATTTTGAGTTTCTCAAGCGTTTCTTACTTCCAAACTGCCACATCTCGCGAACGGATCGACCAATCCGGAAAATTTCTGTTGCATCTGAAAATAGAAACTCGCCCGATCACAACGGTATGCGTACTTCTCCCCTAGGCCGTTCTAGTCATTCGTTTCGAGCATCAGAACTGCGAAAATTTTGAGTTTCTCACGCGTTTCTTATCTCCAAACTGCCATATCTCGCGAACGGATTGATCAATCCGCAAAATTTCTGTTGCATCTGAAAGTAGAAACTCGCCCGATTACAACGGTATGCGCACTTTTCCCCTAGGTCGTTCTAGTTATTCGTTTCCAGCATCAGAAATGCGAAAATTTTGAGTTTCTCAACCGTTTCTTAAATCCAAACGACCATATCTCGCGAACGGATTGACCAATCCGCATAATTTCTGTTGCATCTGAAGGTAGAAACTCGCCCGATTTCAACGGTATGCGTACTTCTCCCCTAGGCCGTTCTAGTCATTCGTTTCGAGCATCAGAACTGCGAAAGTTTTGAGTTTCTCAAGCGTTTCTTACCTCCAAACTGCCATATCTCGCGAACGGATTGACCAATCCGCAAAATTTCTGTTGCATCTGAAAGTAGAAACTCGCCCGATTACAACGGTATGCGCACTTTTCCCCTAGGCCGTTCTAGTTACTCGTTTCGAGCATCAGAACTGCGAAAATGTTGAGTTTCTCAAGCGTTTCTTAAATCCAAACGGCCATATCTCGCGAACGGATTGACCAATCCGCATGATTTCTGTTGCATCTGAAGATAGAAACTCGCCCGATTAAAACGGTATATGTACTTCTCCCCTAGGCCGCTCTAGTCATTCGTTTCGAGCATCAGAACTGCGAAAATTTTGAGTTTCTCAAGCGTTTCTTACCTCCAAACTGCCATATCTCGCGAACGGATTGACCAATCCGCAAAATTTCTGTTGCATCTGAAAGTAGAAACTCGCCCGATTACAACGGTAGGTGTAATTTTCCCCTAGGCCGTTCTAGTCATTCGTTTCGAGCATCAGAACTGCGAAAATTTTGAGTTTCTCACGCGTTTCTTATCTCCAAACTGCCATATCTCGCGAACGGATTGATCAATCCGCAAAATTTCTGTTGCATCTGAAAGTAGAAACTCGCCCGATTACAACGGTATGCGTACTTTTCCCCTATGCCGATCTAGTTACTCGTTTCGAGCATCAGAACTGCGAAAATTTTGAGTTTCTCAAGCGTTTCTTATCTCGAAACTGCCGTATCTCGCGAACGGATTGACCAATCCGCAAAATTTCTGTTGCATCTGAAAGTAGAAACTAGCCCGATTACAACGGTATGTGTAGTTTTCCCCTAGGCCGTTCTAGTTATTCGTTTCGAGCATCAGAACTGCGAAAATTTTGAGTTTCTCAAGCGTTTCTTACCTCCAAACTGCCATATCTCGCGAACGGATTGACCAATCCGCAAAATTTCTGTTGCATCTCAAAGTAGAAACCAGCCCGATTACAACGGTATGCGTACTTTTCCCCTAGGCCGTTTCAGTTATTCATTTCGAGCATCAGAACTGCGAAAATTTTGAGTTTCTCAAGCGTTTCTTACTTCCAAACTGCCACATCTCGCGAACGGATCGACCAATCCGCAAAATTTCTGTTGCATCTGAAAATAGAAACTCGCCCGATCACAACGGTATGCGTACTTCTCCCCTAGGCCGTTCTAGTCATTCGTTTCGAGCATCAGAACTGCGAAAATTTTGAGTTTCTCACGCGTTTCTTATCTCCAAACTGCCATATCTCGCGAACGGTTTGATCAATCCGCAAAATTTCTGTTGCATCTGAAAGTAGAAACTCGCCCGATTACAACGGTATGCGCACTTTTCCCCTAGGCCGTTCTAGTTACTCGTTTCGAGCATCAGAACTGCGAAGATTTTGAGTTTCTCAAGCGTTTCTTAAATCCAAACGGCCATATCTCGCGAACGGATTGACCAATCCGCATGATTTCTGTTGCATCTGAAGATAGAAACTCGCCCGATTACAACGGTATATGTACTTCTCCCCTAGGCCGCTCTAGTCATTCGTTTCGAGCATCAGAACTGCGAAAATTTTGAGTTTCTCAAGCGTTCCTTACCTCCAAACTGCCATATCTCGCGAACGGATTGACCAATCCGCAAAATTTCTGTTGCATCTGAAAGTAGAAACTCGCCCGATTACAACGGTATGTGTAATTTTCCCCTAGGCCGTTCTAGTCATTCGTTTCGAGCATCAGAACTGCGAAAATTTTGAGTTTCTCACGCGTTTCTTATCTCCAAACTGCCATCTCTCGCGAACGGATTGATCAATCCGCAGAATTTCTGTTGCATCTGAAAGTAGAAACTCGCCCGATTACAACGGTATGCGTACTTTTCCCCTATGCCGATCTAGTTACTCGTTTCGAGCATCAGAACTGCGAAAATTTTGAGTTTCTCAAGCGTTTCTTATCTCGAAACTGCCGTATCTCGCGAACGGATTGACCAATCCGCAAAATTTCTGTTGCATCTGAAAGTAGAAACTAGCCCGATTACAACGGTATGTGTAGTTTTCCCCTAGGCCGTTCTAGTTATTCGTTTCGAGCATCAGAACTGCGAAAATTTTGAGTTTCTCAAGCGTTTCTTACCTCCAAACTGCCATATCTCGCGAACGGATTGACCAATCCGCAAAATTTCTGTTGCATCTCAAAGTAGAAACCAGCCCGATTACAACGGTATGCGTACTTTTCCCCTAGGCCGTTTCAGTTATTCATTTCGAGCATCAGAACTGCGAAAATTTTGAGTTTCTCAAGCGTTTCTTACTTCCAAACTGCCACATCTCGCGAACGGATCGACCAATCCGCAAAATTTCTGTTGCATCTGAAAATAGAAACTCGCCCGATCACAACGGTATGCGTACTTCTCCCCTAGGCCGTTCTAGTCATTCGTTTCGAGCATCAGAACTGCGAAAATTTTGAGTTTCTCACGCGTTTCTTATCTCCAAACTGCCATATCTCGCGAACGGTTTGATCAATCCGCAAAATTTCTGTTGCATCTGAAAGTAGAAACTCGCCCGATTACAACGGTATGCGCACTTTTCCCCTAGGTCGTTCTAGTTATTCGTTTCCAGCATCAGAAATGCGAAAATTTTGAGTTTCTCAACCGTTTCTTAAATCCAAACGACCATATCTCGCGAACGGATTGACCAATCCGCATAATTTCTGTTGCATCTGAAGGTAGAAACTCGCCCGATTACAACGGTATGCGTACTTCTCCCCTAGGCCGTTCTAGTCATTCGTTTGGAGCATCAGAACTGCGAAAATTTTGAGTTTCTCAAGCGTTTCTTACCTCCAAACTGCCATATCTCGCGAACGGATTGACTAATCCGCAAAATTTCTGTTGTATCTGAAAGTAGAAGCTCGCCCGATTACAACGGTATGCGCACTTTTCCCCTAGGCCGTTCTAGTTACTCGTTTCGAGCATCAGAACTGCGAAAATTTTGAGTTTCTCAAGCGTTTCTTAAATCCAAACGTCCATATCTCGCGAACGGATTGACCAATCCGCATGATTTCTGTTGCATCTGAAGATAGAAACTCGCCCGATTACAACGGTATATGTACTTCTCCCCTAGGCCGCTCTAGTCATTCGTTTCGAGCATCAGAACTGCGAAAATTTTGAGTTTCTCAAGCGTTTCTTACCTCCAAACTGACATATCTCGCGAACGGATTGACCAATCCGCAAAATTTCTGTTGCATCTGAAAGTAGAAACTCGCCCGATTACAACGGTAGGTGTAATTTTCCCCTAGGCCGTTCTAGTCATTCGTTTCGAGCATCAGAACTGCGAAAATTTTGAGTTTCTCACGCGTTTCTTATCTCCAAACTGCCATATCTCGCGAACGGATTGATCAATCCGCAAAATTTCTGTTGCATCTGAAAGTAGAAACTCGCCCGATTACAACGGTATGCGTACTTTTCCCATATGCCGATCTAGTTACTCGTTTCGAGCATTAGAACTGCGAAAATTTTGAGTTTCTCAAGCGTTTCTTACCTCCAAACTGCCATATCTCGCGAACGGATTGACCAATCCGCAAAATTTCTGTTGCATCTGAAAGTAGAAACTCGCCCGATTACAACGGTACGTGTAGTTTTCCCCTAGGCCGTTCTAGTTATTCGTTTCGAGCATCAGAACTGCGAAAATTTTGAGTTTCTCAAGCGTTTCTTACTTCCAAACTGCCATATCTCGCGAACGGATTGACCAATCCGCAAAGTTTCTGTTGCATCTGAAAGTAGAAACTAGCCCGATTACAACGGTATGCGTACATTTCCCCTAGGCCGTTTCAGTTATTCATTTCGAGCATCAGAACTGCGAAAATTTTGAGTTTCTCAAGCGTTTCTTACCTCCAAACTGCCATATCTCGCGAACGGATTGACCAATCCGCAAAATTTCTGTTGCTTCTGAAAGTAGAAACTCGCCCGATTACAACGGTATGCGCACTTTTCCCCTAGGCCGTTCTAGTTATTCGTTTCCAGCATCAGAAATGCGAAAATTTTGAGTTTCTCAACCGTTTCTTAAATCCAAACTGCCATATCTCGCGAACGGATTGACCAATCCGCAAAATTTCTGTTGCATCTGAAAGTAGAAACTCGCCCGATTACAACGGTAGGTGTAGTTTTCCCCTAGGCCGTTCTAGTTATTCGTTTCGAGCATCAGAACTGCGAAAATTTTGAGTTTCTCAAGCGTTTCTTACTTCCAAACTGCCACATCTCGCGAACGGATCGACCAATCCGCAAAATTTCTGTTGCATCTGAAAGTAGAAACTCGCCCGATTACAACGGCATGCGCACATTTCCCCTAGGCCGTTCTAGTTATTCGTGTCGAGCATCAGAACTGCGAAAATTTTGAGTTTCTCAAGCGTTTCTTACCTCCAAACTGCCATATCTCGCGAACGGATTGACCAATTCGCAAAGTTTCTGTTGCATCTGAAAGTAGAAACTCGCCCGATTACAACGGTATGCGTACTTTTCCCCTATGCCGTTCTAGTTACTCGTTTCGAGCAATAGAACTGCGAAAATTTTGAGTTTCTCAAGCGTTTCTTACCTCCAAACTGCCATATCTCGCGAACGGATTGACAAATCCGCATAATTTCTGTTGCATCTGAAAGTAGAAACTCGCCCGATTACAACGGTATGCGTACTTTTCCCCTAGGCCGTTCTAGTTACTCGTTTCGAGCATCCGAACTGCGAAAATTTTGAGTTTCTCAAGCGTTTCTTATCTGCAAACTGCCATATCTCGCGAACGGATTGATCAATCCGCAAAATTTCTGTTGCATCTGAAAGTAGAAACTCGCCCGATTACAACGGTAGGTGTAGTTTTCCCGTTGGCCGTTCCAGTTATTCATTTCGAGCATCAGAACTGCGAAAATTTTGAGATTCTCAAGCGTTTCTTACCTCCAAACTGCCATATCTCGCGAACGGATTGACCAATCCGCAAAATTTCTGTTGCTTCTGAAAGTAGAAACTCGCCCGATTACAACGGTATGCTCACTTTTCCCCTAGGCCGTTCTAGTTATTCGTTTCGAGCATCAGAAATGCGAAAATTTTGAGTTTCTCAAGCGTTTCTTAAATCCAAACGGCCATATCTCGCGAACGGATTGACCAATCCGCATGATTTCTGTTGCATCTGAAGATAGAAACTCGCCCGATTACAACGGTATATGTACTTCTCCCCTAGGCCGCTCTAGTCATTCGTTTCGAGCATCAGAACTGCGAAAATTTTGAGTTTCTCAAGCGTTTCTTACCTCCAAACTGCCATATCTCGCGAACGGATTGACCAATCCGCAAAATTTCTGTTGCATCTGAAAGTAGAAACTCGCCCGATTACAACGGTAGGTGTAATTTTCCCCTAGGCCGTTCTAGTTATTCGTTTCGAGCATCAGAACTGCGAAAATTTTGAGTTTCTCAAGCGTTTCTTACTTCCAAACTGCCACATCTTGCGAACGGATCGACCAATCCGCAAAATTTCTGTTGCATCTGAAAGTAGAAACTCGCCCGATTACAACGGTATGCGCACTTTGCCCCCAGGCCGTTCTAGTTATTCGTGTCGAGCATCAGAACTGCGAAAATTTTGAGTTTCTCAAGCGTTTCTTACCTCCAAACTGCCATATCTCGCGAACGGATTGACCAATACGCAAAATTTCTGTTGCATCTGAAAGTAGAAACTCGCCCGATTACAACGGTATGCGCACTTTTCCCCTAGGCCGTTCTAGTTACTCGTTTCGAGCATCAGAACTGCGAAAATTTTGAGTTTCTCAAGCGTTTCTTAAATCCAAACGGCCATATCTCGCGAACGGATTGACCAATCCGCATGATTTCTGTTGCATCTGAAGATAGAAACTCGCCCGATTACAACGGTATATGTACTTCTCCCCTAGGCTGCTCTAGTCATTCGGTTCGAGCATCAGAACTGCGAAAATTTTGAGTTTCTCAAGCGTTTCTTACCTCCAAACTGCCATATCTCGCGAACGGATTGACCAATCCGCAAAATTTCTGTTGCATCTGAAAGTAGAAACTCGCCCGATTACAACGGTTGGTGTAATTTTCCCCTAGGCCGTTCTAGTTATTCGTTTCGAGCATCAGAACTGCGAAAATTTTGAGTTTCTCAAGCGTTTCTTACTTCCAAACTGCCACATCTTGCGAACGGATCGACCAATCCGCAAAATTTCTGTTGCATCTGAAAGTAGAAACTCGCCCGATTACAACGGTATGCGCACTTTGCCCCCAGGCCGTTCTAGTTATTCGTGTCGAGCATCAGAACTGCGAAAATTTTGAGTTTCTCAAGCGTTTCTTACCTCCAAACTGCCATATCTCGCGAACGGATTGACCAATGCGCAAAATTTCTGTTGCATCTGAAAGTAGAAACTCGCCCGATTACAACGGTATGCGCACTTTTCCCCTAGGCCGTTCTAGTTACTCGTTTCGAGCATCAGAACTGCGAAGATTTTGAGTTTCTCAAGCGTTTCTTACTTCCAAACTGCCATATCTCGCGAACGGATTGATCAATCCGCAAAGTTTCTGTTGCATCTGAAAGTAGAAACTAGCCCGATTACAACGGTATGCGTACTTTTCCCCTAGGCCGTTTCAGTTATTCATTTCGAGCATCAGAACTGCGAAAATTTTGAGTTTCTCAAGCGTTTCTTACCTCCAAACTGCCATATCTCGCGAACGGATTGACCAATCCGCAAAATTTCTGTTGCTTCTGAAAGTAGAAACTCGCCCGATTACAACGGTATGCGCACTTTTCCCCTAGGCCGTTCTAGTTATTCGTTTCCAGCATCAGAAATGCGAAAATTTTGAGTTTCTCAACCGTTTCTTAAATCCAAACGACCATATCTCGCGAACGGATTGACCAATCCGCATGATTTCTGTTGCATCTGAAGATAGAAACTCGCCCGATTACAACGGTATATGTACTTCTCCCCTAGGCCGCTCTAGTCATTCGTTTCGAGCATCAGAACTGCGAAAATTTTGAGTTTCTCAAGCGTTTCTTACCTCCAAACTGCCATATCTCGCGAACGGATTGACCAATACGCAAAATTTCTGTTGCATCTGAAAGTAGAAACTCGCCCGATTACAACGGTATGCGCACTTTTCCCCTAGGCCGTTCTAGTTACTCGTTTCGAGCATCAGAACTGCGAAAATTTTGAGTTTCTCAAGCGTTTCTTACTTCCAAACTGCCACATCTTGCGAACGGATCGACCAATCCGCAAAATTTCTGTTGCATCTGAAAGTAGAAACTCGCCCGATTACAACGGTATGCGCACTTTGCCCCCAGGCCGTTCTAGTTATTCGTGTCGAGCATCAGAACTGCGAAAATTTTGAGTTTCTCAAGCGTTTCTTACCTCCAAACTGCCATATCTCGCGAACGGATTGACCAATACGCAAAATTTCTGTTGCATCTGAAAGTAGAAACTCGCCCGATTACAACGGTATGCGCACTTTTCCCCTAGGCCGTTCTAGTTACTCGTTTCGAGCATCAGAACTGCGAAAATTTTGAGTTTCTCAAGCGTTTCTTAAATCCAAACGGCCATATCTCGCGAACGGATTGACCAATCCGCATGATTTCTGTTGCATCTGAAGATAGAAACTCGCCCGATTACAACGGTATATGTACTTCTCCCCTAGGCTGCTCTAGTCATTCGGTTCGAGCATCAGAACTGCGAAAATTTTGAGTTTCTCAAGCGTTTCTTACCTCCAAACTGCCATATCTCGCGAACGGATTGACCAATCCGCAAAATTTCTGTTGCATCTGAAAGTAGAAACTCGCCCGATTACAACGGTTGGTGTAATTTTCCCCTAGGCCGTTCTAGTTATTCGTTTCGAGCATCAGAACTGCGAAAATTTTGAGTTTCTCAAGCGTTTCTTACTTCCAAACTGCCACATCTTGCGAACGGATCGACCAATCCGCAAAATTTCTGTTGCATCTGAAAGTAGAAACTCGCCCGATTACAACGGTATGCGCACTTTGCCCCCAGGCCGTTCTAGTTATTCGTGTCGAGCATCAGAACTGCGAAAATTTTGAGTTTCTCAAGCGTTTCTTACCTCCAAACTGCCATATCTCGCGAACGGATTGACCAATGCGCAAAATTTCTGTTGCATCTGAAAGTAGAAACTCGCCCGATTACAACGGTATGCGCACTTTTCCCCTAGGCCGTTCTAGTTACTCGTTTCGAGCATCAGAACTGCGAAGATTTTGAGTTTCTCAAGCGTTTCTTACTTCCAAACTGCCATATCTCGCGAACGGATTGATCAATCCGCAAAGTTTCTGTTGCATCTGAAAGTAGAAACTAGCCCGATTACAACGGTATGCGTACTTTTCCCCTAGGCCGTTTCAGTTATTCATTTCGAGCATCAGAACTGCGAAAATTTTGAGTTTCTCAAGCGTTTCTTACCTCCAAACTGCCATATCTCGCGAACGGATTGACCAATCCGCAAAATTTCTGTTGCTTCTGAAAGTAGAAACTCGCCCGATTACAACGGTATGCGCACTTTTCCCCTAGGCCGTTCTAGTTATTCGTTTCCAGCATCAGAAATGCGAAAATTTTGAGTTTCTCAACCGTTTCTTAAATCCAAACGACCATATCTCGCGAACGGATTGACCAATCCGCATGATTTCTGTTGCATCTGAAGATAGAAACTCGCCCGATTACAACGGTATATGTACTTCTCCCCTAGGCCGCTCTAGTCATTCGTTTCGAGCATCAGAACTGCGAAAATTTTGAGTTTCTCAAGCGTTTCTTACCTCCAAACTGCCATATCTCGCGAACGGATTGACCAATACGCAAAATTTCTGTTGCATCTGAAAGTAGAAACTCGCCCGATTACAACGGTATGCGCACTTTTCCCCTAGGCCGTTCTAGTTACTCGTTTCGAGCATCAGAACTGCGAAAATTTTGAGTTTCTCAAGCGTTTCTTAAATCCAAACGGCCATATCTCGCGAACGGATTGACCAATCCGCATGATTTCTGTTGCATCTGAAGATAGAAACTCGCCCGATTACAACGGTATATGTACTTCTCCCCTAGGCTGCTCTAGTCATTCGGTTCGAGCATCAGAACTGCGAAAATTTTGAGTTTCTCAAGCGTTTCTTACCTCCAAACTGCCATATCTCGCGAACGGATTGACCAATCCGCAAAATTTCTGTTGCATCTGAAAGTAGAAACTCGCCCGATTACAACGGTTGGTGTAATTTTCCCCTAGGCCGTTCTAGTTATTCGTTTCGAGCATCAGAACTGCGAAAATTTTGAGTTTCTCAAGCGTTTCTTACTTCCAAACTGCCACATCTTGCGAACGGATCGACCAATCCGCAAAATTTCTGTTGCATCTGAAAGTAGAAACTCGCCCGATTACAACGGTATGCGCACTTTGCCCCCAGGCCGTTCTAGTTATTCGTGTCGAGCATCAGAACTGCGAAAATTTTGAGTTTCTCAAGCGTTTCTTACCTCCAAACTGCCATATCTCGCGAACGGATTGACCAATGCGCAAAATTTCTGTTGCATCTGAAAGTAGAAACTCGCCCGATTACAACGGTATGCGCACTTTTCCCCTAGGCCGTTCTAGTTACTCGTTTCGAGCATCAGAACTGCGAAGATTTTGAGTTTCTCAAGCGTTTCTTACTTCCAAACTGCCATATCTCGCGAACGGATTGATCAATCCGCAAAGTTTCTGTTGCATCTGAAAGTAGAAACTAGCCCGATTACAACGGTATGCGTACTTTTCCCCTAGGCCGTTTCAGTTATTCATTTCGAGCATCAGAACTGCGAAAATTTTGAGTTTCTCAAGCGTTTCTTACCTCCAAACTGCCATATCTCGCGAACGGATTGACCAATCCGCAAAATTTCTGTTGCTTCTGAAAGTAGAAACTCGCCCGATTACAACGGTATGCGCACTTTTCCCCTAGGCCGTTCTAGTTATTCGTTTCCAGCATCAGAAATGCGAAAATTTTGAGTTTCTCAACCGTTTCTTAAATCCAAACGACCATATCTCGCGAACGGATTGACCAATCCGCATGATTTCTGTTGCATCTGAAGATAGAAACTCGCCCGATTACAACGGTATATGTACTTCTCCCCTAGGCCGCTCTAGTCATTCGTTTCGAGCATCAGAACTGCGAAAATTTTGAGTTTCTCAAGCGTTTCTTACCTCCAAACTGCCATATCTCGCGAACGGATTGACCAATACGCAAAATTTCTGTTGCATCTGAAAGTAGAAACTCGCCCGATTACAACGGTATGCGCACTTTTCCCCTAGGCCGTTCTAGTTATTCGTTTCGAGCATCAGAACTGCGAAAATTTTGAGTTTCTCAAGCGTTTCTTACTTCCAAACTGCCACATCTTGCGAACGGATCGACCAATCCGCAAAATTTCTGTTGCATCTGAAAGTAGAAACTCGCCCGATTACAACGGTATGCGCACTTTGCCCCCAGGCCGATCTAGTTATTCGTGTCGAGCATCAGAACTGCGAAAATTTTGAGTTTCTCAAGCGTTTCTTACCTCCAAACTGCCATATCTCGCGAACGGATTGACCAATCCGCAAAATTTCTGTTGCTTCTGAAAGTAGAAACTCGCCCGATTACAACGGTATGCGCACTTTTCCCCTAGGCCGTTCTAGTTATTCGTTTCCAGCATCAGAAATGCGAAAATTTTGAGTTTCTCAACCGTTTCATAAATCCAAACGACCATATCTCGCGAACGGATTGACCAATCCGCATGATTTCTGTTGCATCTGAAGATAGAAACTCGCCCGATTACAACGGTATATGTACTTCTCCCCTAGGCCGCTCTAGTCATTCGTTTCGAGCATCAGAACTGCGAAAATTTTGAGTTTCTCAAGCGTTTCTTACCTCCAAACTGCCATATCTCGCGAACGGATTGAACAATCCGCAAAATTTCTGTTGCATCTGAAAGTAGAAACTCGCCCGATTACAACGGTATGTGTAGTTTTCCCCTAGGCCGTTTCAGTTATTCATTTCGAGCATCAGAACTGCGCAAATTTTGAGTTTCTCAAGCGTTTCTTATCTCCAAACTGCCGTATCTCGCGAACGGATTGACCAATCCGCAAAATTTCTGTTGCATCTGAAAGTAGAAACTAGCCCGATTACAACGGTATGTGTAGTTTTCCCCTAGGCCGTTCTAGTTATTCGTTTCGAGCATCAGAACTGCGAAAATTTTGAGTTTCTCAAGCGTTTCTTACCTCCAAACTGCCATATCTCGCGAACGGATTGACCAATCCGCAAAATTTCTGTTGCATCTGAAAGTAGAAACTAGCCCGATTACAACGGTATGCGTACTTTTCCCCTAGGCCGTTTCAGTTATTCATTTCGAGCATCAGAACTGCGAAAATTTTGAGTTTCTCAAGCGTTTCTTACTTCCAAACTGCCACATCTCGCGAACGGATCGACCAATCCGCAAAATTTCTGTTGCATCTGAAAATAGAAACTCGCCCGATCACAACGGTATGCGTACTTCTCCCCTAGGCCGTTCTAGTCATTCGTTTCGAGCATCAGAACTGCGAAAATTTTGAGTTTCTCAAGCGTTTCTTACCTCCAAACTGCCATATCTCGCGAACGGATTGACCAATACGCAAAATTTCTGTTGCATCTGAAAGTAGAAACTCGCCCGATTACAACGGTATGCGCACTTTTCCCCTAGGCCGTTCTAGTTACTCGTTTCGAGCATCAGAACTGCGAAAATTTTGAGTTTCTCAAGCGTTTCTTATCTCCAAACTGCCGTATCTCGCGAACGGATTGACCAATCCGCAAAATTTCTGTTGCATCTGAAAGTAGAAACTAGCCCGATTACAACGGTATGTGTAGTTTTCCCCTAGGCCGTTCTAGTTATTCGTTTCGAGCATCAGAACTGCGAAAATTTTGAGTTTCTCAAGCGTTTCTTACCTCCAAGCTGCCATATCTCGCGAACGGATTGACCAATCCGCAAAATTTCTGTTGCATCTGAAAGTAGAAACTAGCCCGATTACAACGGTATGCGTACTTTTCCCCTAGGCCGTTTCAGTTATTCATTTCGAGCATCAGAACTGCGAAAATTTTGAGTTTCTCAAGCGTTTCTTACTTCCAAACTGCCACATCTCGCGAACGGATCGACCAATCCGCAAAATTTCTGTTGCATCCGAAAACAGAAACTCGCCCGATCACAACGGTATGCGTACTTCTCCCCAAGGCCGTTCTAGTCATTCGTTTCGAGCATCAGAACTGCGAAAATTTTGAGTTTCTCAAGCGTTTCTTACCTCCAAACTGCCATATCTCGCGAACGGATTGACCAATCCGCAAAATTTCTGTTGCATCTGAAAGTAGAAACTAGCCCGATTACAACGGTATGCGTACTTTTCCCCTAGGCCGTTTCAGTTATTCATTTCGAGCATCAGAACTGCGAAAATTTTGAGTTTCTCAAGCGCTTCTTACTTCCAAACTGCCACATCTCGCGAACGGATCGACCAATCCGCAAAATTTCTGTTGCATCTGAAAATAGAAACTCGCCCGATCACAACGGTATGCGTACTTCTGCCCTAGGCCGTTCTAGTCATTCGTTTCGAGCATCAGAACTGCGAAAATTTTGAGTTTCTCACGCGTTTCTTATCTCCAAACTGCCATATCTCGCGAACGGATTGATCAATCCGCAAAATTTCTGTTGCATCTGAAAGTAGAAACTCGCCCGATTACAACGGTATGCGCACTTTTCCCCTAGGCCGTTCTAGTTACTCGTTTCGAGCATTAGAACTGCGAAAATTTTGAGTTTCTCAAGCGTTTCTTACCTCCAAACTGCCATATCTCGCGAACGGATTGACCAATCCGCAAAATTTCTGTTGCATCTGAAAGTATAAACTCGCCCGATTACAACGGTATGCGCACTTTTCCCCTAGGCCGTTCTAGTTACTCGTTTCGAGCATTAGAACTGCGAAAATTTTGAGTTTCTCAAGCGTTTCTTACCTCCAAACTGCCATATCTCGCGAACGGATTGACCAATCCGCATAATTTCTGTTGCATCTGAAGGCAGAAACTCGCCCGATTACAACGGTATGCGTACTTTTCCCCTAGGCCGTTTCAGTTATTCATTTCGAGCATCAGAACTGCGAAAATTTTGAGTTTCTCAAGCGTTTCTTACTTCCAAACTGCCACATCTCGCGAACGGATCGACCAATCCGCAAAATTTCTGTTGCATCTGAAAATAGAAACTCGCCCGATCACAACGGTATGCGTACTTCTCCCCTAGGCCGTTCTAGTCATTCGTTTCGAGCATCAGAACTGCGAAAATTTTGAGTTTCTCAAGCGTTTCTTACCTCCAAACTGCCATATCTCGCGAACGGATTGACCAATACGCAAAATTTCTGTTGCATCTGAAAGTAGAAACTCGCCCGATTACAACGGTATGCGCACTTTTCCCCTAGGCCGTTCTAGTTACTCGTTTCGAGCATCAGAACTGCGAAAATTTTGAGTTTCTCAAGCGTTTCTTATCTCCAAACTGCCGTATCTCGCGAACGGATTGACCAATCCGCAAAATTTCTGTTGCATCTGAAAGTAGAAACTAGCCCGATTACAACGGTATGTGTAGTTTTCCCCTAGGCCGTTCTAGTTATTCGTTTCGAGCATCAGAACTGCGAAAATTTTGAGTTTCTCAAGCGTTTCTTACCTCCAAGCTGCCATATCTCGCGAACGGATTGACCAATCCGCAAAATTTCTGTTGCATCTGAAAGTAGAAACTAGCCCGATTACAACGGTATGCGTACTTTTCCCCTAGGCCGTTTCAGTTATTCATTTCGAGCATCAGAACTGCGAAAATTTTGAGTTTCTCAAGCGTTTCTTACTTCCAAACTGCCACATCTCGCGAACGGATCGACCAATCCGCAAAATTTCTGTTGCATCCGAAAACAGAAACTCGCCCGATCACAACGGTATGCGTACTTCTCCCCAAGGCCGTTCTAGTCATTCGTTTCGAGCATCAGAACTGCGAAAATTTTGAGTTTCTCAAGCGTTTCTTACCTCCAAACTGCCATATCTCGCGAACGGATTGACCAATCCGCAAAATTTCTGTTGCATCTGAAAGTAGAAACTAGCCCGATTACAACGGTATGCGTACTTTTCCCCTAGGCCGTTTCAGTTATTCATTTCGAGCATCAGAACTGCGAAAATTTTGAGTTTCTCAAGCGCTTCTTACTTCCAAACTGCCACATCTCGCGAACGGATCGACCAATCCGCAAAATTTCTGTTGCATCTGAAAATAGAAACTCGCCCGATCACAACGGTATGCGTACTTCTGCCCTAGGCCGTTCTAGTCATTCGTTTCGAGCATCAGAACTGCGAAAATTTTGAGTTTCTCACGCGTTTCTTATCTCCAAACTGCCATATCTCGCGAACGGATTGATCAATCCGCAAAATTTCTGTTGCATCTGAAAGTAGAAACTCGCCCGATTACAACGGTATGCGCACTTTTCCCCTAGGCCGTTCTAGTTACTCGTTTCGAGCATTAGAACTGCGAAAATTTTGAGTTTCTCAAGCGTTTCTTACCTCCAAACTGCCATATCTCGCGAACGGATTGACCAATCCGCAAAATTTCTGTTGCATCTGAAAGTAGAAACTCGCCCGATTACAACGGTATGCGCACTTTTCCCCTAGGCCGTTCTAGTTACTCGTTTCGAGCATTAGAACTGCGAAAATTTTGAGTTTCTCAAGCGTTTCTTACCTCCAAACTGCCATATCTCGCGAACGGATTGACCAATCCGCATAATTTCTGTTGCATCTGAAGGCAGAAACTCGCCCGATTACAACGGTATGCGTACTTTTCCCCTAGGCCGTTTCAGTTATTCATTTCGAGCATCAGAACTGCGAAAATTTTGAGTTTCTCAAGCGTTTCTTACTTCCAAACTGCCACATCTCGCGAACGGATCGACCAATCCGCAAAATTTCTGTTGCATCTGAAAATAGAAACTCGCCCGATCACAACGGTATGCGTACTTCTCCCCTAGGCCGTTCTAGTCATTCGTTTCGAGCATCAGAACTGCGATAATTTTGAGTTTCTCAAGCGTTTCTTACTTCCAAACTGCCACATCTCGCGAACGGATCGACCAATCCGCAAAATTTCTGTTGCATCTGAAAACAGAAACTCGCCCCATCACAACGGTATGCGTACTTCTCCCCTCGGCCGTTCTAGTCATTCGTTTCGAGCATCAGAACTGCGAAAATTTTGAGTTTCTCAAGCGTTTCTTACCTCCAAACTGCCATATCTCGCGAACGGATTGACCAATACGCAAAATTTCTGTTGCATCTGAAAGTAGAAACTCGCCCGATTACAACGGTATGCGCACTTTTCCCCTAGGCCGTTCTAGTTACTCGTTTCGAGCATCAGAACTGCGAAAATTTTGAGTTTCTCAACCGTTTCTTAAATCCAAACGACCATATCTCGCGAACGGATTGACCAATCCGCATGATTTCTGTTGCATCTGAAGATAGAAACTCGCCCGATTACAACGGTATATGTACTTCTCCCCTAGGCCGCTCTAGTCATTCGTTTCGAGCATCAGAACTGCGAAAATTTTGAGTTTCTCAAGCGTTTCTTACCTCCAAACTGCCATATCTCGCGAACGGATTGACCAATCCGCAAAATTTCTGTTGCATCTGAAAGTAGAAACTAGCCCGATTACAACGGTATGCGTACTTTTCCCCTAGGCCGTTTCAGTTATTCATTTCGAGCATCAGAACTGCGAAAATTTTGAGTTTCTCAAGCGCTTCTTACTTCCAAACTGCCACATCTCGCGAACGGATCGACCAATCCGCAAAATTTCTGTTGCATCTGAAAACAGAAACTCGCCCCATCACAACGGTATGCGTACTTCTCCCCTCGGCCGTTCTAGTCATTCGTTTCGAGCATCAGAACTGCGAAAATTTTGAGTTTCTCAAGCGTTTCTTACCTCCAAACTGCCATATCTCGCGAACGGATTGACCAATACGCAAAATTTCTGTTGCATCTGAAAGTAGAAACTCGCCCGATTACAACGGTATGCGCACTTTTCCCCTAGGCCGTTCTAGTTACTCGTTTCGAGCATCAGAACTGCGAAAATTTTGAGTTTCTCAACCGTTTCTTAAATCCAAACGACCATATCTCGCGAACGGATTGACCAATCCGCATGATTTCTGTTGCATCTGAAGATAGAAACTCGCCCGATTACAACGGTATATGTACTTCTCCCCTAGGCCGCTCTAGTCATTCGTTTCGAGCATCAGAACTGCGAAAATTTTGAGTTTCTCAAGCGTTTCTTACCTCCAAACTGCCATATCTCGCGAACGGATTGACCAATCCGCAAAATTTCTGTTGCATCTGAAAGTAGAAACTAGCCCGATTACAACGGTATGTGTAGTTTTCCCCTAGGCCGTTCTAGTTATTCGTTTCGAGCATCAGAACTGCGAAAATTTTGAGTTTCTCAAGCGTTTCTTACCTCCAAACTGCCATATCTCGCGAACGGATTGACCAATCCGCAAAATTTCTGTTGCATCTGAAAGTAGAAACTAGCCCGATTACAACGGTATGCGTACTTTTCCCCTAGGCCGTTTCAGTTATTCATTTCGAGCATCAGAACTGCGAAAATTTTGAGTTTCTCAAGCGTTTCTTACTTCCAAACTGCCACATCTCGCGAACGGATCGACCAATCCGCAAAATTTCTGTTGCATCTGAAAATAGAAACTCGCCCGATCACAACGGTATGCGTACTTCTCCCCTAGGCCGTTCTAGTCATTCGTTTCGAGCATCAGAACTGCGAAAATTTTGAGTTTCTCAAGCGTTTCTTACCTCCAAACTGCCATATCTCGCGAACGGATTGACCAATCCGCAAAATTTCTGTTGCATCTGAAAGTAGAAACTCGCCCGATTACAACGGTATGTGTAGTTTTCCCCTAGGCCGTTCTAGTTATTCGTTTCGAGTATCAGAACTGCGAAAATTTTGAGTTTCTCAAGCGTTTCTTACCTCCAAACTGCCATATCTCGCGAACGGATTGACCAATCCGCAAAATTTCTGTTGCATCTGAAAGTAGAAACTAGCCCGATTACAACGGTATGCGTACTTTTCCCCTAGGCCGTTTCAGTTATTCATTTCGAGCATCAGAACTGCGAAAATTTTGAGTTTCTCAAGCGCTTCTTACTTCCAAACTGCCACATCTCGCGAACGGATCGACCAATCCGCAAAATTTCTGTTGCATCTGAAAATAGAAACTCGCCCGATCACAACGGTATGCGTACTTCTCCCCTAGGCCGTTCTAGTCATTCGTTTCGAGCATCAGAACTGCGAAAATTTTGAGTTTCTCACGCGTTTCTTATCTCCAAACTGCCATATCTCGTGAACGGATTGATCAATCCGCAAAATTTCTGTTGCATCTGAAAGTAGAAACTCGCCCGATTACAACGGTATGCGTACTTTTCCCCTATGCCGATCAGGTTACTCGTTTCGAGCATTAGAACTGCGAAAATTTTGAGTTTCTCAAGCGTTTCTTACCTCCAAACTGCCATATCTCGCGAACGGATTGACCAATCCGCAAAATTTCTGTTGCATCTGAAAGTAGAAACTCGCCCGATTACAACGGTATGTGTAGTTTTCCCCTAGGCCGTTCTAGTTATTCGTTTCGAGCATCAGAACTGCGAAAATTTTGAGTTTCTCAAGCGTTTCTTACCTCCAAACTGCCATATCTCGCGAACGGATTGACCAATCCGCAAAATTTCTGTTGCTTCTGAAAGTAGAAACTCGCCCGATTACAACCGTATGCGCACTTTTCCCCTAGGCCGTTCTAGTTATTCGTTTCCAGCATCAGAAATGCGAAAATTTTGAGTTTCTCAACCGTTTCTTAAATCCAAACGACCATATCTCGCGAACGGATTGACCAATCCGCATAATTTCTGTTGCATCTGAAGGCAGAAACTCGCCCGATTACAACGGTATGCGTACTTCTCCCCTAGGCCGTTCTAGTCATTCGTTTCGAGCATCAGAACTGCGAAAATTTTGAGTTTCTCAAGCGTTTCTTACCTCCAAACTGCCATATCTCGCGAACGGATTGACCAATCCGCAAAATTTCTGTTGCATCTGAAAGTAGAAACTCGCCCGATTACAACGGTATGCGCACTTTTCCCCTAGGCCGTTCTAGTTACTCGTTTCGAGCATCAGAACTGCGAAAATTTTGAGTTTCTCAAGCGTTTCTTAAATCCAAACGGCCATATCTCGCGAACGGATTGACCAATCCGCATGATTTCTGTTGCATCTGAAGATAGAAAATCGCCCGATTACAACGGTATATGTACTTCTCCCCTAGGCCGCTCTAGTCATTCGTTTCGAGCATCAGAACTGCGAAAATTTTGAGTTTCTCAAGCGTTTCTTACCTCCAAACTGCCATATCTCGCGAACGGATTGACCAATCCGCAAAATTTCTGTTGCATCTGAAAGTAGAAACTCGCCCGATTACAACGGTAGGTGTAATTTTCCCCTAGGCCGTTCTAGTCATTCGTTTCGAGCATCAGAACTGCGAAAATTTTGAGTTTCTCACGCGTTTCTTATCTCCAAACTGCCATATCTCGCGAACGGTTTGATCAATCCGCAAAATTTCTGTTGCATCTGAAAGTAGAAACTCGCCCGATTACAACGGTATGCGTACTTTTCCACTATGCCGATCTAGTTACTCGTTTCGAGCATTAGAACTGCGAAAATTTTGAGTTTCTCAAGCGTTTCTTACCTCCAAACTGCCATATCTCGCGAACGGATTGACCAATCCGCAAAATTTCTGTTGCATCTGAAAGTAGAAACTCGCCCGATTACAACGGTATGTGTAGTTTTCCCCTAGGCCGTTCTAGTTATTCGTTTCCAGCATCAGAAATGCGAAAATTTTGAGTTTCTCAACCGTTTCTTAAATCCAAACGACCATATCTCGCGAACGGATTGACCAATCCGCATAATTTCTGTTGCATCTGAAGGCAGAAACTCGCCCGATTACAACGGTATGCGTACTTTTCCCCTAGGCCGTTTCAGGTATTCATTTCGAGCATCAGAACTGCGAAAATTTTGAGTTTCTCAAGCGTTTCTTACTTCCAAACTGCCACATCTCGCGAACGGATCGACCAATCCGCAAAATTTCTGTTGCATCTGAAAACAGAAACTCGCCCCATCACAACGGTATGCGTACTTCTCCCCTCGGCCGTTCTAGTCATTCGTTTCGAGCATCAGAACTGCGAAAATTTTGAGTTTCTCAAGCGTTTCTTACCTCCAAACTGCCATATCTCGCGAACGGATTGACCAATACGCAAAATTTCTGTTGCATCTGAAAGTAGAAACTCGCCCGATTACAACGGTATGCGCACTTTTCCCCTAGGCCGTTCTAGTTACTCGTTTCGAGCATCAGAACTGCGAAAATTTTGAGTTTCTCAACCGTTTCTTAAATCCAAACGACCATATCTCGCGAACGGATTGACCAATCCGCATGATTTCTGTTGCATCTGGAGATAGAAACTCGCCCGATTACAACGGTATATGTACTTCTCCCCTAGGCCGCTCTAGTCATTCGTTTCGAGCATCAGAACTGCGAAAATTTTGAGTTTCTCAAGCGTTTCTTACCTCCAAACTGCCATATCTCGCGAACGGATTGACCAATCCGCAAAATTTCTGTTGCATCTGAAAGTAGAAACTAGCCCGATTACAACGGTATGCGTACTTTTCCCCTAGGCCGTTTCAGTTATTCATTTCGAGCATCAGAACTGCGAAAATTTTGAGTTTCTCAAGCGCTTCTTACTTCCAAACTGCCACATCTCGCGAACGGATCGACCAATCCGCAAAATTTCTGTTGCATCTGAAAACAGAAACTCGCCCCATCCCAACGGTATGCGTACTTCTCCCCTCGGCCGTTCTAGTCATTCGTTTCGAGCATCAGAACTGCGAAAATTTTGAGTTTCTCAAGCGTTTCTTACCTCCAAACTGCCATATCTCGCGAACGGATTGACCAATACGCAAAATTTCTGTTGCATCTGAAAGTAGAAACTCGCCCGATTACAACGGTATGCGCACTTTTCCCCTAGGCCGTTCTAGTTACTCGTTTCGAGCATCAGAACTGCGAAAATTTTGAGTTTCTCAACCGTTTCTTAAATCCAAACGACCATATCTCGCGAACGGATTGACCAATCCGCATGATTTCTGTTGCATCTGAAGATAGAAACTCGCCCGATTACAACGGTATATGTACTTCTCCCCTAGGCCGCTCTAGTCATTCGTTTCGAGCATCAGAACTGCGAAAATTTTGAGTTTCTCAAGCGTTTCTTACCTCCAAACTGCCATATCTCGCGAACGGATTGACCAATCCGCAAAACTTCTGTTGCATCTGAAAGTAGAAACTCGCCCGATTACAACGGTAGGTGTAGTTTTCCCCTAGGCCGTTTCAGTTATTCATTTCGAGCATCAGAACTGCGAAAATTTTGAGTTTCTCAAGCGTTTCTTATCTCCAAACTGCCGTATCTCGCGAACGGATTGACCAATCCGCAAAATTTCTGTTGCATCTGAAAGTAGAAACTAGCCCGATTACAACGGTATGTGTAGTTTTCCCCTAGGCCGTTCTAGTTATTCGTTTCGAGCATCAGAACTGCGAAAATTTTGAGTTTCTCAAGCGTTTCTTACCTCCAAACTGCCATATCTCGCGAACGGATTGACCAATCCGCAAAATTTCTGTTGCATCTGAAAGTAGAAACTAGCCCGATTACAACGGTATGCGTACTTTTCCCCTAGGCCGTTTCAGTTATTCATTTCGAGCATCAGAACTGCGAAAATTTTGAGTTTCTCAAGCGTTTCTTACTTCCAAACTGCCACATCTCGCGAACGGATCGACCAATCCGCAAAATTTCTGTTGCATCTGAAAATAGAAACTCGCCCGATCACAACGGTATGCGTACTTCTCCCCTAGGCCGTTCTAGTCATTCGTTTCGAGCATCAGAACTGCGAAAATTTTGAGTTTCTCAAGCGTTTCTTACCTCCAAACTGCCATATCTCGCGAACGGATTGACCAATCCGCAAAATTTCTGTTGCATCTGAAAGTAGAAACTCGCCCGATTACAACGGTATGTGTAGTTTTCCCCTAGGCCGTTCTAGTTATTCGTTTCGAGCATCAGAACTGCGAAAATTTTGAGTTTCTCAAGCGTTTCTTACCTCCAAACTGCCATATCTCGCGAACGGATTGACCAATCCGCAAAATTTCTGTTGCATCTGAAAGTAGAAACTAGCCCGATTACAACGGTATGCGTACTTTTCCCCTAGGCCGTTTCAGTTATTCATTTCGAGCATCAGAACTGCGAAAATTTTGAGTTTCTCAAGCGCTTCTTACTTCCAAACTGCCACATCTCGCGAACGGATCGACCAATCCGCAAAATTTCTGTTGCATCTGAAAATAGAAACTCGCCCGATCACAACGGTATGCGTACTTCTCCCCTAGGCCGTTCTAGTCATTCGTTTCGAGCATCAGAACTGCGAAAATTTTGAGTTTCTCACGCGTTTCTTATCTCCAAACTGCCATATCTCGTGAACGAATTGATCAATCCACAAAATTTCTGTTGCATCTGAAAGTAGAAACTCGCCCGATTACAACGGTATGCGTACTTTTCCCCTATGCCGATCAGGTTACTCGTTTCGAGCATTAGAACTGCGAAAATTTTGAGTTTCTCAAGCGTTTCTTACCTCCAAACTGCCATATCTCGCGAACGGATTGACCAATCCGCAAAATTTCTGTTGCATCTGAAAGTAGAAACTCGCCCGATTACAACGGTATGTGTAGTTTTCCCCTAGGCCGTTCTAGTTATTCGTTTCGAGCATCAGAACTGCGAAAATTTTGAGTTTCTCAAGCGTTTCTTACCTCCAAACTGCCATATCTCGCGAACGGATTGACCAATCCGCAAAATTTCTGTTGCTTCTGAAAGTAGAAACTCGCCCGATTACAACCGTATGCGCACTTTTCCCCTAGGCCGTTCTAGTTATTCGTTTCCAGCATCAGAAATGCGAAAATTTTGAGTTTCTCAACCGTTTCTTAAATCCAAACGACCATATCTCGCGAACGGATTGACCAATCCGCATAATTTCTGTTGCATCTGAAGGCAGAAACTCGCCCGATTACAACGGTATGCGTACTTCTCCCCTAGGCCGTTCTAGTCATTCGTTTCGAGCATCAGAACTGCGAAAATTTTGAGTTTCTCAAGCGTTTCTTACCTCCAAACTGCCATATCTGGCGAACGGATTGACCAATCCGCAAAATTTCTGTTGCATCTGAAAGTAGAAACTCGCCCGATTACAACGGTATGCGCACTTTTCCACTAGGCCATTCTAGTTATTCGTGTCGAGCATCAGAACTGCGAAAATTTTGAGTTTCTCAAGCGTTTCTTACCTCCAAACTGCCATATCTCGCGAACGGATTGACCAATCCGCAAAATTTCTGTTGCATCTGAAAGTAGAAACTAGCCCGATTACAACGGTATGTGTAGTTTTCCCCTAGGCCGTTCTAGTTATTCGTTTCGAGCATCAGAACTGCGAAAATTTTGAGTTTCTCAAGCGTTTCTTACCTCCAAACTGCCATATCTCGCGAACGGATTGACCAATCCGCAAAATTTCTGTTGCATCTGAAAGTAGAAACTAGCCCGATTACAACGGTATGCGTACTTTTCCCCTAGGCCGTTTCAGTTATTCATTTCGAGCATCAGAACTGCGAAAATTTTGAGTTTCTCAAGCGTTTCTTACTTCCAAACTGCCACATCTCGCGAACGGATCGACCAATCCGCAAAATTTCTGTTGCATCTGAAAATAGAAACTCGCCCGATCACAACGGTATGCGTACTTCTCCCCTAGGCCGTTCTAGTCATTCGTTTCGAGCATCAGAACTGCGAAAATTTTGAGTTTCTCAAGCGTTTCTTACCTCCAAACTGCCATATCTCGCGAACGGATTGACCAATCCGCAAAATTTCTGTTGCATCTGAAAGTAGAAACTCGCCCGATTACAACGGTATGTGTAGTTTTCCCCTAGGCCGTTCTAGTTATTCGTTTCGAGTATCAGAACTGCGAAAATTTTGAGTTTCTCAAGCGTTTCTTACCTCCAAACTGCCATATCTCGCGAACGGATTGACCAATCCGCAAAATTTCTGTTGCATCTGAAAGTAGAAACTAGCCCGATTACAACGGTATGCGTACTTTTCCCCTAGGCCGTTTCAGTTATTCATTTCGAGCATCAGAACTGCGAAAATTTTGAGTTTCTCAAGCGCTTCTTACTTCCAAACTGCCACATCTCGCGAACGGATCGACCAATCCGCAAAATTTCTGTTGCATCTGAAAATAGAAACTCGCCCGATCACAACGGTATGCGTACTTCTCCCCTAGGCCGTTCTAGTCATTCGTTTCGAGCATCAGAACTGCGAAAATTTTGAGTTTCTCACGCGTTTCTTATCTCCAAACTGCCATATCTCGTGAACGGATTGATCAATCCGCAAAATTTCTGTTGCATCTGAAAGTAGAAACTCGCCCGATTACAACGGTATGCGTACTTTTCCCCTATGCCGATCAGGTTACTCGTTTCGAGCATTAGAACTGCGAAAATTTTGAGTTTCTCAAGCGTTTCTTACCTCCAAACTGCCATATCTCGCGAACGGATTGACCAATCCGCAAAATTTCTGTTGCATCTGAAAGTAGAAACTCGCCCGATTACAACGGTATGTGTAGTTTTCCCCTAGGCCGTTCTAGTTATTCGTTTCGAGCATCAGAACTGCGAAAATTTTGAGTTTCTCAAGCGTTTCTTACCTCCAAACTGCCATATCTCGCGAACGGATTGACCAATCCGCAAAATTTCTGTTGCTTCTGAAAGTAGAAACTCGCCCGATTACAACCGTATGCGCACTTTTCCCCTAGGCCGTTCTAGTTATTCGTTTCCAGCATCAGAAATGCGAAAATTTTGAGTTTCTCAACCGTTTCTTAAATCCAAACGACCATATCTCGCGAACGGATTGACCAATCCGCATAATTTCTGTTGCATCTGAAGGCAGAAACTCGCCCGATTACAACGGTATGCGTACTTCTCCCCTAGGCCGTTCTAGTCATTCGTTTCGAGCATCAGAACTGCGAAAATTTTGAGTTTCTCAAGCGTTTCTTACCTCCAAACTGCCATATCTCGCGAACGGATTGACCAATCCGCAAAATTTCTGTTGCATCTGAAAGTAGAAACTCGCCCGATTACAACGGTATGCGCACTTTTCCCCTAGGCCGTTCTAGTTACTCGTTTCGAGCATCAGAACTGCGAAAATTTTGAGTTTCTCAAGCGTTTCTTAAATCCAAACGGCCATATCTCGCGAACGGATTGACCAATCCGCATGATTTCTGTTGCATCTGAAGATAGAAAATCGCCCGATTACAACGGTATATGTACTTCTCCCCTAGGCCGCTCTAGTCATTCGTTTCGAGCATCAGAACTGCGAAAATTTTGAGTTTCTCAAGCGTTTCTTACCTCCAAACTGCCATATCTCGCGAACGGATTGACCAATCCGCAAAATTTCTGTTGCATCTGAAAGTAGAAACTCGCCCGATTACAACGGTAGGTGTAATTTTCCCCTAGGCCGTTCTAGTCATTCGTTTCGAGCATCAGAACTGCGAAAATTTTGAGTTTCTCACGCGTTTCTTATCTCCAAACTGCCATATCTCGCGAACGGTTTGATCAATCCGCAAAATTTCTGTTGCATCTGAAAGTAGAAACTCGCCCGATTACAACGGTATGCGTACTTTTCCACTATGCCGATCTAGTTACTCGTTTCGAGCATTAGAACTGCGAAAATTTTGAGTTTCTCAAGCGTTTCTTACCTCCAAACTGCCATATCTCGCGAACGGATTGACCAATCCGCAAAATTTCTGTTGCATCTGAAAGTAGAAACTCGCCCGATTACAACGGTATGTGTAGTTTTCCCCTAGGCCGTTCTAGTTATTCGTTTCCAGCATCAGAAATGCGAAAATTTTGAGTTTCTCAACCGTTTCTTAAATCCAAACGACCATATCTCGCGAACGGATTGACCAATCCGCATAATTTCTGTTGCATCTGAAAGTAGAAACTCGCCCGATTACAACGGTATGTGTAGTTTTCCCCTAGGCCGTTCTAGTTATTCGTTTCGAGCATCAGAACTGCGAAAATTTTGAGTTTCTCAAGCGTTTCTTACTTCCAAACTGCCATATCTCGCGAACGGATTGATCAATCCGCAAAGTTTCTGTTGCATCTGAAAGTAGAAACTAGCCCGATTACAACGGTAGGCGTACTTTTCCCCTAGGCCGTTTCAGTTATTCATTTCGAGCATCAGAACTGCGAAAATTTTGAGTTTCTCAAGCGTTTCTTACCTCCAAACTGCCATATCTCGCGAACGGATTGACCAATCCGCAAAATTTCTGTTGCTTCTGAAAGTAGAAACTCGCCCGATTACAACGGTATGCGCACTTTTCCCCTAGGCCGTTCTAGTTATTCGTTTCCAGCATCAGAAATGCGAAAATTTTGAGTTTCTCAACCGTTTCTTAAATCCAAACGACCATATCTCGCGAACGGATTGACCAATCCGCATAATTTCTGTTGCATCTGAAGGTAGAAACTCGCCCGATTACAACGGTATGCGTACTTCTCCCCTAGGCCGTTCTAGTCATTCGTTTCGAGCATCAGAACTGCGAAAATTTTGAGTTTCTCAAGCGTTTCTTACCTCCAAACTGCCATATCTCGCGAACGGATTGACCAATCCGCATGATTTCTGTTGCATCTGAAGATAGAAACTCGCCCGATTACAACGGTATATGTACTTCTCCCCTAGGCCGCTCTAGTCATTCGTTTCGAGCATCAGAACTGCGAAAATTTTGAGTTTCTCAAGCGTTTCTTACCTCCAAACTGCCATATCTCGCGAACGGATTGACCAATCCGCAAAATTTCTGTTGCATCTGAAAGTAGAAACTCGCCCGATTACAACGGTAGGTGTAATTTTCCCCTATGCCGATCTAGTTACTCGTTTCGAGCATTAGAACTGCGAAAATTTTGAGTTTCTCAAGCGTTTCTTACCTCCAAACTGCCATATCTCGCGAACGGATTGACCAATCCGCAAAATTTCTGTTGCATCTGAAAGTAGAAACTCGCCCGATTACAACGGTATGTGTAGTTTTCCCCTAGGCCGTTCTAGTTATTCGTTTCGAGCATCAGAACTGCGAAAATTTTGAGTTTCTCAAGCGTTTCTTACTTCCAAACTGCCATATCTCGCGAACGGATTGACCAATCCGCAAAGTTTCTGTTGCATCTGAAAGTAGAAACTAGCCCGATTACAACGGTATGCGTACTTTTCCCCTAGGCCGTTTCAGTTATTCATTTCGAGCATCAGAACTGCGAAAATTTTGAGTTTCTCAAGCGTTTCTTACCTCCAAACTGCCATATCTCGCGAACGGATTGACCAATCCGCAAAATTTCTGTTGCTTCTGAAAGTAGAAACTCGCCCGATTACAACGGTATGCGCACTTTTCCCCTAGGCCGTTCTAGTTATTCGTTTCCAGCATCAGAAATGCGAAAATTTTGAGTTTCTCAACCGTTTCTTAAATCCAAACGACCATATCTCGCGAACGGATTGACCAATCCGCATAATTTCTGTTGCATCTGAAGGTAGAAACTCGCCCGATTACAACGGTATGCGTACTTCTCCCCTAGGCCGTTCTAGTCATTCGTTTCGAGCATCAGAACTGCGAAAATTTTGAGTTTCTCAAGCGTTTCTTACCTCCAAACTGCCATATCTCGCGAACGGATTGACCAATCCGCAAAATTTCTGTTGCATCTGAAAGTAGAAACTCGCCCGATTACAACGGTATGCGCACTTTTCCCCTAGGCCGTTCTAGTTACTCGTTTCGAGCATCAGAACTGCGAAAATTTTGAGTTTCTCAAGCGTTTCTTATATCCAAACTGCCATATCTCGCGAACGGATTGACCAATCCGCAAAATTTCTGTTGCTTCTGAAAGTAGAAACTCGCCCGATTACAACGGTATGCGCACTTTTCCCCTAGGCCGTTCTAGTTATTCGTTTCCAGCATCAGAAATGCGAAAATTTTGAGTTTCTCAACCGTTTCATAAATCCAAACGACCATATCTCGCGAACGGATTGACCAATCCGCATAATTTCTGTTGCATCTGAAGGTAGAAACTCGCCCGATTACAACGGTATGCGTACTTCTCCCCTAGGCCGTTCTAGTCATTCGTTTCGAGCATCAGAACTGCGAAAATTTTGAGTTTCTCAAGCGTTTCTTACCTCCAAACTGCCATATCTCGCGAACGGATTGACCAATCCGCAAAATTTCTGTTGCATCTGAAAGTAGAAACTCGCCCGATTACAACGGTATGCGCACTTTTCCCCTAGGCCGTTCTAGTTACTCGTTTCGAGCATCAGAACTGCGAAAATTTTGAGTTTCTCAAGCGTTTCTTAAATCCAAACGGCCATATCTCGCGAACGGATCGACCAATCCGCAAAATTTCTGTTGCATCTGAAAATAGAAACTCGCCCGATCACAACGGTATGCGTACTTCTCCCCTAGGCCGTTCTAGTCATTCGTTTCGAGCATCAGAACTGCGAAAATTTTGAGTTTCTCACGCGTTTCTTATCTCCAAACTGCCATATCTCGCGAACGGATTGATCAATCCGCAAAATTTCTGTTGCATCTGAAAGTAGAAACTCGCCCGATTACAGCGGTATGCGTACTTTTCCCCTATGCCGATCTAGTTACTCGTTTCGAGCATTAGAACTGCGAAAATTTTGAGTTTCTCAAGCGTTTCTTACCTCCAAACTGCCATATCTCGCGAACGGATTGACCAATCCGCAAAATTTCTGTTGCATCTGAAAGTAGAAACTCGCCCGATTACAACGGTATGTGTAGTTTTCCCCTAGGCCGTTCTAGTTATTCGTTTCGAGCATCAGAACTGCGAAAATTTTGAGTTTCTCAAGCGTTTCTTACTTCCAAACTGCCATATCTCGCGAATGGATTGATCAATCCGCAAAGTTTCTGTTGCATCTGAAAGTAGAAACTAGCCCGATTACAACGGTATGCGTACTTTTCCCCTAGGCCGTTTCAGTTATTCATTTCGAGCATCAGAACTGCGAAAATTTTGAGTTTCTCAAGCGTTTCTTACCTCCAAACTGCCATATCTCGCGAACGGATTGACCAATCCGCAAAATTTCTGTTGCTTCTGAAAGTAGAAACTCGCCCGATTACAACGGTATGCGCACTTTTCCCCTAGGCCGTTCTAGTTATTCGTTTCCAGCATCAGAAATGCGAAAATTTTGAGTTTCTCAACCGTTTCTTAAATCCAAACGACCATATCTCGCGAACGGATTGACCAATCCGCATAATTTCTGTTGCATCTGAAGGTAGAAACTCGCCCGATTACAACGGTATGCGTACTTCTCCCCTAGGCCGTTCTAGTCATTCGTTTCGAGCATCAGAACTGCGAAAATTTTGAGTTTCTCAAGCGTTTCTTACCTCCAAACTGCCATATCTCGCGAACGGATTGACCAATCCGCAAAATTTCTGTTGCATCTGAAAGTAGAAACTCGCCCGATTACAACGGTATGCGCACTTTTCCCCTAGGCCGTTCTAGTTACTCGTTTCGAGCATCAGAACTGCGAAAATTTTGAGTTTCTCAAGCGTTTCTTAAATCCAAACGGCCATATCTCGCGAACGGATTGACCAATCCCCATGATTTCTGTTGCATCTGAAGATAGAAACTCGCCCGATTACAACGGTAGGTGTAATTTTCCCCTAGGCCGTTCTAGTCATTCGTTTCGAGCATCAGAACTGCGAAAATTTTGAGTTTCTCACGCGTTTCTTATCTCCAAACTGCCATATCTCGCGAACGGATTGACCAAACCGCAAAATTTCTGTTGCATCTGAAAGTAGAAACTCGCCCGATTACAACGGTATGTGTAGTTTTCCCCTAGGCCGTTCTAGTTATTCGTTTCGAGCATCAGAACTGCGAAAATTTTGAGTTTCTCAAGCGTTTCTTACTTCCAAACTGCCATATCTCGCGAACGGATTGACCAATCCGCAAAGTTTCTGTTGCATCTGAAAGTAGAGACTAGCCCGATTACAACGGTATGCGTACTTTTCCCCTAGGCCGTTTCAGTTATTCATTTCGAGCATCAGAACTGCGAAAATTTTGAGTTTCTCAAGCGTTTCTTACCTCCAAACTGCCATATCTCGCGAACGGATTGACCAATCCGCAAAATTTCTGTTGCTTCTGAAAGTAGAAACTCGCCCGATTACAACGGTATGCGCACTTTTCCCCTAGGCCGTTCTATTTATTCGTTTCCAGCATCAGAAATGCGAAAATTTTGAGTTTCTCAACCGTTTCTTAAATCCAAACGACCATATCTCGCGAACGGATTGACCAATCCGCATAATTTCTGTTGCATCTGAAGGTAGAAACTCGCCCGATTACAACGGTATGCGCACTTTTCCCCTAGACGGTTCTAGTTATTCGTTTCGAGCATCAGAACTGCGACAATTTTGAGTTTCTCAAGCGTTTCTTACCTCCAAACTGCCATATCTCGCGAACGGATTGACCAATCCGCAAAATTTCTGTTGCATCTGAGAGTAGAAACTCGCCCGATTACAACGGTATGTGTAGTTTTCCCCTAGGCCGTTCTAGTTATTCGTTTCGAGCATCAGAACTGCGAAAATTTTGAGTTTCTCAAGCGTTTCTTACTTCCAAACTGCCACATCTTGCGAACGGATCGACCAATCCGCAAAATTTCTGTTGCATCTGAAAGTAGAAACTCGCCCGATTACAACGGTATGCGCACTTTGCCCCCAGGCCGTTCTAGTTATTCGTGTCGAGCATCAGAACTGCGAAAATTTTGAGTTTCTCAAGCGTTTCTTACCTCCAAACTGCCATATCTCGCGAACGGATTGACCAATACGCAAAATTTCAGTTGCATCTGAAAGTAGAAACTCGCCCGATTACAACGGTATGCGCACTTTTCCCCTATGCCGATCTAGTTACTCGTTTCGAGCATTAGAACTGCGAAAATTTTGAGTTTCTCAAGCGTTTCTTACCTCCAAACTGCCATATCTCGCGAACGGATTGACCAATCCGCAAAATTTCTGTTGCATCTGAAAGTAGAAACTCGCCCGATTACAACGGTATGTGTAGTTTTCCCCTAGGCCGTTCTAGTTATTCGTTTCGAGCATCAGAACTGCGAAAATTTTGAGTTTCTCAAGCGTTTCTTACCTCCAAACCGCCATATCTCGCGAACGGATTGACCAATCCGCAAAATTTCTGTTGCATCTGAAAGTAGAAACTCGCCCGATTACAACGGTATGCGTACTCTTCCCCTAGGCCGTTCTAGTCATTCGTTTCGAGCATCAGAACTGCGAAAATTTTGAGTTTCTCAAGCGTTTCTTACTTCCAAACTGCCACATCTCGCGAACGGATCGACCAATCCGCAAAATTTCTGTTGCATCTGAAAGTAGAAACTCGCCCGATTACAACGGTATGTGTAGTTTTCCCCTAGGCCGTTCTAGTTATTCGTTTCGAGCATCAGAACTGCGAAAATTTTGAGTTTCTCAAGCGTTTCTTACCTCCAAACTGCCATATCTCGCGAACGGATTGACCAATCCGCAAAGTTTCTGTTGCATCTGAAAGTAGAAACTAGCCCGATTACAACGGTATGCGTACTTTTCCCCTAGGCCGTTTCAGTTATTCATTTCGAGCATCAGAACTGCGAAAATTTTGAGTTTCTCAAGCGTTTCTTACCTCCAAACTGCCATATCTCGCGAACGGATTGACCAATCCGCAAAATTTCTGTTGCTTCTGAAAGTAGAAACTCGCCCGATTACAACGGTATGCGCACTTTTCCCCTAGGCCGTTCTAGTTATTCGTTTCCAGCATCAGAAATGCGAAAATTTTGAGTTACTCAACCGTTTCTTAAATCCAAACGACCATATCTCGCGAACGGATTGACCAATCCGCATAATTTCTGTTGCATCTGAAGGTAGAAACTCGCCCGATTACAACGGTATGCGTACTTCTCCCCTAGGCCGTTCTAGTCATTCGTTTCGAGCATCAGAACTGCGAAAATTTTGAGTTTCTCAAGCGTTTCTTACCTCCAAACTGCCATATCTCGCGAACGGATCGACCAATCCGTAAAATTTCTGTTGCATCTGAAAGTAGAAACTCGCCCGATTACAACGGTATGCGCACTTTGCCCCTAGGCCGTTCTAGTTATTCGTGTCGAGCATCAGAACTGCGAAAATTTTGAGTTTCTCAAGCGTTTCTTACATCCAAACTGCCATATCTCGCGAACGGATTGACCAATCCGCAAAATTTCTGTTGCATCTGAAAGTAGAAACTCGCCCGATTACAACGGTATGCGCACTTTTCCCCTAGGCCGTTCTAGTTACTCGTTTCGAGCATCAGAACTGCGAAAATTTTGAGTTTCTCAAGCGTTTCTTAAATCCAAACGGCCATATCTCGCGAACGGATTGACCAATCCGCATGATTTCTGTTGCATCTGAAGATAGAAACTCGCCCGATTACAACGCTATATGTACTTCTCCCCTAGGCCGCTCTAGTCATTCGTTTCGAGCATCAGAACTGCGAAAATTTTGAGTTTCTCAAGCGTTTCTTACCTCCAAACTGCCATATCTCGCGAACGGATTGACCAATCCGCAAAATTTCTGTTGCATCTGAAAGTAGAAACTCGCCCGATTACAACGGTATGCGTACTTTTCCCCTAGGCCGTTTCAGTTATTCATTTCGAGCATCAGAACTGCGAAAATTTTGAGTTTCTCAAGCGTTTCTTATCTCCAAACTGCCATATCTCGCGAACGGATTGACCAATCCGCAAAATTTCTGTTGCATCTGAAAGTAGAAACTCGCCCGATTACAACGGTATGTGTAGTTTTCCCCTAGGCCGTTCTAGTTATTCGTTTCGAGCATCAGAACTGCGAAAATTTTGAGTTTCTCAAGCGTTTCTTACTTCCAAACTGCCATATCTCGCGAACGGATTGACCGATCCGCAAAGTTTCTGTTGCATCTGAAAGTAGAAACTAGCCCGATTACAACGGTATGCGTACTTTTCCCCTAGGCCGTTTCAGTTATTCATTTCGAGCATCAGAACTGCGAAAATTTTGAGTTTCTCAAGCGTTTCTTACCTCCAAACTGCCATATCTCGCGAACGGATTGACCAATCCGCAAAATTTCTGTTGCTTCTGAAAGTAGAAACTCGCCCGATTACAAAGGTATGCGCACTTTTCCCCTAGGCCGTTCTAGTTATTCGTTTCCAGCATCAGAAATGCGAAAATTTTGAGTTTCTCAACCGTTTCTTAAATCCAAACGACCATATCTCGCGAACGGATTGACCAATCCGCATAATTTCTGTTGCATCTGAAGGTAGAAACTCGCCCGATTACAACGGTATGCGTACTTCTCCCCTAGGCCGTTCTAGTCATTCGTTTCGAGCATCAGAACTGCGAAAATTTTGAGTTTCTCAAGCGTTTCTTATATCCAAACGACCATATCTCGCGAACGGATTGACCAATCCGCATAATTTCTGTTGCATCTGAAGGTAGAAACTCGCCCGATTACAACGGTATGCGTACTTCTCCCCTAGGCCGTTCTAGTCATTCGTTTCGAGCATCAGAACTGCGAAAATTTTGAGTTTCTCAAGCGTTTCTTACCTCCAAACTGCCATATCTCGCGAACGGATTGACCAATCCGCAAAATTTCTGTTGCATCTGAAAGTAGAAACTCGCCCGATTACAACGGTATGCGCACCTTTCCCCTAGGCCGTTCTAGTTACTCGTTTCGAGCATCAGAACTGCGAAAATTTTGAGTTTCTCAAGCGTTTCTTATATCCAAACTGCCATATCTCGCCAATGGATTGATCAATCCGCAAAATTTCTGTTGCATCTGGAAGTAGAAACTCGCCCGATTACAACGGTATGCGCACTTTTCCCCTAGACGGTTCTAGTTATTCGTTTCGAGCATCAGAACTGCGAAAATTTTGAGTTTCTCAAGCGTTTCTTACCTCCAAACTGCCATATCTCGCGAACGGATTGACCAATCCGCAAAATTTCTGTTGCATCTGAAAGTAGAAACTAGCCCGATTACAACGGTATGTGTAGTTTTCCCCTAGGCCGTTCTAGTTATTCGTTTCGAGCATCAGAACTGCGAAAATTTTGAGTTTCTCAAGCGTTTCTTACCTCCAAACTGCCATATCTCGCGAACGGATTGACCAATCCGCAAAATTTCTGTTGCATCTGAAAGTAGAACCTCGCCCGATTACAACGGTGGGTGTAATTTTCCCCTAGGCCGTTCTAGTTATTCGTTTCGAGCATCAGAACTGCGAAAATTTTGAGTTTCTCAAGCGTTTCTTACTTCCAAACTGCCACATCTTGCGAACGGATCGACCAATCCGCAAAATTTCTGTTGCATCTGAAAGTAGAAACTCGCCCGATTACAACGGTATGCGCACTTTGCCCCCAGGCCGTTCTAGTTATTCGTGTCGAGCATCAGAACTGCGAAAATTTTGAGTTTCTCACGCGTTTCTTACCTCCAAACTGCCATATCTCGCGAACGGATTGATCAATCCGCAAAATTTCTGTTGCATCTGAAAGTAGAAACTCGCCCGATTACAACGGTATGCGTACTTTTCCCCTATGCCGTTCTAGTTACTCGTTTCGAGCATCAGAACTGCGAAAATTTTGAGTTTCTCAAGCGTTTCTTACCTCCAAACCGCCATATCTCGCGAACGGATTGACCAATCCGCAAAATTTCTGTTGCATCTGAAAGTAGAAACTCGCCCGATTACAACGGTATGCGTACTCTTCCCCTAGGCCGTTCTAGTCATTCGTTTCGAGCATCAGAACTGCGAAAATTTTGAGTTTCTCAAGCGTTTCTTACTTCCAAACTGCCACATCTCGCGAACGGATCGACCAATCCGCAAAATTTCTGTTGCATCTGAAAGTAGAAACTCGCCCGATTACAACGGTATGTGTAGTTTTCCCCTAGGCCGTTCTAGTTATTCGTTTCGAGCATCAGAACTGCGAAAATTTTGAGTTTCTCAAGCGTTTCTTACCTCCAAACTGCCATATCTCGCGAACGGATTGACCAATCCGCAAAGTTTCTGTTGCATCTGAAAGTAGAAACTAGCCCGATTACAACGGTATGCGTACTTTTCCCCTAGGCCGTTTCAGTTATTCATTTCGAGCATCAGAACTGCGAAAATTTTGAGTTTCTCAAGCGTTTCTTACCTCCAAACTGCCATATCTCGCGAACGGATTGACCAATCCGCAAAATTTCTGTTGCTTCTGAAAGTAGAAACTCGCCCGATTACAACGGTATGCGCACTTTTCCCCTAGGCCGTTCTAGTTATTCGTTTCCAGCATCAGAAATGCGAAAATTTTGAGTTACTCAACCGTTTCTTAAATCCAAACGACCATATCTCGCGAACGGATTGACCAATCCGCATAATTTCTGTTGCATCTGAAGGTAGAAACTCGCCCGATTACAACGGTATGCGTACTTCTCCCCTAGGCCGTTCTAGTCATTCGTTTCGAGCATCAGAACTGCGAAAATTTTGAGTTTCTCAAGCGTTTCTTACCTCCAAACTGCCATATCTCGCGAACGGATCGACCAATCCGCAAAATTTCTGTTGCATCTGAAAGTAGAAACTCGCCCGATTACAACGGTATGCGCACTTTGCCCCTAGGCCGTTCTAGTTATTCGTGTCGAGCATCAGAACTGCGAAAATTTTGAGTTTCTCAAGCGTTTCTTACATCCAAACTGCCATATCTCGCGAACGGATTGACCAATCCGCAAAATTTCTGTTGCATCTGAAAGTAGAAACTCGCCCGATTACAACGGTATGCGCACTTTTCCCCTAGGCCGTTCTAGTTACTCGTTTCGAGCATCAGAACTGCGAAAATTTTGAGTTTCTCAAGCGTTTCTTAAATCCAAACGGCCATATCTCGCGAACGGATTGACCAATCCGCATGATTTCTGTTGCATCTGAAGATAGAAACTCGCCCGATTACAACGCTATATGTACTTCTCCCCTAGGCCGCTCTAGTCATTCGTTTCGAGCATCAGAACTGCGAAAATTTTGAGTTTCTCAAGCGTTTCTTACCTCCAAACTGCCATATCTCGCGAACGGATTGACCAATCCGCAAAATTTCTGTTGCATCTGAAAGTAGAAACTCGCCCGATTACAACGGTATGCGTACTTTTCCCCTAGGCCGTTTCAGTTATTCATTTCGAGCATCAGAACTGCGAAAATTTTGAGTTTCTCAAGCGTTTCTTATCTCCAAACTGCCATATCTCGCGAACGGATTGACCAATCCGCAAAATTTCTGTTGCATCTGAAAGTAGAAACTCGCCCGATTACAACGGTATGTGTAGTTTTCCCCTAGGCCGTTCTAGTTATTCGTTTCGAGCATCAGAACTGCGAAAATTTTGAGTTTCTCAAGCGTTTCTTACTTCCAAACTGCCATATCTCGCGAACGGATTGACCGATCCGCAAAGTTTCTGTTGCATCTGAAAGTAGAAACTAGCCCGATTACAACGGTATGCGTACTTTTCCCCTAGGCCGTTTCAGTTATTCATTTCGAGCATCAGAACTGCGAAAATTTTGAGTTTCTCAAGCGTTTCTTACCTCCAAACTGCCATATCTCGCGAACGGATTGACCAATCCGCAAAATTTCTGTTGCTTCTGAAAGTAGAAACTCGCCCGATTACAAAGGTATGCGCACTTTTCCCCTAGGCCGTTCTAGTTATTCGTTTCCAGCATCAGAAATGCGAAAATTTTGAGTTTCTCAACCGTTTCTTAAATCCAAACGGCCATATCTCGCGAACGGATTGACCAATCCGCATGATTTCTGTTGCATCTGAAGATAGAAACTCGCCCGATTACAACGCTATATGTACTTCTCCCCTAGGCCGCTCTAGTCATTCGTTTCGAGCATCAGAACTGCGAAAATTTTGAGTTTCTCAAGCGTTTCTTACCTCCAAACTGCCATATCTCGCGAACGGATTGACCAATCCGCAAAATTTCTGTTGCATCTGAAAGTAGAAACTCGCCCGATTACAACGGTATGCGTACTTTTCCCCTAGGCCGTTTCAGTTATTCATTTCGAGCATCAGAACTGCGAAAATTTTGAGTTTCTCAAGCGTTTCTTATCTCCAAACTGCCATATCTCGCGAACGGATTGACCAATCCGCAAAATTTCTGTTGCATCTGAAAGTAGAAACTCGCCCGATTACAACGGTATGTGTAGTTTTCCCCTAGGCCGTTCTAGTTATTCGTTTCGAGCATCAGAACTGCGAAAATTTTGAGTTTCTCAAGCGTTTCTTACTTCCAAACTGCCATATCTCGCGAACGGATTGACCGATCCGCAAAGTTTCTGTTGCATCTGAAAGTAGAAACTCGCCCGATTACAACGGTATGCGTACTTTTCCCCTAGGCCGTTTCAGTTATTCATTTCGAGCATCAGAACTGCGAAAATTTTGAGTTTCTCAAGCGTTTCTTACCTCCAAACTGCCATATCTCGCGAACGGATTGACCAATCCGCAAAATTTCTGTTGCTTCTGAAAGTAGAAACTCGCCCGATTACAAAGGTATGCGCACTTTTCCCCTAGGCCGTTCTAGTTATTCGTTTCCAGCATCAGAAATGCGAAAATTTTGAGTTTCTCAACCGTTTCTTAAATCCAAACGACCATATCTCGCGAACGGATTGACCAATCCGCATAATTTCTGTTGCATCTGAAGGTAGAAACTCGCCCGATTACAACGGTATGCGTACTTCTCCCCTAGGCCGTTCTAGTCATTCGTTTCGAGCATCAGAACTGCTAAAATTTTGAGTTTCTCAAGCGTTTCTTACTTCCAAACTGCCATATCTCGCGAACGGATTGACCGATCCGCAAAGTTTCTGTTGCATCTGAAAGTAGAAACTAGCCCGATTACAACGGTATGCGCACTTTTCCCCTAGGCCGTTCTAGTTATTCGTTTCCAGCATCAGAAATGCGAAAATTTTGAGTTACTCAACCGTTTCTTAAATCCAAACGACCATATCTCGCGAACGGATTGACCAATCCGCATAATTTCTGTTGCATCTGAAGGTAGAAACTCGCCCGATTACAACGGTATGCGTACTTCTCCCCTAGGCCGTTCTAGTCATTCGTTTCGAGCATCAGAACTGCGAAAATTTTGAGTTTCTCAAGCGTTTCTTACCTCCAAACTGCCATATCTCGCGAACGGATCGACCAATCCGCAAAATTTCTGTTGCATCTGAAAGTAGAAACTCGCCCGATTACAACGGTATGCGCACTTTGCCCCTAGGCCGTTCTAGTTATTCGTGTCGAGCATCAGAACTGCGAAAATTTTGAGTTTCTCAAGCGTTTCTTACATCCAAACTGCCATATCTCGCGAACGGATTGACCAATCCGCAAAATTTCTGTTGCATCTGAAAGTAGAAACTCGCCCGATTACAACGGTATGCGCACTTTTCCCCTAGGCCGTTCTAGTTACTCGTTTCGAGCATCAGAACTGCGAAAATTTTGAGTTTCTCAAGCGATTCTTAAATCCAAACGGCCATATCTCGCGAACGGATTGACCAATCCGCATGATTTCTGTTGCATCTGAAGATAGAAACTCGCCCGATTACAACGCTATATGTACTTCTCCCCTAGGCCGCTCTAGTCATTCGTTTCGAGCATCAGAACTGCGAAAATTTTGAGTTTCTCAAGCGTTTCTTACCTCCAAACTGCCATATCTCGCGAACGGATTGACCAATCCGCAAAATTTCTGTTGCATCTGAAAGTAGAAACTCGCCCGATTACAACGGTATGCGTACTTTTCCCCTAGGCCGTTTCAGTTATTCATTTCGAGCATCAGAACTGCGAAAATTTTGAGTTTCTCAAGCGTTTCTTATCTCCAAACTGCCATATCTCGCGGACGGATTGACCAATCCGCAAAATTTCTGTTGCATCTGAAAGTAGAAACTCGCCCGATTACAACGGTATGTGTAGTTTTCCCCTAGGCCGTTCTAGTTATTCGTTTCGAGCATCAGAACTGCGAAAATTTTGAGTTTCTCAAGCGTTTCTTACTTCCAAACTGCCATATCTCGCGAACGGATTGACCGATCCGCAAAGTTTCTGTTGCATCTGAAAGTAGAAACTAGCCCGATTACAACGGTATGCGTACTTTTCCCCTAGGCCGTTTCAGTTATTCATTTCGAGCATCAGAACTGCGAAAATTTTGAGTTTCTCAAGCGTTTCTTACCTCCAAACTGCCATATCTCGCGAACGGATTGACCAGTCCGCAAAATTTCTGTTGCTTCTGAAAGTAGAAACTCGCCCGATTACAAAGGTATGCGCACTTTTCCCCTAGGCCGTTCTAGTTATTCGTTTCCAGCATCAGAAATGCGAAAATTTTGAGTTTCTCAACCGTTTCTTAAATCCAAACGACCATATCTCGCGAACGGATTGACCAATCCGCATAATTTCTGTTGCATCTGAAGGTAGAAACTCGCCCGATTACAACGGTATGCGTACTTCTCCCCTAGGCCGTTCTAGTCATTCGTTTCGAGCATCAGAACTGCTAAAATTTTGAGTTTCTCAAGCGTTTCTTACTTCCAAACTGCCATATCTCGCGAACGGATTGACCGATCCGCAAAGTTTCTGTTGCATCTGAAAGTAGAAACTAGCCCGATTACAACGGTATGCGTACTTTTCCCCTAGGCCGTTTCAGTTATTCATTTCGAGCATCAGAACTGCGAAAATTTTGAGTTTCTCAAGCGTTTCTTACCTCCAAACTGCCATATCTCGCGAACGGATTGACCAATCCGCAAAATTTCTGTTGCTTCTGAAAGTAGAAACTCGCCCGATTACAAAGGTATGCGCACTTTTCCCCTAGGCCGTTCTAGTTATTCGTTTCCAGCATCAGAAATGCGAAAATTTTGAGTTTCTCAACCGTTTCTTAAACCAAACGACCATATCTCGCGAACGGATTGACCAATCCGCATAATTTCTGTTGCATCTGAAGGTAGAAACTCGCCCGATTACAACGGTATGCGTACTTCTCCCCTAGGCCGTTCTAGTCATTCGTTTCGAGCATCAGAACTGCGAAAATTTTGAGTTTCTCAAGCGTTTCTTATATCCAAACGACCATATCTCGCGAACGGATTGACCAATCCGCATAATTTCTGTTGCATCTGAAGGTAGAAACTCGCCCGATTACAACGGTATGCGTACTTCTCCCCTAGGCCGTTCTAGTCATTCGTTTCGAGCATCAGAACTGCGAAAATTTTGAGTTTCTCAAGCGTTTCTTACCTCCAAACTGCCATATCTCGCGAACGGATTGACCAATCCGCAAAATTTCTGTTGCATCTGAAAGTAGAAACTCGCCCGATTACAACGGTATGCGCACCTTTCCCCTAGGCCGTTCTAGTTACTCGTTTCGAGCATCAGAACTGCGAAAATTTTGAGTTTCTCAAGCGTTTCTTATATCCAAACTGCCATATCTCGCCAATGGATTGATCAATCCGCAAAATTTCTGTTGCATCTGGAAGTAGAAACTCGCCCGATTACAACGGTATGCGTACTTCTCCCCTAGGCCGTTCTAGTCATTCGTTTCGAGCATCAGAACTGCGAAAATTTTGAGTTTCTCAAGCGTTTCTTACCTCCAAACTGCCATATCTCGCGAACGGATTGACCAATCCGCAAAATTTCTGTTGCATCTGAAAGTAGAAACTCGCCCGATTACAACGGTATGTGTAATTTTCCCCTAGGCCGTTCTAGTTATTCGTTTCGAGCATCAGAACTGCGAAAATTTTGAGTTTCTCAAGCGTTTCTTACTTCCAAACTGCCACATCTTGCGAACGGATCGACCAATCCGCAAAATTTCTGTTGCATCTGAAAGTAGAAACTCGCCCGATTACAACGGTATGCGCACTTTGCCCCCAGGCCGTTCTAGTTATTCGTGTCGAGCATCAGAACTGCGAAAATTTTGAGTTTCTCACGCGTTTCTTACCTCCAAACTGCCATATCTCGCGAACGGATTGATCAATCCGCAAAATTTCTGTTGCATCTGAAAGTAGAAACTCGCCCGATTACAACGGTATGCGTACTTTTCCCCTATGCCGTTCTAGTTACTCGTTTCGAGCATCAGAACTGCGAAAATTTTGAGTTTCTCAAGCGTTTCTTATCTCCAAACTGCCGTATCTCGCGAACGGATTGACCAATCCGCAAAATTTCTGTTGCATCTGAAAGTAGAACCTCGCCCGATTACAACGGTGGGTGTAGTTTTCCCCTAGGCCGTTCTAGTTATTCGTTTCGAGCATCGGAACTGCGAAAATTTTGAGTTTCTCAAGCGTTTCTTACTTCCAAACTGCCACATCTCGCGAACGGATCGACCAATCCGCAAAATTTCTGTTGCATCTGAAAATAGAAACTCGCCCGATCACAACGGTATGCGTACTTCTCCCCTAGGCCGTTCTAGTCATTCGTTTCGAGCATCAGAACTGCGAAAATTTTGAGTTTCTCAAGCGTTTCTTACGTCCAAACTGCCATATCTCGCGAACGGATTGACAAATCCGCAAAATTTCTGTTGCATCTGAAAGTAGAAACTAGCCCGATTACAACGGTATGCGTACTTTTCCCCTAGGCCGTTTCAGTTATTCATTTCGAGCATCAGAACTGCGAAAATTTTGAGCTTCTCAAGCATTTCTTACCTCCAAACTGCCATATCTCGCGAACGGATTGATCAATCCGCAAAATTTCTGTTGCATCTGAAAGTAGAAACTCGCCCGATTACAACGGTATGCGTACTTTTCCCCTATGCCGATCTAGTTACTCGTTTCGAGCATTAGAACTGCGAAAATTTTGAGTTTCTCAAGCGTTTCTTACCTCCAAACTGCCATATCTCGCGAACGGATTGACCAATCCGCAAAATTTCTGTTGCATCTGAAAGTAGAAACTCGCCCGATTACAACGGTATGTGTAGTTTTCCCCTAGGCCGTTCTAGTTATTCGTTTCGAGCATCAGAACTGCGAAAATTTTGAGTTTCTCAAGCGTTTCTTACTTCCAAACTGCCATATCTCGCGAACGGATTGACCAATCCGCAAAGTTTCTGTTGCATCTGAAACTAGAAACTAGCCCGATTACAACGGTATGCGTACTTTTCCCCTAGGCCGTTTCAGTTATTCATTTCGAGCATCAGAACTGCGAAAATTTTGAGTTTCTCAAGCGTTTCTTACCTCCAAACTGCCATATCTCGCGAACGGATTGACCAATCCGCAAAATTTCTGTTGCTTCTGAAAGTAGAAACTCACCCGATTACAACGGTATGCGCACTTTTCCCCTAGGCCGTTCTAGTTATTCGTTTCCAGCATCAGAAATGCGAAAATTTTGAGTTTCTCAACCGTTTCTTAAATCCAAACGACCATATCTCGCGAACGGATTGACCAATCCGCATAATTTCTGTTGCATCTGAAGGTAGAAACTCGCCCGATTACAACGGTATGCGTACTTCTCCCCTAGGCCGTTCTAGTCATTCGTTTCGAGCATCAGAACTGCGAAAATTTTGAGTTTCTCAAGCGTTTCTTACCTCCAAACTGCCACATCTCGCGAACGGATCGACCAATCCGCAAAATTTCTGTTGCATCTGAAAGTAGAAACTCGCCCGATTACAACGGCATGCGCACATTTCCCCTAGGCCGTTCTAGTTATTCGTTTCGAGCATCAGAACTGCGAAAATTTTGAGTTTCTCAAGCGTTTCTTACTTCCAAACTGCCACATCTCGCGAACGGATCGACCAATCCGCAAAATTTCTGTTGCATCTGAAAGTAGAAACTCGCCCGATTACAACGGTATGCGCACTTTGCCCCTAGGCCGTTCTATTTATTCGTGTCGAGCATCAGAACCGCGAAAATTTTGAGTTTCTCAAGCGTTTCTTACATCCAAACTGCCATATCTCGCGAACGGATTGACCAATCCGCAAAATTTCTGTTGCATCTGAAAGTAGACACTCGCCCGATTACAACGGTATGCGTACTTTTCCCCCATGCCGTTCTAGTTACTCGTTTCGAGCATTAGAACTGCGAAAATTTTGAGTTTCTCAAGCGTTTCTTACCTCCAAACTGCCATATCTCGCGAACATATTGACCAATTCGCAAAATTTCTGTTGCATCTGAAAGTAGAAACTCGCCCGATTACAACGGTATGCGTACTTCTCCCCTAGGCCGTTCTAGTCATTCGTTTCGAGCATCAGAACTGCGAAAATTTTGAGTTTCTCAAGCGTTTCTTATCTCCAAACTGCCATATCTCGCGAATGGATTGATCAATCCGCAAAATTTCTGTTGCATCTGAAAGTAGAAACTCGCCCGATTACAACGGTATGCGCACTTTGCCCCTATGCCGTTCTAGTTATTCGTGTCGAGCATCAGAACTGCGAAAATTTTGAGTTTCTCAAGCGTTTCTTACCTCCAAACTGCCATATCTCGCGAACGGATTAACCAATCCGCAAAATTTCTGTTGCATCTGAAAGTATAATAGAAACTCGCCCGATTACAACGGTATGCGCACTTTTCCCCTAGGCCGTTCTAGTTATTCGTTTCGAGCAACAGAACTGCGAAAACTTTGAGTTTCTCAAGCGTTTCTTATCTCAAAACTGCCATATCTCGCGAACGGATTGACCAATCCGCAAAATTTCTGTTGCATCTGAAAGTAGAAACTCGCCCGATTACAACGGCATGCGCACATTTCCCCTAGGCCGTTCTAGTTATGCGTTTCGAGCATCAGAACTGCGAAAATTTTGAGTTTCTCAAGCGTTTCTTACTTCCAAACGGCCACATCTCGCGAACGGATCGACCAATCCGCAAAATTTCTGTTGCATCTGAAAGTAGAAACTCGCCCGATTACAACGGCATGCGCACATTTCCCCTAGGCCGTTCTAGTTATTCGTTTCGAGCAACAGAACTGCGAAAACTTTGAGTTTCTCAAGCGTTTCTTACTTCCAAACTGCCACATCTCGCGAACGGATCGACCAATCCGCAAAATTTCTGTTGCATCTGAAAGTAGAAACTCGCCCGATTACAACGGTATGCGCGCTTTTCCCCTAGGCCGTTCTAGTTATTCGTTTCGAGCATCAGAACTGCGAAAATTTTGAGTTTCTCAAGCGTTTCTTATCTCCAAACTGCCATATCTCGCGAACGGATTGACCAATCCGCAAAATTTCTGTTGCATCTGAAAGAAGAAACTCGCCCGATTACAACGGTATGTGTAGTTTTCCCCTAGGCCGTTCTAGTCATTCGTTTCGAGCATCAGAACTGCGAAAATTCTGAGTTTCTCAAGCGTTTCTTACCTCCAAACTGCCATATCTCGCGAACGGATTGATCAATCCGCAAAATTTCTGTTGCATCTGAAAGTAGAAACTCGCCCGATTACAACGGTTGGTGTAGTTTTCCCCTAGGCCGTTCTAGTTATTCGTTTCGAGCATCAGAACTGCGAAAATTTTGAGTTTCTCAAGCGTTTCTTACTTCCAAACTGCCACATCTTGCGAACGGATCGACCAATCCGCAAAATTTCTGTTGCATCTGAAAGTAGAAACTCGCCCGATTACAACGGTATGCGCACTTTGCCCCCAGGCCGTTCTAGTTATTCGTGTCGAGCATCAGAACTGCGAAAATTTTGAGTTTCTCACGCGTTTCTTACCTCCAAACTGCCATATCTCGCGAACGGATTGATCAATCCGCAAAATTTCTGTTGCATCTGAAAGTAGAAACTCGCCCGATTACAACGGTATGCGTACTTTTCCCCTATGCCGTTCTAGTTACTCGTTTCGAGCATCAGAACTGCGAAAATTTTGAGTTTCTCAAGCGTTTCTTATCTCCAAACTGCCGTATCTCGCGAACGGATTGACCAATCCGCAAAATTTCTGTTGCATCTGAAAGTAGAACCTCGCCCGATTACAACGGTGGGTGTAGTTTTCCCCTAGGCCGTTCTAGTTATTCGTTTCGAGCATCGGAACTGCGAAAATTTTGAGTTTCTCAAGCGTTTCTTACTTCCAAACTGCCACATCTCGCGAACGGATCGACCAATCCGCAAAATTTCTGTTGCATCTGAAAATAGAAACTCGCCCGATCACAACGGTATGCGTACTTCTCCCCTAGGCCGTTCTAGTCATTCGTTTCGAGCATCAGAACTGCGAAAATTTTGAGTTTCTCACGCGTTTCTTATCTCCAAACTGCCATATCTCGCGAACGGATTGATCAATCCGCAAAATTTCTGTTGCATCTGAAAGTAGAAACTCGCCCGATTACAACGGTATGTGTAGTTTTCCCCTAGGCCGTTCTAGTTATTCGTTTCGAGCATCAGAACTGCGAAAATTTTGAGTTTCTCAAGCGTTTCTTACTTCCAAACTGCCATATCTCGCGAACGGATTGACCGATCCGCAAAGTTTCTGTTGCATCTGAAAGTAGAAACTAGCCCGATTACAACGGTATGCGTACTTTTCCCCTAGGCCGTTTCAGTTATTCATTTCGAGCATCAGAACTGCGAAAATTTTGAGTTTCTCAAGCGTTTCTTACCTCCAAACTGCCATATCTCGCGAACGGATTGACCAATCCGCAAAATTTCTGTTGCTTCTGAAAGTAGAAACTCGCCCGATTACAAAGGTATGCGCACTTTTCCCCTAGGCCGTTCTAGTTATTCGTTTCCAGCATCAGAAATGCGAAAATTTTGAGTTTCTCAACCGTTTCTTAAATCCAAACGACCATATCTCGCGAACGGATTGACCAATCCGCATAATTTCTGTTGCATCTGAAGGTAGAAACTCGCCCGATTACAACGGTATGCGTACTTCTCCCCTAGGCCGTTCTAGTCATTCGTTTCGAGCATCAGAACTGCTAAAATTTTGAGTTTCTCAAGCGTTTCTTACTTCCAAACTGCCATATCTCGCGAACGGATTGACCGATCCGCAAAATTTCTGTTGCATCTGAAAGTAGAAACTCGCCCGATTACAACGGTATGTGTAGTTTTCCCCTAGGCCGTTCTAGTTATTCGTTTCGAGCATCAGAACTGCGAAAATTTTGAGTTTCTCAAGCGTTTCTTACGTCCAAACTGCCATATCTCGCGAACGGATTGACAAATCCGCAAAATTTCTGTTGCATCTGAAAGTAGAAACTAGCCCGATTACAACGGTATGCGTACTTTTCCCCTAGGCCGTTTCAGTTATTCATTTCGAGCATCAGAACTGCGAAAATTTTGAGCTTCTCAAGCATTTCTTACCTCCAAACTGCCATATCTCGCGAACGGATTGATCAATCCGCAAAATTTCTGTTGCATCTGAAAGTAGAAACTCGCCCGATTACAACGGTATGCGTACTTTTCCCCTATGCCGATCTAGTTACTCGTTTCGAGCATTAGAACTGCGAAAATTTTGAGTTTCTCAAGCGTTTCTTACCTCCAAACTGCCATATCTCGCGAACGGATTGACCAATCCGCAAAATTTCTGTTGCATCTGAAAGTAGAAACTCGCCCGATTACAACGGTATGTGTAGTTTTCCCCTAGGCCGTTCTAGTTATTCGTTTCGAGCATCAGAACTGCGAAAATTTTGAGTTTCTCAAGCGTTTCTTACTTCCAAACTGCCATATCTCGCGAACGGATTGACCAATCCGCAAAGTTTCTGTTGCATCTGAAACTAGAAACTAGCCCGATTACAACGGTATGCGTACTTTTCCCCTAGGCCGTTTCAGTTATTCATTTCGAGCATCAGAACTGCGAAAATTTTGAGTTTCTCAAGCGTTTCTTAAATCCAAACGACCATATCTCGCGAACGGATTGACCAATCCGCATAATTTCTGTTGCATCTGAAGGTAGAAACTCGCCCGATTACAACGGTATGCGTACTTCTCCCCTAGGCCGTTCTAGTCATTCGTTTCGAGCATCAGAACTGCGAAAATTTTGAGTTTCTCAAGCGTTTCTTACCTCCAAACTGCCACATCTCGCGAACGGATCGACCAATCCGCAAAATTTCTGTTGCATCTGAAAGTAGAAACTCGCCCGATTACAACGGCATGCGCACATTTCCCCTAGGCCGTTCTAGTTATTCGTTTCGAGCATCAGAACTGCGAAAATTTTGAGTTTCTCAAGCGTTTCTTACTTCCAAACTGCCACATCTCGCGAACGGATCGACCAATCCGCAAAATTTCTGTTGCATCTGAAAGTAGAAACTCGCCCGATTACAACGGTATGCGCACTTTGCCCCTAGGCCGTTCTATTTATTCGTGTCGAGCATCAGAACCGCGAAAATTTTGAGTTTCTCAAGCGTTTCTTACATCCAAACTGCCATATCTCGCGAACGGATTGACCAATCCGCAAAATTTCTGTTGCATCTGAAAGTAGACACTCGCCCGATTACAACGGTATGCGTACTTTTCCCCCATGCCGTTCTAGTTACTCGTTTCGAGCATTAGAACTGCGAAAATTTTGAGTTTCTCAAGCGTTTCTTACCTCCAAACTGCCATATCTCGCGAACATATTGACCAATTCGCAAAATTTCTGTTGCATCTGAAAGTAGAAACTCGCCCGATTACAACGGTATGCGTACTTCTCCCCTAGGCCGTTCTAGTCATTCGTTTCGAGCATCAGAACTGCGAAAATTTTGAGTTTCTCAAGCGTTTCTTATCTCCAAACTGCCATATCTCGCGAATGGATTGATCAATCCGCAAAATTTCTGTTGCATCTGAAAGTAGAAACTCGCCCGATTACAACGGTATGCGCACTTTGCCCCTATGCCGTTCTAGTGATTCGTGTCGAGCATCAGAACTGCGAAAATTTTGAGTTTCTCAAGCGTTTCTTACCTCCAAACTGCCATATCTCGCGAACGGATTAACCAATCCGCAAAATTTCTGTTGCATCTGAAAGTATAATAGAAACTCGCCCGATTACAACGGTATGCGCACTTTTCCCCTAGGCCGTTCTAGTTATTCGTTTCGAGCAACAGAACTGCGAAAACTTTGAGTTTCTCAAGCGTTTCTTATCTCAAAACTGCCATATCTCGCGAACGGATTGACCAATCCGCAAAATTTCTGTTGCATCTGAAAGTAGAAACTCGCCCGATTACAACGGCATGCGCACATTTCCCCTAGGCCGTTCTAGTTATGCGTTTCGAGCATCAGAACTGCGAAAATTTTGAGTTTCTCAAGCGTTTCTTACTTCCAAACGGCCACATCTCGCGAACGGATCGACCAATCCGCAAAATTTCTGTTGCATCTGAAAGTAGAAACTCGCCCGATTACAACGGCATGCGCACATTTCCCCTAGGCCGTTCTAGTTATTCGTTTCGAGCAACAGAACTGCGAAAACTTTGAGTTTCTCAAGCGTTTCTTACTTCCAAACTGCCACATCTCGCGAACGGATCGACCAATCCGCAAAATTTCTGTTGCATCTGAAAGTAGAAACTCGCCCGATTACAACGGTATGCGCGCTTTTCCCCTAGGCCGTTCTAGTTATTCGTTTCGAGCATCAGAACTGCGAAAATTTTGAGTTTCTCAAGCGTTTCTTATCTCCAAACTGCCATATCTCGCGAACGGATTGACCAATCCGCAAAATTTCTGTTGCATCTGAAAGAAGAAACTCGCCCGATTACAACGGTATGTGTAGTTTTCCCCTAGGCCGTTCTAGTCATTCGTTTCGAGCATCAGAACTGCGAAAATTCTGAGTTTCTCAAGCGTTTCTTACCTCCAAACTGCCATATCTCGCGAACGGATTGATCAATCCGCAAAATTTCTGTTGCATCTGAAAGTAGAAACTCGCCCGATTACAACGGTTGGTGTAGTTTTCCCCTAGGCCGTTCCAGTTATTCATTTCGAGCATCAGAACTGCGTAAATTTTGAGTTTCTCAAGCGTTTCTTACCTCCAAACTGCCATATCTCGCGAACGGATTGACCAATCCGCAAAATTTCTGTTGCTTCTGAGAGTAGAAACTCGCCCGATTACAACGGTAGGCGCACTTTTCCCCTAGGCCGTCCTAGTTATTCGTTTCGAGCATCAGAAATGCGAAAATTTTGAGTTGCTCAAGCGTTTCCTACCTCCAAACTGCCATATCTCGCGAACGGATTGACCAATCCGCAAAATTTCTGTTGCATCTGAAAGTAGAAGCTCGCCCGATTACAACGGTAGGTGTAGTTTTCCCCTAGGCCGTTCTAGTTATTCGTTTCGAGCATCAGAACTGCGAAAATTTTGGGATTCTCAAGCGTTTCTTATCTCCAAACTGCCATATCTCGCGAACGGATTTATCAATCCGCAAAATTTCTGTTTCATCTGAAAGTAGAAACTCGCCCGATTACAACGGTATGCGCACTTTTCCCCTATGCCGATCTAGTTACTCGTTTCGAGCATTAGAACGGCGAAAATTTTGAGTTTCTCAAGCGTTTCTTACCTCCAAACTGCCATATCTCGCGAACGGATTGACCAATCCGCAAAATTTCTGTTGCATCTGAAAGTAGAAACTCGCCCGATTACAACGGTATGCGTACTTTTCCCCTAGGCCGTTCTAGCTACTCGTTTCGAGCATCAGAACTGCGAAAATTTTGAGTTTCTCAAGCGTTTCTTATCTCCAAACTGCCGTATCTCGCGAACGAATTGATCAATCCGCAAAATTTCTGTTGCATCTGAAAGTAGAAGCTCGCCCGATTACAACGGTAGGTGTAGTTTTCCCCTAGACCGTTCTAGTTATTCGTTTCGAGCATCAGAACTGCGAAAATTTTGAGATTCTCAAGCGTTTCTTATCTCCAAACTGCCATATCTCGCGAACGGATTGACCAATCCGCAAAATTTCTGTTGCTTCTGAGAGTAGAAACTCGCCCGATTACAACGGTAGGCGCACTTTTCCCCTAGGCCGTTCTAGTTATTCGTTTCGAGCATCAGAAATGCGAAAATTTTGAGTTGCTCAAGCGTTTCCTACCTCCAAACTGCCATATCTCGCGAACGGATTGACCAATCCGCAAAATTTCTGTTGCATCTGAAAGTAGAAGCTCGCCCGATTACAACGGTAGGTGTAGTTTTCCCCTAGACCGTTCTAGTTATTCGTTTCGAGCATCAGAACTGCGAAAATTTTGAGATTCTCAAGCGTTTCTTATCTCCAAACTGCCATATCTCGCGAACGGATTGATCAATCCGCAAAATTTCTGTTTCATCTGAGAGTACAAAATCGCCCGATTACAACGGTATGCGTACTTTTCCCCTATGCCGATCTAGTTACTCGTTTCGAGCATTAGAACGGCGAAAATTTTGAGTTTCTCAAGCGTTTCTTACCTCCAAACTGCCATATCTCGCGAACGGATTGACCAATCCGCAAAATTTCTGTTGCATCTGAAAGTAGAAACTCGCCCGATTACAACGGTATGCGTACTTTTCCCCTAGGCCGTTCTAGTTACTCGTTTCGAGCATCAGAACTGCGAAAATTTTGAGTTTCTCAAGCGTTTCTTATCTCCAAACTGCCGTATCTCGCGAACGGATTGACCAATCCGCAAAATTTCTGTTGCTTCTGAGAGTAGAAACTCGCCCGATTACAACGGTATGCGTACTTTTCCCCTATGCCGATCTAGTTACTCGTTTCGAGCATTAGAACGGCGAAAATTTTGAGTTTCTCAAGCGTTTCTTACCTCCAAACTGCCATATCTCGCGAACGGATTGACCAATCCGCAAAATTTCTGTTGCATCTGAAAGTAGAAGCTCGCCCGATTACAACGGTAGGTGTAGTTTTCCCCTAGGCCGTTTTAGTTATTCGTTTCGAGCATCAGAACTGCGAAAATTTTGAGATTCTCAAGCGTTTCTTATCTCCAAACTGCCATATCTCGCGAACGGATTGATAAATCCGCAAAATTTCTGTTGCATCTAAAAGTAGAAACTCGCCCGATTACAACGGTATGCGTACTTTTCCCCTATGCCGATCTAGTTACTCGTTTCGAGCATTAGAACTGCGAAAATTTTGAGTTTCTCAAGCGTTTCTTACCTCCAAACTGCCATATCTCGCGAACGGATTGACCAATCCGCAAAATTTCTGTTGCATCTGAAAGTAGAAACTCGCCCGATTACAACGGTAGGTGTAGTTTTCCCCTAGGCCGCTCTAGTTATTCGTTTCGAGCATCAGAACTGCTAAAATTTTGAGTTTCTCAAGCGTTTCTTACTTCCAAACTGCCACATCTCGCGAACGGATCGACCAATCCGCAAAATTTCTGTTGCATCTGAAAGTAGAAACTTGCCCGATTACAACGGTATGCGCACTTTGCCCCTAGGCCGTTCTAGTTATTCGTGTCGAGCATCAGAACTGCGAAAATTTTGAGTTTCTCAAGCCTTTCTTACCTCCAAACTGCCATATCTCGCGAACGGACTGACCAATCCGCAAAATGTCTGTTGCATCTGAAAGTAGAAACTCGCCCGATTACAACGGTAGGTGTAGTTTTCCCCTAGGCCGTTCTAGTTATTCGTTTCGAGCATCAGAAATGCGAAAATTTTGAGTTTCTCAAGCGTTTCTTACTTCCAAACTGCCACATCTCGCGAACGGATCGACCAATCCGCAAAATTTCTGTTGCATCTGAAAGTAGAAACTCGCCCGATTACAACGGTATGCGCACTTTGCCCCTAGGCCGTTCTAGTCATTCGTTTCGAACATCAGAACTGCGAAAATTTTGAGTTTCTCAAGCGTTTCTTATCTCCAAACTGCCATATCTCGCGAACGGATTGACCAATCCGCAAAATTTCTGTTGCATCTGAAAGTAGAAACTCGCCCGATTACAACGGTATGTGTAGTCTTCCCCTAGGCCGTACTAGTTATTCGTTTCGAGCATCAGAACTGCGAAAATTTTGAGTTTCTCAAGCGTTTCTTACCTCCAAACTGTCATATCTCGCGAACGGATTGACCAATCCGCAAAATTTCTGTTGCTTCTGAAAGTAGAAACTCGCCCGATTACAACGGTATGCGTACTTTTCCCCTATGCCGATCTAGTTACTCGTTTCGAGCATTAGAACTGCGAAAATTTTGAGTTTCTCAAGCGTTTCTTAAATCCAAACGGCCATATCTCGCGAACGGATTGACCAATCCGCATAATTTCTGTTGCATCTGAAGGTAGAAACTCGGCCGATTACAACGGTATGCGTACTTCGCCCCTAGGCCGTTCTAGTCATTCGTTTCGAGCATCAGAACTGCGAAAATTTTGAGTTTCTCAAGCGTTTCTTATCTCCAAACTGCCATATCTCGCGAACGGATTGATCAATTCGCAAAATTTCTGTTGCATCTGAAAGTAGAAACTCGCTCGATTACAACGGTATGCGCACTTTTCCCCTAGGCGGTTCTAGTTATTCGTTTCGAGCATCAGAACTGCGAAAATTTTGAGTTTCTAAAGCGTTTCTTATCTCCAAACTGCCATATCTCGCGAACGGATTGATCAATCCGCAAAATTTCTGTTGCATCTGAAAGTAGAAACTCGCCCGATTACAACGGTAGGTGTAGTTTTCCCCTAGGCCGTTCCAGTTATTCATTTCGAGCATCAGAACTGCGTAAATTTTGAGTTTCTCAAGCGTTTCTTACCTCCAAACTGCCATATCTCGCGAACGGATTGACCAATCCGCAAAATTTCTGTTGCTTCTGAAAGTAGAAACTCGCCCTATTACAACGGTATGCGCACTTTTCCCCTAGGCCGTTCTAGTTATTCGTTTCGAGCATCAGAAATGCGAAATTTTGAGTTTCTTAAGCGTTTCTTACCTCCAAACTGCCATATCTCGCGAACGGATTGACCAATCCGCAAAATTTCTGTTGCATCTGAAAGTAGAAACTCGCCCGATTACAACGGTAGGTGTAGTTTTCCCCTAGGCCGTTCTAGTTATTCGTTTCGAGCATCAGAACTGCGAAAATTTTGAGATTCTCAAGCGTTTCTTATCTCCAAACTGCCATATCTCGCGAACGGATCGCCCAATCCGCAAAATTTCTGTTGCATCTGAAAGTAGAAACTCGCCCGATTACAAACGTATGCGCACTTTGCCCCTATGCCGTTCTAGTTATTCGTGTCGAGCATCAGAACTGCGAAAATTTTGAGTTTCTCAAGCCTTTCTTACCTCCAAACAGCTATATCTCGCGAAGGGATTGACCAATCCGCAAAATTTCTGTTGCATCTGAAAGTAGAAACTCGCCCGATTACAACGGTATGCGCACTTTTCCCCTAGGCCGTTCTAGTTATTCGTGTCGAGCATCAGAACTGCGAAAATTTTGAGTTTCTTAAGCGTTTCTTACTTCCAAACTGCCATATCTCGCGAACGGATTGACCAATCCGCAAAATTTCTGTTGCATCTGAAAGTAGAAACTCGCCCGATTACAACGGTAGGTGTAGTTTTCCCCTAGGCCGTTCTAGTTATTCGTTTCGAGCATCAGAACTGCCAAAAATTTTGAGTTTCTCAAGCGTTTCTTACCTCCAAACTGCCATATCTCGCGAACGGATTGACCAATCCGCAAAATTTCTGTTGCATCTGAAAGTAGAAACTCGCCCGATTACAACGGTAGGTGTTGTTTTCCCATAGGCCGTTCTAGTTATTCGTTTCGAGCATCAGAACTGCGAAAATTTTGAGTTTCTCAAGCGTTTCTTACTTCCAAACTGCCACATCTCGCGAACGGATCGACCAATCCGCAAAATTTCTGTTGCATCTGAAAGTAGAAACTCGCCCGATTACAACGGTATGCGCACTTTGCCCCTAGGCCGTTCTAGTTATTCGTGTCGAGCATCAGAACTGCGAAAATTTTGAGTTTCTCAAGCGCTTCTTACCTCCAAACTGCCATATCTCGCGAACGGATTGACCAATCCGCAAAATTTCTGTTGCATCTGAAAGTAGAAACTCGCCCGATTACAACGGCATGCGCACATTTCCCCTAGGCCGTTCTAGTTATTCGTGTCGAACATCAGAACTGCGAAAATTTTGAGTTTCTCAAGCGTTTCTTACCTCCAAACTGCCATATCTCGCGAACGGATTGACCAATTCGCAAAATTTCTGTTGCATATGAAAGTAGAAACTCGCCCGATTACAACGGTATGCGTACTTCTCCCCTAGGCCGTTCTAGTCATTCGTTTCGAGCATCAGAACTGCGAAAATTTTGAGTTTCTCAAGCGTTTCTTATATCCAAACTGCCATATCTCGCGAATGGATTGATCAATCCGCAAAATTTCTGTTGCATCTGAAAGTAGAAACTCGCCCGATTACAACGGTATGCGCACTTTTCCCCTAGGCGGTTCTAGTTATTCGTTTCGAGCATCAGAACTGCGAAAATTTTGAGTTTCTCAAGCGTTTCCTACCTCCAAACTGCCATATCTCGCGAACGGATTGACCAATCCGCAAAATTTCTGTTGCATCTGAAAGTAGAAACTCGCCCGATTACAACGGTATGTGTAGTTTTCCCCTAGGCCGTTCCAGTTATTCGTTTCGAGCATTAGAACTGCGAAAATTTTGAGTTTCTCAAGCGTTTCTTACCTCCAAACTGCCATATCTCGCGAACGGATTGACAAATCCGCATAATTTCTGTTGCATCTGAAAGTAGAAACTCGCACGATTACAACGGTATGCGCACTTTTCCCCTAGGCCGTTCTAGTTATTCGTGTCGAGCATCAGAACGGCGAAAATTTTGAGTTTCTCAAGCGTTTCTTATCTCCAAACTGCCATATCTCGCGAACGGATAGATCAATCCGCAAAATTTCTGTTGCATCTGAAAGTAGAAACTCGCCCGATTACAACGGTAGGTGTAGTTTTCGCCTAGGCCGTTCTAGTTATTAGTTTCGAGCATCAGAACTGCGAAAATTTTGAGTTTCTCAAGCGTTTCTTATCTCCAAACTGCCATATCTCGCGAACGGATTGATCAATCCGCAAAATGTCTGTTGCATCTGAAAGTAGAAACTCGCCCGATTACAACGGTATGCGCACTTTTCCCCTAGGCGGTTCTAGTTATTCGTTTCGAGCATCAGAACTGCGAAAATTTTGAGTTTCTCAAGCGTTTCCTACCTCCAAACTGCCATATCTCGCGAACGGATTGACCAATCCGCAAAATTTCTGTTGCATCTGAAAGTAGAAACTCGCACGATTACAACGGTATGCGCACTTTTCCCCTAGGCCGTTCTAGTTACTCGTTTCGAGCATCAGAACTGCGAAAATTTTGAGTTTCTCAAGCGTTTCTTATCTCCAAACTGCCATATCTCGCGAACGGATTGATCAATCCGCAAAATTTCTGTTGCATCTGAAAGTAGAAACTCGCCCGATTACAACGGTAGGTGTAGTTTTCCCCTAGGCCGTTCTAGTTATTCGTTTCGAGCATCAGAACTGCGAAAATTTTGAGTTTCTCAAGCGTTTCTTATCTCCAAACTGCCATATCTCGCGAACGGATTGATCAATCCGCAAAATTTCTGTTGCATCTGAAAGTAGAAACTCGCCCGATTACAACGGTATGCGCACTTTTCCCCTAGGCGGTTCTAGTTATTCGTTTCGAGCATCAGAACTGCGAAAATTTTGAGTTTCTCAAGCGTTTCCTACCTCCAAACTGCCATATCTCGCGAACGGATTGATCAATCCGCAAAATGTCTGTTGCATCTGAAAGTAGAAACTCGCCCGATTACAACGGTATGCGCACTTTTCCCCTAGGCGGTTCTAGTTATTCGTTTCGAGCATCAGAACTGCGAAAATTTTGAGTTTCTCAAGCGTTTCCTACCTCCAAACTGCCATATCTCGCGAACGGATTGACCAATCCGCAAAATTTCTGTTGCATCTGAAAGTAGAAACTCGCACGATTACAACGGTATGCGCACTTTTCCCCTAGGCCGTTCTAGTTACTCGTTTCGAGCATCAGAACTGCGAAAATTTTGAGTTTCTCAAGCGTTTCTTATCTCCAAACTGCCATATCTCGCGAACGGATTGATCAATCCGCAAAATTTCTGTTGCATCTGAAAGTAGAAACTCGCCCGATTACAACGGTAGGTGTAGTTTTCCCCTAGGCCGTTCTAGTTATTCGTTTCGAGCATCAGAACTGCGAAAATTTTGAGTTTCTCAAGCGTTTCTTATCTCCAAACTGCCATATCTCGCGAACGGATTGATCAATCCGCAAAATTTCTGTTGCATCTGAAAGTAGAAACTCGCCCGATTACAACGGTAGGTGTAGTTTTCCCCTAGGCCGTTCTAGTTATTCGTTTCGAGCATCAGAACTGCGAAAATTTTGAGTTTCTCAAGCGTTTCTTATCTCCAAACTGCCATATCTCGCGAATGGATTGATCAATCCGCAAAATGTCTGTTGCATCTGAAAGTAGAAACTCGCCCGATTACAACGGTAGGTGTAGTTTTCCCCTAGGCCGTTCCAGTTATTCATTTCGAGCATCAGAACTGCGTAAATTTTGAGTTTCTCAAGCGTTTCTTACCTCCAAACTGCCATATCTCGCAAACGGATTGACCAATCCGCAAAATTTCTGTTGCTTCTGAAAGTAGAAACTCGCCCGATTACAACGGTAGGTGTAGTTTTCCCCTAGGCCGTTCTAGTTATTCGTTTCGAGCATCAGAACTGCGAAAATTTTGAGATTCTCAAGCGTTTCTTATCTCCAAACTGCCATATCTCGCGAACGGATCGACCAATCCGCAAAATTTCTGTTGCATCTGAAAGTAGAATCTCGCCCGATTACAACGGTATGCGCACTTTGCCCCTAGGCCGTTCTAGTTATTCGTGTCGAGCATCAGAACGGCGAAAATTTTGAGTTTCTCAAGCCTTTCTTACCTCCAAACTGCTATATCTCGCGAACGGATTGACCAATCCGCAAAATTTCTGTTGCATCTGAAAGTAGAAACTCGCACGATTACAACGGTATGCGCACTTTTCCCCTAGGCCGTTCTAGTTATTCGTGTCGAGCATCAGAACGGCGAAAATTTTGAGTTTCTCAAGCGTTTCTTATCTCCAAACTGCCATATCTCGCGAACGGATTGATCAATCCGCAAAATTTCTGTTGCATCTGAAAGTAGAAACTCGCCCGATTACAACGGTAGGTGTAGTTTTCCCCTAGGCCGTTCTAGTTATTAGTTTCGAGCATCAGAACTGCGAAAATTTTGAGTTTCTCAAGCGTTTCTTATCTCCAAACTGCCATATCTCGCGAACGGATTGATCAATCCGCAAAATGTCTGTTGCATCTGAAAGTAGAAACTCGCCCGATTACAACGGTAGGTGTAGTTTTCCCCTAGGCCGTTCCAGTTATTCATTTCGAGCATCAGAACTGCGTAAATTTTGAGTTTCTCAAGCGTTTCTTACCTCCAAACTGCCATATCTCGCAAACGGATTGACCAATCCGCAAAATTTCTGTTGCTTCTGAAAGTAGAAACTCGCCCGATTACAACGGTAGGTGTAGTTTTCCCCTAGGCCGTTCTAGTTATACGTTTTGAGCATCAGAACTGCCAAAAATTTTGAGTTTCTCAAGCATTTCTTACCTCCAAACTGCCATATCTCGCAAACGGATTGACCAATCCGCAAAATTTCTGTTGCTTCTGAAAGTAGAAACTCGCCCGATTACAACGGTAGGTGTAGTTTTCCCCTAGGCCGTTCTAGTTATTTGTTTCGAGCATCAGAACTGCGAAAATTTTGAGATTCTCAAGCGTTTCTTATCTCCAAACTGCCATATCTCGCGAACGGATCTACCAATCCGCAAAATTTCTGTTGCATCTGAAAGTAGAAACTCGCCCGATTACAACGGTATGCGCACTTTGCCCCTAGGCCGTTCTAGTTATTCGTGTCGAGCATCAGAACGGCGAAAATTTTGAGTTTCTCAAGCCTTTCTTACCTCCAAACTGCTATATCTCGCGAACGGATTGACCAATCCGCAAAATTTCTGTTGCATCTGAAAGTAGAAACTCGCACGATTACAACGGTATGCGCACTTTTCCCCTAGGCCGTTCTAGTTATTCGTGTCGAGCATCAGAACGGCGAAAATTTTGAGTTTCTCAAGCGTTTCTTATCTCCAAACTGCCATATCTCGCGAACGGATTGATCAATCCGCAAAATTTCTGTTGCATCTGAAAGTAGAAACTCGCCCGATTACAACGGTAGGTGTAGTTTTCCCCTAGGCCGTTCTAGTTATTAGTTTCGAGCATCAGAACTGCGAAAATTTTGAGTTTCTCAAGCGTTTCTTATCTCCAAACTGCCATATCTCGCGAACGGATTGATCAATCCGCAAAATGTCTGTTGCATCTGAAAGTAGAAACTCGCCCGATTACAACGGTAGGTGTAGTTTTCCCCTAGGCCGTTCCAGTTATTCATTTCGAGCATCAGAACTGCGTAAATTTTGAGTTTCTCAAGCGTTTCTTACCTCCAAACTGCCATATCTCGCAAACGGATTGACCAATCCGCAAAATTTCTGTTGCTTCTGAAAGTAGAAACTCGCCCGATTACAACGGTAGGTGTAGTTTTCCCCTAGGCCGTTCTAGTTATACGTTTTGAGCATCAGAACTGCCAAAAATTTTGAGTTTCTCAAGCATTTCTTACCTCCAAACTGCCATATCTCGCGAACGGATTGACAAATCCGCATAATTTCTGTTGCATCTGAAAGTAGAAACTCGCCCGATTACAACGGTATGCGTACTTTTCCCCTAGGCCGTTCTAGTTACTCGTTTCGAGCATCCGAACGGCGAAAATTTTGAGTTTCTCAAGCGTTTCTTACCTCCAAACTGCCATATCTCGCGAACGGATTGACAAATCCGCATAATTTCTGTTGCATCTGAAAGTAGAAACTCGCCCGATTACAACGGTATGCGTACTTTTCCCCTAGGCCGTTCCAGTTATTCATTTCGAGCATCAGAACTGCGTAAATTTTGAGTTTCTCAAGCGTTTCTTACCTCCAAACTGCCATATCTCGCAAACGGATTGACCAATCCGCAAAATTTCTGTTGCTTCTGAAAGTAGAAACTCGCCCGATTACAACGGTAGGTGTAGTTTTCCCCTAGGCCGTTCTAGTTATTCGTTTCGAGCATCAGAACTGCGAAAATTTTGAGATTCTCAAGCGTTTCTTATCTCCAAACTGCCATATCTCGCGAACGGATCGACCAATCCGCAAAATTTCTGTTGCATCTGAAAGTAGAAACTCGCCCGATTACAACGGTATGCGCACTTTGCCCCTAGGCCGTTCTAGTTATTCGTGTCGAGCATCAGAACGGCGAAAATTTTGAGTTTCTCAAGCCTTTCTTACCTCCAAACTGCTATATCTCGCGAACGGATTGACCAATCCGCAAAATTTCTGTTGCATCTGAAAGTAGAAACTCGCCCGATTACAACGGTATGCGCACTTTTCCCCTAGGCCGTTCTAGTTATTCGTGTCGAGCATCAGAACTGCGAAAATTTTGAGTTCCTCAAGCGTTTCTTACCTCCAAACTGCCATATCTCGCGAACGGATTGACCAATCCGCAAAATTTCTGTTGCATCTGAAAGTAGAAACTCGCCCGATTACAACGGTTGGGGTAGTTTTCCCCTAGGCCGTTCTAGTTATTCGTTTCGAGCATCAGAACTGCGAAAATTTTGAGTTTCTCAAGCGTTTCTTACTTCCAAACTGCCACATCTCGCGAACGGATCGACCAATCCGCAAAATTTCTGTTGCATCTGAAAGTAGAAACTCGCCCGATTACAACGGTAGGTGTAGTTTTCCCCTAGGCCGTTCTAGTTATTCGTTTCGAGCATCAGAACTGCGAAAATTTTGAGATTCTCAAGCGTTTCTTATCTCCAAACTGCCATATCTCGCGAACGGATTGATCAATCCGCAAAATTTCTGTTTCATCTGAAAGTAGAAACTCGCCCGATTACAACGGTATGCGTACTTTTCCCCTATGCCGATCTAGTTACTCGTTTCGAGCATTAGAACGGCGAAAATTTTGAGTTTCTCAAGCGTTTCTTACCTCCAAACTGCCATATCTCGCGAACGGATTGACCAATCCGCAAAATTTCTGTTGCATCTGAAAGTAGAAACTCGCCCGATTACAACGGTATGCGTACTTTTCCCCTAGGCCGTTCTAGTTACTCGTTTCGAGCATCAGAACTGCGAAAATTTTGAGTTTCTCAAGCGTTTCTTATCTCCAAACTGCCGTATCTCGCGAACGGATTGACCAATCCGCAAAATTTCTGTTGCATCTGAAAGTAGAACCTCGCCCGATTACAACGGTAGGTGTAGTTTTCCCCTAGGCCGTTCTAGTTATTCGTTTCGAGCATCAGAACTGCGAAAATTTTGAGATTCTCAAGCGTTTCTTATCTCCAAACTGCCACATCTCGCGAACGGATTGATAAATCCGCAAAATTTCTGTTGCATCTAAAAGTAGAAACTCGCCCGATTACAACGGTATGCGTACTTTTCCCCTATGCCGATCTAGTTACTCGTTTCGAGCATTAGAACTGCGAAAATTTTGAGTTTCTCAAGCGTTTCTTACCTCCAAACTGCCATATCTCGCGAACGGATTGACCAATCCGCAAAATTTCTGTTGCATCTGAAAGTAGAAACTCGCCCGATTACAACGGTAGGTGTAGTTTTCCCCTAGGCCGCTCTAGTTATTCGTTTCGAGCATCAGAACTGCGAAAATTTTGAGTTTCTCAAGCGTTTCTTACTTCCAAACTGCCACATCTCGCGAACGGATCGACCAATCCGCAAAATTTCTGTTGCATCTGAAAGTAGAAACTCGCCCGATTACAACGGTATGCGCACTTTGCCCCTAGGCCGTTCTAGTTATTCGTGTCGAGCATCAGAACTGCGAAAATTTTGAGTTTCTCAAGCCTTTCTTACCTCCAAACTGCCATATCTCGCGAACGGATTGACCAATCCGCAAAATTTCGGTTGCATCTGAAAGTAGAAACTCGCCCGATTACAACGGTAGGTGTAGTTTTCCCCTAGGCCGTTCTAGTTATTCGTTTCGAGCATCAGAAATGCGAAAATTTTGAGTTTCTCAAGCGTTTCTTACTTCCAAACTGCCACATCTCGCGAACGGATCGACCAATCCGCAAAATTTCTGTTGCATCTGAAAGTAGAAACTCGCCCGATTACAACGGTATGCGCACTTAGCCCCTAGGCCGATCTAGTTATTCGTGTCGAGCATCAGAACTGCGAAAATTTTGAGTTTCTCTAGCGTTTCTTACCTCCAAACTGCCATATCTCGCGAACGGATTGACCAATCCGCAAAATTTCTGTTGCTTCTGAAAGTAGAACCTCGCCCGATTACAACGGTAGGTGTAGTTTTCCCCTAGGCCGTTCTAGTTATTCATTTCGAGCATCAGAACTGCGAAAATTTTGAGTTTCTCAAGCGTTTCTTACTTCCAAACTGCCACATCTCGCGAACGGATCGACCAATCCGCAAAATTTCTGTTGCATCTGAAAGTAGAAACTCGCCCGATTACAACGGTAGGTGTAGTTTTCCCCTAGGCCGTTCCAGTTATTCATTTCGAGCATCAGAACTGCGTAAATTTTGAGTTTCTCAAGCGTTTCTTACCTCCAAACTGCCATATCTCGCGAACGGAATGACCAATCCGCAAAATTTCTGTTGCTTCTGAAAGTAGAAACTCGCCCTATTACAACGGTATGCGCACTTTTCCCCTAGGCCGTTCTAGTTATTCGTTTCGAGCATCAGAAATGCGAAAATTTTGAGTTTCTCAAGCGTTTCTTACTTCCAAACTGCCACATCTCGCGAACGGATCGACCAATCCGCAAAATTTCTGTTGCATCTGAAAGTAGAAACTCGCCCGATTACAACGGTTGGTGTAGTTTTCCCCTAGGCCGTTCCAGTTATTCATTTCGAGCATCAGAACTGCGTAAATTTTGAGTTTCTCAAGCGTTTCTTACCTCCAAACTGCCATATCTCGCGAACGGATTGACCAATCCGCAAAATTTCTGTTGCTTCTGAGAGTAGAAACTCGCCCGATTACAACGGTAGGCGCACTTTTCCCCTAGGCCGTTCTAGTTATTCTTTTCGAGCATCAGAAATGCGAAAATTTTGAGTTGCTCAAGCGTTTCCTACCTCCAAACTGCCATATCTCGCGAACGGATTGACCAATCCGCAAAATTTCTGTTGCATCTGAAAGTAGAAGCTCGCCCGATTACAACGGTAGGTGTAGTTTTCCCCTAGGCCGTTCTAGTTATTCGTTTCGAGCATCAGAACTGCGAAAATTTTGAGATTCTCAAGCGTTTCTTATCTCCAAACTGCCATATCTCGCGAACGGATTGATCAATCCGCAAAATTTCTGTTTCATCTGAAAGTAGAAACTCGCCCGATTACAACGGTATGCGTACTTTTCCCCTATGCCGATCTAGTTACTCGTTTCGAGCATTAGAACGGCGAAAATTTTGAGTTTCTCAAGCGTTTCTTACCTCCAAACTGCCATATCTCGCGAACGGATTGACCAATCCGCAAAATTTCTGTTGCATCTGAAAGTAGAAACTCGCCCGATTACAACGGTATGCTACTTTTCCCCTAGGCCGTTCTAGTTACTCGTTTCGAGCATCAGAACTGCGAAAATTTTGAGTTTCTCAAGCGTTTCTTACATCCAAACTGCCATATCTCGCGAACGGATTGACCAATCCGCAAAATTTCTGTTGCATCTGAAAGTAGAAACTCGCCCGATTACAACGGTAGGTGTAGTTTTCCCCTAGGCCGCTCTAGTTATTCGTTTCGAGCATCAGAACTGCGAAAATTTTGAGTTTCTCAAGCGTTTCTTACTTCCAAACTGCCACATCTCGCGAACGGATCGACCAATCCGCAAAATTTCTGTTGCATCTGAAAGTAGAAACTCGCCCCATTACAACGGTATGCGCACTTTGCCCCTAGGCCGTTCTAGTTATTTGTGTCGAGCATCAGAACTGCGAAAATTTTGAGTTTCTCAAGCCTTTCTTACCTCCAAACTGCCATATCTCGCGAACGGATTGACCAATCCGCAAAATTTCGGTTGCATCTGAAAGTAGAAACTCGCCCGATTACAACGGTAGGTGTAGTTTTCCCCTAGGCCGTTCTAGTTATTCGTTTCGAGCATCAGAAATGCGAAAATTTTGAGTTTCTCAAGCGTTTCTTACTTCCAAACTGCCACATCTCGCGAACGGATCGACCAATCCGCAAAATTTCTGTTGCATCTGAAAGTAGAAACTCGCCCGATTACAAAGGTATGCGCACTTAGCCCCTAGGCCGATCTAGTTATTCGTGTCGAGCATCAGAACTGCGAAAATTTTGAGTTTCTCTAGCGTTTCTTACCTCCAAACTGCCATATTTCGCGAACGGATTGACCAATCCGCAAAATTTCTGTTGCTTCTGAAAGTAGAACCTCGCCCGATTACAACGGTAGGTGTAGTTTTCCCCTAGGCCGTTCTAGTTATTCGTTTCGAGCATCAGAACTGCGAAAATTTTGAGTTTCTCAAGCGTTTCTTACTTCCAAACTGCCACATCTCGCGAACGGATCGACCAATCCGCAAAATTTCTGTTGCATCTGAAAGTAGAAACTCGCCCGATTACAACGGTAGGTGTAGTTTTCCCCTAGGCCGTTCCAGTTATTCATTTCGAGCATCAGAACTGCGTAAATTTTGAGTTTCTCAAGCGTTTCTTACCTCCAAACTGCCATATCTCGCGAACGGAATGACCAATCCGCAAAATTTCTGTTGCTTCTGAAAGTAGAAACTCGCCCTATTACAACGGTATGCGCACTTTTCCCCTAGGCCGTTCTAGTTATTCGTTTCGAGCATCAGAAATGCGAAAATTTTGAGTTTCTCAAGCGTTTCTTACTTCCAAACTGCCACATCTCGCGAACGGATCGACCAATCCGCAAAATTTCTGTTGCATCTGAAAGTAGAAACTCGCCCGATTACAACGGTATGCGCACTTAGCCCCTAGGCCGATCTAGTTATTCGTGTCGAGCATCAGAACTGCGAAAATTTTGAGTTTCTTTGCGTTTCTTACCTCCAAACTGCCATATCTCGCGAACGGATTGACCAATCCGCAAAATTTCTGTTGCTTCTGAAAGTAGAACCTCGCCCGATTACAACGGTAGGTGTAGTTTTCCCCTAGGCCGTTCTAGTTATTCGTTTCGAGCATCAGAACTGCGAAAATTTTGAGTTTCTCAAGCGTTTCTTACTTCCAAACTGCCACATCTCGCGAACGGATCGACCAATCCGCAAAATTTCTGTTGCATCTGAAAGTAGAAACTCGCCCGATTACAACGGTAGGTGTAGTTTTCCCCTAGGCCGTTCCAGTTATTCATTTCGAGCATCAGAACTGCGTAAATTTTGAGTTTCTCAAGCGTTTCTTACCTCCAAACTGCCATATCTCGCGAACGGATTGACCAATCCGCAAAATTTCTGTTGCATCTGAAAGTAGAAACTCGCCCGATTACAACGGTAGGTGTAGTTTTCCCCTAGGCCGTTCTAGTTATTCGTTTCGAGCATCAGAACTGCGAAAATTTTGAGATTCTCAAGCGTTTCTTATCTCCAAACTGCCATATCTCGCGAACGGATCGACCAATCCGCAAAATTTCTGTTGCATCTGAAAGTAAAAACTCGCCCGATTACAAAGGTATGCGCACTTTGCCCCTATGCCGTTCTAGTTATTCGTGTCGAGCATCAGAACTGCGAAAATTTTGAGTTTCTCAAGCCTTTCTTTCCTCCAAACAGCTATATCTCGCGAACGGATTGACCAATCCGCAAAATTTCTGTTGCATCTGAAAGTAGAAACTCGCCCGATTACAACGGTATGCGCACTTTTCCCCTAGGCCGTTCTAGTTATTCGTGTCGAGCATCAGAACTGCGAAAATTTTGAGTTTCTCAAGCGTTTCTTACCTCCAAACTGCCATATCTCGCGAACGGATCGACCAATCCGCAAAATTTCTGTTGCATCTGAAAGTAGAAACTCGCCCGATTACAACGGTATGCGCACTTAGCCCCTAGGCCGATCTAGTTATTCGTGTCGAGCATCAGAACTGCGAAAATTTTGAGTTTCTCTAGCGTTTCTTACCTCCAAACTGCCATATCTCGCGAACGGATTGATCAATCCGCAAAATTTCTGTTGCTTCTGAATGTAGAACCTCGCCCGATTACAACGGTAGGTGTAGTTTTCCCCTAGGCCGTTCTAGTTATTCGTTTCGAGCATCAGAACTGCGAAAATTTTGAGTTTCTCAAGCGTTTCTTACTTCCAAACTGCCACATCTCGCGAACGGATCGACCAATCCGCAAAATTTCTGTTGCATCTGAAAGTAGAAACTCGCCCGATTACAACGGTAGGTGTAGTTTTCCCCTAGGCCGTTCCAGTTATTCATTTCGAGCATCCGAACTGCGTAAATTTTGAGTTTCTCAAGCGTTTCTTACCTCCAAACTGCCATATCTCGGGAACGGATTGACCAATCCGCAAAATTTCTGTTGCTTCTGAAAGTAGAAACTCGCCCTATTACAACGGTATGCTCACTTTTCCCCTAGGCCGTTCTAGTTATTCGTTTCGAGCATCAGAAATGCGAAAATTTTGAGTTTCTTAAGCGTTTCTTACATCCAAACTGCCATATCTCGCGAACGGATTGACCAATCCGCAAAATTTCTGTTGCATCTGAAAGTAGAAACTCGCCCGATTACAACGGTAGGTGTAGTTTTCCCCTAGGCCGTTCTAGTTATTCGTTTCGAGCATCAGAACTGCGAAAATTTTGAGTTTCTCAAGCGTTTCTTACTTCCAAACTGCCACATCTCGCGAACGGATCGACCAATCCGCAAAATTTCTGTTGCATCTGAAAGTAGAAACTCGCCCGATTACAACGGTAGGTGTAGTTTTCCCCTAGGCCGTTCTAGTTATTCGTTTCGAGCATCAGAACTGCGAAAATTTTGAGATTCTCAAGCGTTTCTTATCTCCAAACTGCCATATCTCGCGAACGGATTGATCAATCCGCAAAATTTCTGTTGCATCTGAAAGTAGAAGCTCGCCCGATTACAACGGTAGGTGTAGTTTTCCCCTAGGCCGTTCTAGTTATTCGTTTCGAGCATCAGAACTGCGAAAATTTTGAGATTCTCAAGCGTTTCTTATCTCCAAACTGCCATATCTCGCGAACGGATTGATCAATCCGCAAAATTTCTGTTTCATCTGAAAGTAGAAACTCGCCCGATTACAACGGTATGCGCACTTAGCCCCTAGGCCGATCTAGTTATTCGTGTCGAGCATCAGAACTGCGAAAATTTTGAGTTTCTCTAGCGTTTCTTACCTCCAAACTGCCATATCTCGCGAACGGATTGATCAATCCGCAAAATTTCTGTTGCTTCTGAAAGTAGAACCTCGCCCGATTACAACGGTAGGTGTAGTTTTCCCCTAGGCCGTTCTAGTTATTCGTTTCGAGCATCAGAACTGCGAAAATTTTGAGTTTCTCAAGCGTTTCTTACTTCCAAACTGCCACATCTCGCGAACGGATCGACCAATCCGCAAAATTTCTGTTGCATCTGAAAGTAGAAACTCGCCCGATTACAACGGTATGCGCACTTAGCCCCTAGGCCGATCTAGTTATTCGTGTCGAGCATCAGAACTGCGAAAATTTTGAGTTTCTCTAGCGTTTCTTACCTCCAAACTGCCATATCTCGCGAACGGATTGATCAATCCGCAAAATTTCTGTTGCTTCTGAATGTAGAACCGCGCCCGATTACAACGGTAGGTGTAGTTTTCCCCTAGGCCGTTCTAGTTATTCGTTTCGAGCATCAGAACTGCGAAAATTTTGAGTTTCTCAAGCGTTTCTTACTTCCAAACTGCCACATCTCGCGAACGGATCGACCAATCCGCAAAATTTCTGTTGCATCTGAAAGTAGAAACTCGCCCGATTACAACGGTAGGTGTAGTTTTCCCCTAGGCCGTTCCAGTTATTCATTTCGAGCATCCGAACTGCGTAAATTTTGAGTTTCTCAAGCGTTTCTTACCTCCAAACTGCCATATCTCGCGAACGGATTGACCAATCCGCAAAATTTCTGTTGCTTCTGAAAGTAGAAACTCGCCCGATTACAACGGTATGCGCACTTTTCCCCTAGGCCGTACTAGTTATTCGTTTCGAGCATCAGAAATGCGAAAATTTTGAGTTTCTCAAGCGTTTCTTACCTCCAAACTACCATATCTCGCGAACGGATTGACCAATCCGCAAAATTTCTGTTGCATCTGAAAGTAGAAACTCGCCCGATTACGACGGTATGTGTAGTTTTCCCCTAGGCCGTTCTAGTTATTCGTTTCGAGCATCAGAACTGCGAAAATTTTGAGTTTCTCAAGCGTTTCTTACTTCCAAACTGCCACATCTCGCGAACGGATCGACCAATCCGCAAAATTTCTGTTGCATCTGAAAGTAGAATCTCGCTCGATTACAACGGTATGCGTACTTTTCCCCTACGCCGATCTAGTTACTCGTTTCGAGCATTAGAACTGCGAAAATTTTGAGTTTCTCAAGCGTTTCTTAAATCCAAACGGCCATATCTCGCGAACGGATTGACCAATCCGCATAATTTCTGTTGCATCTGAAGGTAGAAACTCGCCCGATTACAACGGTATGCGTACTTCTCCCCTAGGCCGTTCTAGTCATTCGTTTCGAGCATCAGAACTGCGAAAATTCTGAGTTTCTCAAGCGTTTCTTATCTCCAAACTGCAATATCTCGCGAACGGATTGATCAATTCGCAAAATTTCTGATGCATCTGAAAGTAGAAACTCGCCCGATTACAACGGTATGCGTACTTCTCCCCTAGGCCGTTCTAGTCATTCGTTTCGAGCAACAGAACTGCGAAAATTTTGAGTTTCTCAAGCGTTTCTTATCTCCAAACTGCCATATCTCGCGAACGGGTTGATCAATTCCCAAAATTTCTGTTGCTTCTGAAAGTAAAAACTCGCCCGATTACAACGGTATGCGTACTTCTCCTCTAGGCCGTTCTAGTCATTCGTTTCGAGCATCAGAACTGCGAAAATTTTGAGTTTCTCAAGCGTTTCTTACCTTCAAACTGCCATATCTCGCGAACGGATTGACCAATCCGCAAAATTTTTGTTGCATCTGAAAGTAGAAACTCGCCCGATTACAACGGTATGCGCACTTTGCCCCTAGGCCGTTCTAGTTATTCGTCTCGAGCATCAGAACTGCGAAAATTTTGAGTTTCTCAAGCGTTTCTTACCTTCAAACTGCCATATCTCGCGAACGGATTGACCAATCCGCAAAATTTCTGTTGCATCTGAAAGTAGAAACTCGCCCGATTACAACGCTATGCGTACTTTTCCCCTAGGCCGTTCTAGTTACTCGTTTCGAGCATCAGAACTGCGAAAATTTTGAGTTTCTCAAGCCTTTCTTTCCCCCAAGCTGCTATATCTCGCGAACGGATTGACCAATCCGCAAAATTTCTGTTGCATCTGAAAGTAGAAACTCGCCCGATTACAACGGTATGCGCACTTTTCCCCTAGGTCGTTCTAGTTATTCGTGTCGAGCATCAGAACTGCGAAAATTTTGAGTTTCTCAAGCGTTTCTTACTTCCAAACTGCCACATCTCGCGAACGGATCGACCAATCCGCAAAATTTCTGTTGCATCTGAAAGTAGAAACTCGCCCGATTACAACGGTATGCGCACTTTGCCCCTAGGCCGTTCTAGTTATTCGTGTCGAGCATCAGAACTGCGAAAATTTTGAGTTTCTCAAGCCTTTCTTACCTCCAAACTGCTATATCTCGCGAACGGATTGACCAATCCGCAAGATTTCTGTTGCATCTGAAAGTAGAAACTCGCCCGATTACAACGGTATGCGCACTTTTCCCCTAGGCCGCTCTAGTTATTCGTTTCGAGCATCAGAACTGCGAAAATTTTGAGTTTCTCAAGCGTTTCTTACTTCCAAACTGCCACATCTCGCGAACGGATCGACCAATCCGCAAAATTTCTGTTGCATCTGAAAGTAGAAACTCGTCCGATTACAACGGTATGCGCACTTTGCCCCTAGGCCGATCTAGTTATTCGTGTCGAGCATCAGAACTGCGAAAATTTTGAGTTTCTCAAGCGTTTCTTACCTCCAAACTGCCATATCTCGCGAACGGATTGACCAATCCGCAAAATTTCTGTTGCATCTGAAAGTAGAAACTCGCCCGATTACAACGGTATGCGTACTTTTCCCCTAGGCCGTTCTAGTTACTCGTTTCGAGCATCAGAACTGCGAAAATTTTGAGTTTCTCAAGCGTTTCTTATCTCCAAACTGCCGTATCTCGCGAAAGGATTGACCAATCCGCAAAATTTCTGTTGCTTCTGAAAGTAGAACCTCGCCCGATTACAACGGTAGGTGTAGTTTCCCCCTAGGCCGTTCTAGTTATTCGTTTCGAGCATCAGAACTGCGAAAATTTTGAGTTTCTCAAGCGTTTCTTACTTCCAAACTGCCACATCTCGCGAACGGATCGACCAATCCGCAAAATTTCTGTTGCATCTGAAAGTAGAAACTCGCCCGATTACAACGGTATGCGCACTTTGCCCCTAGGCCGTTCTAGTCATTCGTTTCGAACATCAGAACTGCGAAAATTTTGAGTTTCTCAAGCGTTTCTTATCTCCAAACTGCCATATCTCGCGAACGGATTGATCAATCCGCAAAATTTCTGTTGCATCTGAAAGTAGAAACTCGCCCGATTACAACGGTAGGTGTAGTTTTCCCCTAGGCCGTTCTAGTTATTCGTTTCGAGCATCAGAACTGCGAAAATTTTGAGTTTCTCAAGCGTTTCTTACTTCCAAACTGCCACATCTCGCGAACGGATCGACCAATCCGCAAAATTTCTGTTGCATCTGAAAGTAGAAACTCGCCCGATTACAACGGTATGCGCACTTTGCCCCTAGGCCGTTCTAGTTATTCGTGTCGAGCATCAGAACTGCGAAAATTTTGAGTTTCTCAAGCCTTTCTTACCTCCAAACTGCTATATCTCGCGAACGGATTGACCAATCCGCAAGATTTCTGTTGCATCTGAAAGTAGAAACTCGCCCGATTACAACGGTATGCGCACTTTTCCCCTAGGCCGCTCTAGTTATTCGTTTCGAGCATCAGAACTGCGAAAATTTTGAGTTTCTCAAGCGTTTCTTACTTCCAAACTGCCACATCTCGCGAACGGATCGACCAATCCGCAAAATTTCTGTTGCATCTGAAAGTAGAAACTCGTCCGATTACAACGGTATGCGCACTTTGCCCCTAGGCCGATCTAGTTATTCGTGTCGAGCATCAGAACTGCGAAAATTTTGAGTTTCTCAAGCGTTTCTTACCTCCAAACTGCCATATCTCGCGAACGGATTGACCAATCCGCAAAATTTCTGTTGCATCTGAAAGTAGAAACTCGCCCGATTACAACGGTATGCGTACTTTTCCCCTAGGCCGTTCTAGTTACTCGTTTCGAGCATCAGAACTGCGAAAATTTTGAGTTTCTCAAGCGTTTCTTATCTCCAAACTGCCGTATCTCGCGAAAGGATTGACCAATCCGCAAAATTTCTGTTGCTTCTGAAAGTAGAACCTCGCCCGATTACAACGGTAGGTGTAGTTTCCCCCTAGGCCGTTCTAGTTATTCGTTTCGAGCATCAGAACTGCGAAAATTTTGAGTTTCTCAAGCGTTTCTTACTTCCAAACTGCCACATCTCGCGAACGGATCGACCAATCCGCAAAATTTCTGTTGCATCTGAAAGTAGAAACTCGCCCGATTACAACGGTATGCGCACTTTGCCCCTAGGCCGTTCTAGTCATTCGTTTCGAACATCAGAACTGCGAAAATTTTGAGTTTCTCAAGCGTTTCTTATCTCCAAACTGCCATATCTCGCGAACGGATTGATCAATCCGCAAAATTTCTGTTGCATCTGAAAGTAGAAACTCGCCCGATTACAACGGTAGGTGTAGTTTTCCCCTAGGCCGTTCTAGTTATTCGTTTCGAGCATCAGAACTGCGAAAATTTTGAGTTTCTCAAGCGTTTCTTATCTCCAAACTGCCATATCTCGCGAACGGATTGACCAATCCGCAAAATTTCTGTTGCATCTGAAAGTAGAAACTCGCCCGATTACAACGGTATGCGCACTTTTCCCCTAGGTCGTTCTAGTTATTCGTGTCGAGCATCAGAACTGCGAAAATTTTGAGTTTCTCAAGCGTTTCTTACTTCCAAACTGCCACATCTCGCGAACGGATCGACCAATCCGCAAAATTTCTGTTGCATCTGAAAGTAGAAACTCGCCCGATTACAACGGTATGCGCACTTTGCCCCTAGGCCGTTCTAGTTATTCGTGTCGAGCATCAGAACTGCGAAAATTTTGAGTTTCTCAAGCCTTTCTTACCTCCAAACTGCTATATCTCGCGAACGGATTGACCAATCCGCAAGATTTCTGTTGCATCTGAAAGTAGAAACTCGCCCGATTACAACGGTATGCGCACTTTTCCCCTAGGTCGTTCTAGTTATTCGTGTCGAGCATCAGAACTGCGAAAATTTTGAGTTTCTCAAGCGTTTCTTACTTCCAAACTGCCACATCTCGCGAACGGATCGACCAATCCGCAAAATTTCTGTTGCATCTGAAAGTAGAAACTCGCCCGATTACAACGGTATGCGCACTTTGCCCCTAGGCCGTTCTAGTTATTCGTGTCGAGCATCAGAACTGCGAAAATTTTGAGTTTCTCAAGCCTTTCTTACCTCCAAACTGCTATATCTCGCGAACGGATTGACCAATCCGCAAGATTTCTGTTGCATCTGAAAGTAGAAACTCGCCCGATTACAACGGTATGCGCACTTTTCCCCTAGGCCGCTCTAGTTAATCGTTTCGAGCATCAGAACTGCGAAAATTTTGAGTTTCTCAAGCGTTTCTTACTTCCAAACTGCCACATCTCGCGAACGGATCGACCAATCCGCAAAATTTCTGTTGCATCTGAAAGTAGAAACTCGTCCGATTACAACGGTATGCGCACTTTGCCCCTAGGCCGATCTAGTTATTCGTGTCGAGCATCAGAACTGCGAAAATTTTGAGTTTCTCAAGCGTTTCTTACTTCCAAACTGCCATATCTCGCGAACGGATTGACCAATCCGCAAAATTTCTGTTGCATCTGAAAGTCGAAACTCGCCCGATTACAACGGTATGCGTACTTTTCCCCTAAGCCGTTCTAGTTACTCGTTTCGAGCATCAGAACTGCGAAAATTTTGAGTTTCTCAAGCGTTTCTTATCTCCAAACTGCCGTATCTCGCGAAAGGATTGACCAATCCGCAAAATTTCTGTTGCTTCTGAAAGTAGAACCTCGCCCGATTACAACGGTAGGTGTAGTTTCCCCCTAGGCCGTTCTAGTTATTCGTTTCGAGCATCAGAACTGCGAAAATTTTGAGTTTCTCAAGCGTTTCTTACTTCCAAACTGCCACATCTCGCGAACGGATCGACCAATCCGCAAAATTTCTGTTGCATCTGAAAGTAGAAACTCGCCCGATTACAACGGTATGCGCACTTTGCCCCTAGGCCGTTCTAGTCATTCGTTTCGAACATCAGAACTGCGAAAATTTTGAGTTTCTCAAGCGTTTCTTATCTCCAAACTGCCATATCTCGCGAACGGATTGATCAATCCGCAAAATTTCTGTTGCATCTGAAAGTAGAAACTCGCCCGATTACAACGGTAGGTGTAGTTTTCCCCTAGGCCGTTCTAGTTATTCGTTTCGAGCATCAGAACTGCGAAAATTTTGAGTTTCTCAAGCGTTTCTTATCTCCAAACTGCCATATCTCGCGAACGGATTGATCAATCCGCAAAATTTCTGTTGCATCTGAAAGTAGAAACTCGCCCGATTACAACGGTAGGTGTAGTTTTCCCCTAGGCCGTTCTAGTTATTCGTTTCGAGCATCAGAACTGCGAAAATTTTGAGTTTCTCAAGCGTTTCTTATCTCCAAACTGCCATATCTCGCGAACGGATTGATCAATCCGCAAAATGTCTGTTGCATCTGAAAGTAGAAACTCGCCCGATTACAACGGTAGGTGTAGTTTTCCCCTAGGCCGTTCCAGTTATTCATTTCGAGCATCAGAACTGCGTAAATTTTGAGTTTCTCAAGCGTTTCTTACCTCCAAACTGCCATATCTCGCAAACGGATTGACCAATCCGCAAAATTTCTGTTGCTTCTGAAAGTAGAAACTCGCCCGATTACAACGGTAGGTGTAGTTTTCCCCTAGGCCGTTCTAGTTATTCGTTTCGAGCATCAGAACTGCGAAAATTTTGAGATTCTCAAGCGTTTCTTATCTCCAAACTGCCATATCTCGCGAACGGATCGACCAATCCGCAAAATTTCTGTTGCATCTGAAAGTAGAAACTCGCCCGATTACAACGGTATGCGCACTTTGCCCCTAGGCCGTTCTAGTTATTCGTGTCGAGCATCAGAACGGCGAAAATTTTGAGTTTCTCAAGCCTTTCTTACCTCCAAACTGCTATATCTCGCGAACGGATTGACCAATCCGCAAAATTTCTGTTGCATCTGAAAGTAGAAACTCGCACGATTACAACGGTAGGTGTAGTTTTCCCCTAGGCCGTTCTAGTTATTCGTTTCGAGCATCAGAACTGCGAAAATTTTGAGTTTCTCAAGCGTTTCTTATCTCCAAACTGCCATATCTCGCGAACGGATTGATCAATCCGCAAAATGTCTGTTGCATCTGAAAGTCGAAACTCGCCCGATTACAACGGTAGGTGTAGTTTTCCCCTAGGCCGTTCCAGTTATTCATTTCGAGCATCAGAACTGCGTAAATTTTGAGTTTCTCAAGCGTTTCTTACCTCCAAACTGCCATATCTCGCAAACGGATTGACCAATCCGCAAAATTTCTGTTGCTTCTGAAAGTAGAAACTCGCCCGATTACAACGGTAGGTGTAGTTTTCCCCTAGGCCGTTCTAGTTATTCGTTTCGAGCATCAGAACTGCGAAAATTTTGAGATTCTCAAGCGTTTCTTATCTCCAAACTGCCATATCTCGCGAACGGATCGACCAATCCGCAAAATTTCTGTTGCATCTGAAAGTAGAAACTCGCCCGATTACAACGGTATGCGCACTTTGCCCCTAGGCCGTTCTAGTTATTCGTGTCGAGCATCAGAACGGCGAAAATTTTGAGTTTCTCAAGCCTTTCTTACCTCCAAACTGCTATATCTCGCGAACGGATTGACCAATCCGCAAAATTTCTGTTGCATCTGAAAGTAGAAACTCGCACGATTACAACGGTATGCGCACTTTTCCCCTAGGCCGTTCTAGTTATTCGTGTCGAGCATCAGAACGGCGAAAATTTTGAGTTTCTCAAGCGTTTCTTATCTCCAAACTGCCATATCTCGCGAACGGATTGATCAATCCGCAAAATTTCTGTTGCATCTGAAAGTAGAAACTCGCCCGATTACAACGGTAGGTGTAGTTTTCCCCTAGGCCGTTCTAGTTATTAGTTTCGAGCATCAGAACTGCGAAAATTTTGAGTTTCTCAAGCGTTTCTTATCTCCAAACTGCCATATCTCGCGAACGGATTGATCAATCCGCAAAATGTCTGTTGCATCTGAAAGTAGAAACTCGCCCGATTACAACGGTAGGTGTAGTTTTCCCCTAGGCCGTTCCAGTTATTCATTTCGAGCATCAGAACTGCGTAAATTTTGAGTTTCTCAAGCGTTTCTTACCTCCAAACTGCCATATCTCGCAAACGGATTGACCAATCCGCAAAATTTCTGTTGCTTCTGAAAGTAGAAACTCGCCCGATTACAACGGTAGGTGTAGTTTTCCCCTAGGCCGTTCTAGTTATTAGTTTCGAGCATCAGAACTGCGAAAATTTTGAGTTTCTCAAGCGTTTCTTATCTCCAAACTGCCATATCTCGCGAACGGATTGATCAATCCGCAAAATGTCTGTTGCATCTGAAAGTAGAAACTCGCCCGATTACAACGGTAGGTGTAGTTTTCCCCTAGGCCGTTCCAGTTATTCATTTCGAGCATCAGAACTGCGTAAATTTTGAGTTTCTCAAGCGTTTCTTACCTCCAAACTGCCATATCTCGCAAACGGATTGACCAATCCGCAAAATTTCTGTTGCTTCTGAAAGTAGAAACTCGCCCGATTACAACGGTAGGTGTAGTTTTCCCCTAGGCCGTTCTAGTTATACGTTTTGAGCATCAGAACTGCCAAAAATTTTGAGTTTCTCAAGCATTTCTTACCTCCAAACTGCCATATCTCGCGAACGGATTGACAAATCCGCATAATTTCTGTTGCATCTGAAAGTAGAAACTCGCCCGATTACAACGGTATGCGTACTTTTCCCCTAGGCCGTTCTAGTTACTCGTTTCGAGCATCCGAACGGCGAAAATTTTGAGTTTCTCAAGCGTTTCTTACCTCCAAACTGCCATATCTCGCGAACGGATTGACCAATCCGCAAAATTTCTGTTGCTTCTGAAAGTAGAAACTCGCCCGATTACAACGGTATGCGTACTTTTCCCCTAGGCCGTTCTAGTTACTCGTTTCGAGCATCAGAACTGCGAAAATTTTGAGTTTCTCAAGCGTTTCTTACCTCCAAACTGCTATATCTCGCGAACGGATTGACCAATCCGCAAAATTTCTGTTGCATCTGAAAGTAGAAACTCGCCCGATTACAACGGTAGGTGTAGTTTTCCCCTAGGCCGTTCTAGTTATTCGTTTCGAGCATCAGAACTGCGAAAATTTTGAGTTTCTCAAGCGTTTCTTATCTCCAAACTGCCATATCTCGCGAACGGATTGACCAATCCGCAAAATTTCTGTTGCATCTGAAAGTAGAAACTCGCCCGATTACAACGGTATGCGCACTTTTCCCCTAGGTCGTTCTAGTTATTCGTGTCGAGCATCAGAACTGCGAAAATTTTGAGTTTCTCAAGCGTTTCTTACTTCCAAACTGCCACATCTCGCGAACGGATCGACCAATCCGCAAAATTTCTGTTGCATCTGAAAGTAGAAACTCGCCCGATTACAACGGTATGCGCACTTTGCCCCTAGGCCGTTCTAGTTATTCGTGTCGAGCATCAGAACTGCGAAAATTTTGAGTTTCTCAAGCCTTTCTTACCTCCAAACTGCTATATCTCGCGAACGGATTGACCAATCCGCAAGATTTCTGTTGCATCTGAAAGTAGAAACTCGCCCGATTACAACGGTATGCGCACTTTTCCCCTAGGCCGCTCTAGTTAATCGTTTCGAGCATCAGAACTGCGAAAATTTTGAGTTTCTCAAGCGTTTCTTACTTCCAAACTGCCACATCTCGCGAACGGATCGACCAATCCGCAAAATTTCTGTTGCATCTGAAAGTAGAAACTCGTCCGATTACAACGGTATGCGCACTTTGCCCCTAGGCCGATCTAGTTATTCGTGTCGAGCATCAGAACTGCGAAAATTTTGAGTTTCTCAAGCGTTTCTTACTTCCAAACTGCCATATCTCGCGAACGGATTGACCAATCCGCAAAATTTCTGTTGCATCTGAAAGTCGAAACTCGCCCGATTACAACGGTATGCGTACTTTTCCCCTAGGCCGTTCTAGTTACTCGTTTCGAGCATCAGAACTGCGAAAATTTTGAGTTTCTCAAGCGTTTCTTATCTCCAAACTGCCGTATCTCGCGAAAGGATTGACCAATCCGCAAAATTTCTGTTGCTTCTGAAAGTAGAACCTCGCCCGATTACAACGGTAGGTGTAGTTTCCCCCTAGGCCGTTCTAGTTATTCGTTTCGAGCATCAGAACTGCGAAAATTTTGAGTTTCTCAAGCGTTTCTTACTTCCAAACTGCCACATCTCGCGAACGGATCGACCAATCCGCAAAATTTCTGTTGCATCTGAAAGTAGAAACTCGCCCGATTACAACGGTATGCGCACTTTGCCCCTAGGCCGTTCTAGTCATTCGTTTCGAACATCAGAACTGCGAAAATTTTGAGTTTCTCAAGCGTTTCTTATCTCCAAACTGCCATATCTCGCGAACGGATTGATCAATCCGCAAAATTTCTGTTGCATCTGAAAGTAGAAACTCGCCCGATTACAACGGTAGGTGTAGTTTTCCCCTAGGCCGTTCTAGTTATTCGTTTCGAGCATCAGAACTGCGAAAATTTTGAGTTTCTCAAGCGTTTCTTATCTCCAAACTGCCATATCTCGCGAACGGATTGATCAATCCGCAAAATTTCTGTTGCATCTGAAAGTAGAAACTCGCCCGATTACAACGGTAGGTGTAGTTTTCCCCTAGGCCGTTCTAGTTATTCGTTTCGAGCATCAGAACTGCGAAAATTTTGAGTTTCTCAAGCGTTTCTTATCTCCAAACTGCCATATCTCGCGAACGGATTGATCAATCCGCAAAATGTCTGTTGCATCTGAAAGTAGAAACTCGCCCGATTACAACGGTAGGTGTAGTTTTCCCCTAGGCCGTTCCAGTTATTCATTTCGAGCATCAGAACTGCGTAAATTTTGAGTTTCTCAAGCGTTTCTTACCTCCAAACTGCCATATCTCGCAAACGGATTGACCAATCCGCAAAATTTCTGTTGCTTCTGAAAGTAGAAACTCGCCCGATTACAACGGTAGGTGTAGTTTTCCCCTAGGCCGTTCTAGTTATTCGTTTCGAGCATCAGAACTGCGAAAATTTTGAGATTCTCAAGCGTTTCTTATCTCCAAACTGCCATATCTCGCGAACGGATCGACCAATCCGCAAAATTTCTGTTGCATCTGAAAGTAGAAACTCGCCCGATTACAACGGTATGCGCACTTTGCCCCTAGGCCGTTCTAGTTATTCGTGTCGAGCATCAGAACGGCGAAAATTTTGAGTTTCTCAAGCCTTTCTTACCTCCAAACTGCTATATCTCGCGAACGGATTGACCAATCCGCAAAATTTCTGTTGCATCTGAAAGTAGAAACTCGCACGATTACAACGGTAGGTGTAGTTTTCCCCTAGGCCGTTCTAGTTATTCGTTTCGAGCATCAGAACTGCGAAAATTTTGAGTTTCTCAAGCGTTTCTTATCTCCAAACTGCCATATCTCGCGAACGGATTGATCAATCCGCAAAATGTCTGTTGCATCTGAAAGTCAAAACTCGCCCGATTACAACGGTAGGTGTAGTTTTCCCCTAGGCCGTTCCAGTTATTCATTTCGAGCATCAGAACTGCGTAAATTTTGAGTTTCTCAAGCGTTTCTTACCTCCAAACTGCCATATCTCGCAAACGGATTGACCAATCCGCAAAATTTCTGTTGCTTCTGAAAGTAGAAACTCGCCCGATTACAACGGTAGGTGTAGTTTTCCCCTAGGCCGTTCTAGTTATTCGTTTCGAGCATCAGAACTGCGAAAATTTTGAGATTCTCAAGCGTTTCTTATCTCCAAACTGCCATATCTCGCGAACGGATCGACCAATCCGCAAAATTTCTGTTGCATCTGAAAGTAGAAACTCGCCCGATTACAACGGTATGCGCACTTTGCCCCTAGGCCGTTCTAGTTATTCGTGTCGAGCATCAGAACGGCGAAAATTTTGAGTTTCTCAAGCCTTTCTTACCTCCAAACTGCTATATCTCGCGAACGGATTGACCAATCCGCAAAATTTCTGTTGCATCTGAAAGTAGAAACTCGCACGATTACAACGGTATGCGCACTTTTCCCCTAGGCCGTTCTAGTTATTCGTGTCGAGCATCAGAACGGCGAAAATTTTGAGTTTCTCAAGCGTTTCTTATCTCCAAACTGCCATATCTCGCGAACGGATTGATCAATCCGCAAAATTTCTGTTGCATCTGAAAGTAGAAACTCGCCCGATTACAACGGTAGGTGTAGTTTTCCCCTAGGCCGTTCTAGTTATTAGTTTCGAGCATCAGAACTGCGAAAATTTTGAGTTTCTCAAGCGTTTCTTATCTCCAAACTGCCATATCTCGCGAACGGATTGATCAATCCGCAAAATGTCTGTTGCATCTGAAAGTAGAAACTCGCCCGATTACAACGGTAGGTGTAGTTTTCCCCTAGGCCGTTCCAGTTATTCATTTCGAGCATCAGAACTGCGTAAATTTTGAGTTTCTCAAGCGTTTCTTACCTCCAAACTGCCATATCTCGCAAACGGATTGACCAATCCGCAAAATTTCTGTTGCTTCTGAAAGTAGAAACTCGCCCGATTACAACGGTAGGTGTAGTTTTCCCCTAGGCCGTTCTAGTTATTAGTTTCGAGCATCAGAACTGCGAAAATTTTGAGTTTCTCAAGCGTTTCTTATCTCCAAACTGCCATATCTCGCGAACGGATTGATCAATCCGCAAAATGTCTGTTGCATCTGAAAGTAGAAACTCGCCCGATTACAACGGTAGGTGTAGTTTTCCCCTAGGCCGTTCCAGTTATTCATTTCGAGCATCAGAACTGCGTAAATTTTGAGTTTCTCAAGCGTTTCTTACCTCCAAACTGCCATATCTCGCAAACGGATTGACCAATCCGCAAAATTTCTGTTGCTTCTGAAAGTAGAAACTCGCCCGATTACAACGGTAGGTGTAGTTTTCCCCTAGGCCGTTCTAGTTATACGTTTTGAGCATCAGAACTGCCAAAAATTTTGAGTTTCTCAAGCATTTCTTACCTCCAAACTGCCATATCTCGCGAACGGATTGACAAATCCGCATAATTTCTGTTGCATCTGAAAGTAGAAACTCGCCCGATTACAACGGTATGCGTACTTTTCCCCTAGGCCGTTCTAGTTACTCGTTTCGAGCATCCGAACGGCGAAAATTTTGAGTTTCTCAAGCGTTTCTTACCTCCAAACTGCCATATCTCGCGAACGGATTGACCAATCCGCAAAATTTCTGTTGCTTCTGAAAGTAGAAACTCGCCCGATTACAACGGTATGCGTACTTTTCCCCTAGGCCGTTCTAGTTACTCGTTTCGAGCATCAGAACTGCGAAAATTTTGAGTTTCTCAAGCGTTTCTTACCTCCAAACTGCTATATCTCGCGAACGGATTGACCAATCCGCAAAATTTCTGTTGCATCTGAAAGTAGAAACTCGCACGATTACAACGGTATGCGCACTTTTCCCCTAGGCCGTTCTAGTTACTCGTTTCGAGCATCAGAACTGCGAAAATTTTGAGTTTCTCAAGCGTTTCTTATCTCCAAACTGCCATATCTCGCGAACGGATTGATCAATCCGCAAAATTTCTGTTGCATCTGAAAGTAGAAACTCGCCCGATTACAACGGTAGGTGTAGTTTTCCCCTAGGCCGTTCTAGTTATTCGTTTCGAGCATCAGAACGGCGAAAATTTTGAGTTTCTCAAGCCTTTCTTACCTCCAAACTGCTATATCTCGCGAACGGATTGACCAATCCGCAAAATTTCTGTTGCATCTGAAAGTAGAAACTCGCACGATTACAACGGTAGGTGTAGTTTTCCCCTAGGCCGTTCTAGTTATTCGTTTCGAGCATCAGAACTGCGAAAATTTTGAGTTTCTCAAGCGTTTCTTATCTCCAAACTGCCATATCTCGCGAACGGATTGATCAATCCGCAAAATGTCTGTTGCATCTGAAAGTAGAAACTCGCCCGATTACAACGGTAGGTGTAGTTTTCCCCTAGGCCGTTCCAGTTATTCATTTCGAGCATCAGAACTGCGTAAATTTTGAGTTTCTCAAGCGTTTCTTACCTCCAAACTGCCATATCTCGCAAACGGATTGACCAATCCGCAAAATTTCTGTTGCTTCTGAAAGTAGAAACTCGCCCGATTACAACGGTAGGTGTAGTTTTCCCCTAGGCCGTTCTAGTTATTCGTTTCGAGCATCAGAACTGCGAAAATTTTGAGATTCTCAAGCGTTTCTTATCTCCAAACTGCCATATCTCGCGAACGGATCGACCAATCCGCAAAATTTCTGTTGCATCTGAAAGTAGAAACTCGCCCGATTACAACGGTATGCGCACTTTGCCCCTAGGCCGTTCTAGTTATTCGTGTCGAGCATCAGAACGGCGAAAATTTTGAGTTTCTCAAGCCTTTCTTACCTCCAAACTGCTATATCTCGCGAACGGATTGACCAATCCGCAAAATTTCTGTTGCATCTGAAAGTAGAAACTCGCACGATTACAACGGTATGCGCACTTTTCCCCTAGGCCGTTCTAGTTATTCGTGTCGAGCATCAGAACGGCGAAAATTTTGAGTTTCTCAAGCGTTTCTTATCTCCAAACTGCCATATCTCGCGAACGGATTGATCAATCCGCAAAATTTCTGTTGCATCTGAAAGTAGAAACTCGCCCGATTACAACGGTAGGTGTAGTTTTCCCCTAGGCCGTTCTAGTTATTAGTTTCGAGCATCAGAACTGCGAAAATTTTGAGTTTCTCAAGCGTTTCTTATCTCCAAACTGCCATATCTCGCGAACGGATTGATCAATCCGCAAAATGTCTGTTGCATCTGAAAGTAGAAACTCGCCCGATTACAACGGTAGGTGTAGTTTTCCCCTAGGCCGTTCCAGTTATTCATTTCGAGCATCAGAACTGCGTAAATTTTGAGTTTCTCAAGCGTTTCTTACCTCCAAACTGCCATATCTCGCAAACGGATTGACCAATCCGCAAAATTTCTGTTGCTTCTGAAAGTAGAAACTCGCCCGATTACAACGGTAGGTGTAGTTTTCCCCTAGGCCGTTCTAGTTATACGTTTTGAGCATCAGAACTGCCAAAAATTTTGAGTTTCTCAAGCATTTCTTACCTCCAAACTGCCATATCTCGCGAACGGATTGACAAATCCGCATAATTTCTGTTGCATCTGAAAGTAGAAACTCGCCCGATTACAACGGTATGCGTACTTTTCCCCTAGGCCGTTCTAGTTACTCGTTTCGAGCATCCGAACGGCGAAAATTTTGAGTTTCTCAAGCGTTTCTTACCTCCAAACTGCCATATCTCGCGAACGGATTGACCAATCCGCAAAATTTCTGTTGCTTCTGAAAGTAGAAACTCGCCCGATTACAACGGTATGCGTACTTTTCCCCTAGGCCGTTCTAGTTACTCGTTTCGAGCATCAGAACTGCGAAAATTTTGAGATTCTCAAGCGTTTCTTATCTCCAAACTGCCATATCTCGCGAACGGATCGACCAATCCGCAAAATTTCTGTTGCATCTGAAAGTAGAAACTCGCCCGATTACAACGGTATGCGCACTTTGCCCCTAGGCCGTTCTAGTTATTCGTGTCGAGCATCAGAACGGCGAAAATTTTGAGTTTCTCAAGCCTTTCTTACCTCCAAACTGCTATATCTCGCGAACGGATTGACCAATCCGCAAAATTTCTGTTGCATCTGAAAGTAGAAACTCGCACGATTACAACGGTAGGTGTAGTTTTCCCCTAGGCCGTTCTAGTTATTCGTTTCGAGCATCAGAACTGCGAAAATTTTGAGTTTCTCAAGCGTTTCTTATCTCCAAACTGCCATATCTCGCGAACGGATTGATCAATCCGCAAAATGTCTGTTGCATCTGAAAGTCGAAACTCGCCCGATTACAACGGTAGGTGTAGTTTTCCCCTAGGCCGTTCCAGTTATTCATTTCGAGCATCAGAACTGCGTAAATTTTGAGTTTCTCAAGCGTTTCTTACCTCCAAACTGCCATATCTCGCAAACGGATTGACCAATCCGCAAAATTTCTGTTGCTTCTGAAAGTAGAAACTCGCCCGATTACAACGGTAGGTGTAGTTTTCCCCTAGGCCGTTCTAGTTATTCGTTTCGAGCATCAGAACTGCGAAAATTTTGAGATTCTCAAGCGTTTCTTATCTCCAAACTGCCATATCTCGCGAACGGATCGACCAATCCGCAAAATTTCTGTTGCATCTGAAAGTAGAAACTCGCCCGATTACAACGGTATGCGCACTTTGCCCCTAGGCCGTTCTAGTTATTCGTGTCGAGCATCAGAACGGCGAAAATTTTGAGTTTCTCAAGCCTTTCTTACCTCCAAACTGCTATATCTCGCGAACGGATTGACCAATCCGCAAAATTTCTGTTGCATCTGAAAGTAGAAACTCGCACGATTACAACGGTATGCGCACTTTTCCCCTAGGCCGTTCTAGTTATTCGTGTCGAGCATCAGAACGGCGAAAATTTTGAGTTTCTCAAGCGTTTCTTATCTCCAAACTGCCATATCTCGCGAACGGATTGATCAATCCGCAAAATTTCTGTTGCATCTGAAAGTAGAAACTCGCCCGATTACAACGGTAGGTGTAGTTTTCCCCTAGGCCGTTCTAGTTATTAGTTTCGAGCATCAGAACTGCGAAAATTTTGAGTTTCTCAAGCGTTTCTTATCTCCAAACTGCCATATCTCGCGAACGGATTGATCAATCCGCAAAATGTCTGTTGCATCTGAAAGTAGAAACTCGCCCGATTACAACGGTAGGTGTAGTTTTCCCCTAGGCCGTTCCAGTTATTCATTTCGAGCATCAGAACTGCGTAAATTTTGAGTTTCTCAAGCGTTTCTTACCTCCAAACTGCCATATCTCGCAAACGGATTGACCAATCCGCAAAATTTCTGTTGCTTCTGAAAGTAGAAACTCGCCCGATTACAACGGTAGGTGTAGTTTTCCCCTAGGCCGTTCTAGTTATTCGTTTCGAGCATCAGAACTGCGAAAATTTTGAGATTCTCAAGCGTTTCTTATCTCCAAACTGCCATATCTCGCGAACGGATCGACCAATCCGCAAAATTTCTGTTGCATCTGAAAGTAGAAACTCGCCCGATTACAACGGTATGCGCACTTTGCCCCTAGGCCGTTCTAGTTATTCGTGTCGAGCATCAGAACGGCGAAAATTTTGAGTTTCTCAAGCCTTTCTTACCTCCAAACTGCTATATCTCGCGAACGGATTGACCAATCCGCAAAATTTCTGTTGCATCTGAAAGTAGAAACTCGCACGATTACAACGGTATGCGCACTTTTCCCCTAGGCCGTTCTAGTTATTCGTGTCGAGCATCAGAACGGCGAAAATTTTGAGTTTCTCAAGCGTTTCTTATCTCCAAACTGCCATATCTCGCGAACGGATTGATCAATCCGCAAAATGTCTGTTGCATCTGAAAGTAGAAACTCGCCCGATTACAACGGTAGGTGTAGTTTTCCCCTAGGCCGTTCCAGTTATTCATTTCGAGCATCAGAACTGCGTAAATTTTGAGTTTCTCAAGCGTTTCTTACCTCCAAACTGCCATATCTCGCAAACGGATTGACCAATCCGCAAAATTTCTGTTGCTTCTGAAAGTAGAAACTCGCCCGATTACAACGGTAGGTGTAGTTTTCCCCTAGGCCGTTCTAGTTATACGTTTTGAGCATCAGAACTGCCAAAAATTTTGAGTTTCTCAAGCATTTCTTACCTCCAAACTGCCATATCTCGCGAACGGATTGACAAATCCGCATAATTTCTGTTGCATCTGAAAGTAGAAACTCGCCCGATTACAACGGTATGCGTACTTTTCCCCTAGGCCGTTCTAGTTACTCGTTTCGAGCATCCGAACGGCGAAAATTTTGAGTTTCTCAAGCGTTTCTTACCTCCAAACTGCCATATCTCGCGAACGGATTGACCAATCCGCAAAATTTCTGTTGCTTCTGAAAGTAGAAACTCGCCCGATTACAACGGTATGCGTACTTTTCCCCTAGGCCGTCCTAGTTACTCGTTTCGAGCATCAGAACTGCGAAAATTTTGAGTTTCTCAAGCGTTTCTTACCTCCAAACTGCTATATCTCGCGAACGGATTGACCAATCCGCAAAATTTCTGTTGCATCTGAAAGTAGAAACTCGCACGATTACAACGGTATGCGCACTTTTCCCCTAGGCCGTTCTAGTTACTCGTTTCGAGCATCAGAACTGCGAAAATTTTGAGTTTCTCAAGCGTTTCTTATCTCCAAACTGCCATATCTCGCGAACGGATTGATCAATCCGCAAAATTTCTGTTGCATCTGAAAGTAGAAACTCGCCCGATTACAACGGTAGGTGTAGTTTTCCCCTAGGCCGTTCTAGTTATTCGTTTCGAGCATCAGAACGGCGAAAATTTTGAGTTTCTCAAGCCTTTCTTACCTCCAAACTGCTATATCTCGCGAACGGATTGACCAATCCGCAAAATTTCTGTTGCATCTGAAAGTAGAAACTCGCACGATTACAACGGTAGGTGTAGTTTTCCCCTAGGCCGTTCTAGTTATTCGTTTCGAGCATCAGAACTGCGAAAATTTTGAGTTTCTCAAGCGTTTCTTATCTCCAAACTGCCATATCTCGCGAACGGATTGATCAATCCGCAAAATGTCTGTTGCATCTGAAAGTAGAAACTCGCCCGATTACAACGGTAGGTGTAGTTTTCCCCTAGGCCGTTCCAGTTATTCATTTCGAGCATCAGAACTGCGTAAATTTTGAGTTTCTCAAGCGTTTCTTACCTCCAAACTGCCATATCTCGCAAACGGATTGACCAATCCGCAAAATTTCTGTTGCTTCTGAAAGTAGAAACTCGCCCGATTACAACGGTAGGTGTAGTTTTCCCCTAGGCCGTTCTAGTTATTCGTTTCGAGCATCAGAACTGCGAAAATTTTGAGATTCTCAAGCGTTTCTTATCTCCAAACTGCCATATCTCGCGAACGGATCGACCAATCCGCAAAATTTCTGTTGCATCTGAAAGTAGAAACTCGCCCGATTACAACGGTATGCGCACTTTGCCCCTAGGCCGTTCTAGTTATTCGTGTCGAGCATCAGAACGGCGAAAATTTTGAGTTTCTCAAGCCTTTCTTACCTCCAAACTGCTATATCTCGCGAACGGATTGACCAATCCGCAAAATTTCTGTTGCATCTGAAAGTAGAAACTCGCACGATTACAACGGTATGCGCACTTTTCCCCTAGGCCGTTCTAGTTATTCGTGTCGAGCATCAGAACGGCGAAAATTTTGAGTTTCTCAAGCGTTTCTTATCTCCAAACTGCCATATCTCGCGAACGGATTGATCAATCCGCAAAATTTCTGTTGCATCTGAAAGTAGAAACTCGCCCGATTACAACGGTAGGTGTAGTTTTCCCCTAGGCCGTTCTAGTTATTAGTTTCGAGCATCAGAACTGCGAAAATTTTGAGTTTCTCAAGCGTTTCTTATCTCCAAACTGCCATATCTCGCGAACGGATTGATCAATCCGCAAAATGTCTGTTGCATCTGAAAGTAGAAACTCGCCCGATTACAACGGTAGGTGTAGTTTTCCCCTAGGCCGTTCCAGTTATTCATTTCGAGCATCAGAACTGCGTAAATTTTGAGTTTCTCAAGCGTTTCTTACATCCAAACTGCCATATCTCGCAAACGGATTGACCAATCCGCAAAATTTCTGTTGCTTCTGAAAGTAGAAACTCGCCCGATTACAACGGTAGGTGTAGTTTTCCCCTAGGCCGTTCTAGTTATACGTTTTGAGCATCAGAACTGCCAAAAATTTTGAGTTTCTCAAGCATTTCTTACCTCCAAACTGCCATATCTCGCGAACGGATTGACAAATCCGCATAATTTCTGTTGCATCTGAAAGTAGAAACTCGCCCGATTACAACGGTATGCGTACTTTTCCCCTAGGCCGTTCTAGTTACTCGTTTCGAGCATCCGAACGGCGAAAATTTTGAGTTTCTCAAGCGTTTCTTACCTCCAAACTGCCATATCTCGCGAACGGATTGACCAATCCGCAAAATTTCTGTTGCTTCTGAAAGTAGAAACTCGCCCGATTACAACGGTATGCGTACTTTTCCCCTAGGCCGTTCTAGTTACTCGTTTCGAGCATCAGAACTGCGAAAATTTTGAGTTTCTCAAGCGTTTCTTACCTCCAAACTGCTATATCTCGCGAACGGATTGACCAATCCGCAAAATTTCTGTTGCATCTGAAAGTAGAAACTCGCACGATTACAACGGTATGCGCACTTTTCCCCTAGGCCGTTCTAGTTACTCGTTTCGAGCATCAGAACTGCGAAAATTTTGAGTTTCTCAAGCGTTTCTTATCTCCAAACTGCCATATCTCGCGAACGGATTGATCAATCCGCAAAATGTCTGTTGCATCTGAAAGTAGAAACTCGCCCGATTACAACGGTAGGTGTAGTTTTCCCCTAGGCCGTTCCAGTTATTCATTTCGAGCATCAGAACTGCGTAAATTTTGAGTTTCTCAAGCGTTTCTTACCTCCAAACTGCCATATCTCGCAAACGGATTGACCAATCCGCAAAATTTCTGTTGCTTCTGAAAGTAGAAACTCGCCCGATTACAACGGTAGGTGTAGTTTTCCCCTAGGCCGTTCTAGTTATTCGTTTCGAGCATCAGAACTGCGAAAATTTTGAGATTCTCAAGCGTTTCTTATCTCCAAACTGCCATATCTCGCGAACGGATCGACCAATCCGCAAAATTTCTGTTGCATCTGAAAGTAGAAACTCGCCCGATTACAACGGTATGCGCACTTTGCCCCTAGGCCGTTCTAGTTATTCGTGTCGAGCATCAGAACGGCGAAAATTTTGAGTTTCTCAAGCCTTTCTTACCTCCAAACTGCTATATCTCGCGAACGGATTGACCAATCCGCAAAATTTCTGTTGCATCTGAAAGTAGAAACTCGCACGATTACAACGGTATGCGCACTTTTCCCCTAGGCCGTTCTAGTTATTCGTGTCGAGCATCAGAACGGCGAAAATTTTGAGTTTCTCAAGCGTTTCTTATCTCCAAACTGCCATATCTCGCGAACGGATTGATCAATCCGCAAAATTTCTGTTGCATCTGAAAGTAGAAACTCGCCCGATTACAACGGTAGGTGTAGTTTTCCCCTAGGCCGTTCTAGTTATTAGTTTCGAGCATCAGAACTGCGTAAATTTTGAGTTTCTCAAGCGTTTCTTACCTCCAAACTGCCATATCTCGCAAACGGATTGACCAATCCGCAAAATTTCTGTTGCTTCTGAAAGTAGAAACTCGCCCGATTACAACGGTATGCGTACTTTTCCCCTAGGCCGTTCTAGTTACTCGTTTCGAGCATCAGAACTGCGAAAATTTTGAGTTTCTCAAGCGTTTCTTACCTCCAAACTGCTATATCTCGCGAACGGATTGACCAATCCGCAAAATTTCTGTTGCATCTGAAAGTAGAAACTCGCACGATTACAACGGTATGCGCACTTTTCCCCTAGGCCGTTCTAGTTACTCGTTTCGAGCATCAGAACTGCGAAAATTTTGAGTTTCTCAAGCGTTTCTTATCTCCAAACTGCCATATCTCGCGAACGGATTGATCAATCCGCAAAATTTCTGTTGCATCTGAAAGTAGAAACTCGCCCGATTACAACGGTAGGTGTAGTTTTCCCCTAGGCCGTTCTAGTTATTCGTTTCGAGCATCAGAACTGCGAAAATTTTGAGTTTCTCAAGCGTTTCTTATCTCCAAACTGCCATATCTCGCGAACGGATTGATCAATCCGCAAAATTTCTGTTGCATCTGAAAGTAGAAACTCGCCCGATTACAACGGTAGGTGTAGTTTTCCCCTAGGCCGTTCTAGTTATTCGTTTCGAGCATCAGAACTGCGAAAATTTTGAGTTTCTCAAGCGTTTCTTATCTCCAAACTGCCATATCTCGCGAACGGATTGATCAATCCGCAAACTGTCTGTTGCATCTGAAAGTAGAAACTCGCCCGATTACAACGGTAGGTGTAGTTTTCCCCTAGGCCGTTCCAGTTATTCATTTCGAGCATCAGAACTGCGTAAATTTTGAGTTTCTCAAGCGTTTCTTACCTCCAAACTGCCATATCTCGCAAACGGATTGACCAATCCGCAAAATTTCTGTTGCTTCTGAAAGTAGAAACTCGCCCGATTACAACGGTAGGTGTAGTTTTCCCCTAGGCCGTTCTAGTTATTCGTTTCGAGCATCAGAACTGCGAAAATTTTGAGATTCTCAAGCGTTTCTTATCTCCAAACTGCCATATCTCGCGAACGGATCGACCAATCCGCAAAATTTCTGTTGCATCTGAAAGTAGAATCTCGCCCGATTACAACGGTATGCGCACTTTGCCCCTAGGCCGTTCTAGTTATTCGTGTCGAGCATCAGAACGGCGAAAATTTTGAGTTTCTCAAGCCTTTCTTACCTCCAAACTGCTATATCTCGCGAACGGATTGACCAATCCGCAAAATTTCTGTTGCATCTGAAAGTAGAAACTCGCCCGATTACAACGGTATGCGCACTTTTCCCCTAGGCCGTTCTAGTTATTCGTGTCGAGCATCAGAACTGCGAAAATTTTGAGTTCCTCAAGCGTTTCTTACCTCCAAACTGCCATATATCGCGAACGGATTGACCAATCCGCAAAATTTCTGTTGCATCTGAAAGTAGAAACTCGCCCGATTACAACGGTAGGGGTAGTTTTCCCCTAGGCCGTTCTAGTTATTCGTTTCGAGCATCAGAACTGCGAAAATTTTGAGTTTCTCAAGCGTTTCTTACTTCCAAACTGCCACATCTCGCGAACGGATCGACCAATCCGCAAAATTTCTGTTGCATCTGAAAGTAGAAACTCGCCCGATTACAACGGTAGGTGTAGTTTTCCCCTAGGCCGTTCTAGTTATTCGTTTCGAGCATCAGAACTGCGAAAATTTTGAGATTCTCAAGCGTTTCTTATCTCCAAACTGCCATATCTCGCGAACGGATTGATCAATCCGCAAAATTTCTGTTTCATCTGAAAGTAGAAACTCGCCCTATTACAACGGTATGCGCACTTTTCCCCTAGGCCGTTCTAGTTATTCGTGTCGAGCATCAGAACTGCGAAAATTTTGAGTTCCTCAAGCGTTTCTTACCTCCAAACTGCCATATATCGCGAACGGATTGACCAATCCGCAAAATTTCTGTTGCATCTGAAAGTAGAAACTCGCCCGATTACAACGGTAGGGGTAGTTTTCCCCTAGGCCGTTCTAGTTATTCGTTTCGAGCATCAGAACTGCGAAAATTTTGAGTTTCTCAAGCGTTTCTTACTTCCAAACTGCCACATCTCGCGAACGGATCGACCAATCCGCAAAATTTCTGTTGCATCTGAAAGTAGAAACTCGCCCGATTACAACGGTAGGTGTAGTTTTCCCCTAGGCCGTTCTAGTTATTCGTTTCGAGCCTCAGAACTGCGAAAATTTTGAGATTCTCAAGCGTTTCTTATCTCCAAACTGCCATATCTCGCGAACGGATTGATCAATCCGCAAAATTTCTGTTTCATCTGAAAGTAGAAACTCGCCCGATTACAACGGTATGCGTACTTTTCCCCTATGCCGATCTAGTTACTCGTTTCGAGCATTAGAACTGCGAAAATTTTGAGTTTCTCAAGCGTTTCTTACCTCCAAACTGCCATATCTCGCGAACGGATTGACCAATCCGCAAAATTTCTGTTGCATCTGAAAGTAGAAACTCGCCCGATTACAACGGTATGCGCACTTTGCCCCTATGCCGTTCTAGTTATTCGTGTCGAGCATCAGAACTGCGACAATTTTGAGTTTCTCAAGCCTTTCTTACCTCCAAACAGCTATATCTCGCGAACGGATTGACCAATCCGCAAAATTTCTGTTGCATCTGAAAGTAGAAACTCGCCCGATTACAACGGTATGCGCACTTTTCCCCTAGACCGTTCTAGTTATTCGTGTCGAGCATCAGAACTGCGAAAATTTTGAGTTTCTCAAGCGCTTCTTACCTCCAAACTGCCATATCTCGCGAACGGATTGATCAATCCGCAAAATTTCTGTTGCATCTGAAAGTAGAAACTCGCCCGATTACAACGGTTGGTGTAGTTTTCCCCTAGGCCGTTCCAGTTATTCATTTCGAGCATCAGAACTGCGTAAATTTTGAGTTTCTCAAGCGTTTCTTACCTCCAAACTGCCATATCTCGCGAACGGATTGACCAATCCGCAAAATTTCTGTTGCTTCTGAGAGTAGAAACTCGCCCGATTACAACGGTAGGCGCACTTTTCCCCTAGGCCGTTCTAGTTATTCGTTTCGAGCATCAGAAATGCGAAAATTTTGAGTTGCTCAAGCGTTTCCTACCTCCAAACTGCCATATCTCGCGAACGGATTGACCAATCCGCAAAATTTCTGTTGCATCTGAAAGTAGAAGCTCGCCCGATTACAACGGTAGGTGTAGTTTTCCCCTAGGCCGTTCTAGTTATTCGTTTCCAGCATCACAACTGCGAAAATTTTGAGATTCTCAAGCGTTTCTTATCTCCAAACTGCCATATCTCGCGAACGGATTGATCAATCCGCAAAATTTCTGTTTCATCTGAAAGTAGAAACTCGCCCGATTACAACGGTATGCGTACTTTTCCCCTATGCCGATCTAGTTACTCGTTTCGAGCATTAGAACGGCGAAAATTTTGAGTTTCTCAAGCGTTTCTTACCTCCAAACTGCCATATCTCGCGAACGGATTGACCAATCCGCAAAATTTGTGTTGCATCTGAAAGTAGAAACTCGCCCGATTACAACGGTATGCGTACTTTTCCCCTAGGCCGTTCTAGTTACTCGTTTCGAGCATCAGAACTGCGAAAATTTTGAGTTTCTCAAGCGTTTCTTATCTCCAAACTGCCGTATCTCGCGAACGGATTGACCAATCCGCAAAATTTCTGTTGCATCTGAAAGTAGAACCTCGCCCGATTACAACGGTAGGTGTAGTTTTCCCCTAGGCCGTTCTAGTTATTCGTTTCGAGCATCAGAACTGCGAAAATTTTGAGATTCTCAAGCGTTTCTTATCTCCAAACTGCCATATCTCGCGAACGGATTGATAAATCCGCAAAATTTCTGTTGCATCTAAAAGTAGAAACTCGCCCGATTACAACGGTATGCGTACTTTTCCCCTATGCCGATCTAGTTACTCGTTTCGAGCATTAGAACTGCGAAAATTTTGAGTTTCTCAAGCGTTTCTTACCTCCAAACTGCCATATCTCGCGAACGGATTGACCAATCCGCAAAATTTCTGTTGCATCTGAAAGTAGAAACTCGCCCGATTACAACGGTAGGTGTAGTTTTCCCCTAGGCCGCTCTAGTTATTCGTTTCGAGCATCAGAACTGCGAAAATTTTGAGTTTCTCAAGCGTTTCTTATCTCCAAACTGCCATATCTCGCGAACGGATTGATCAATCCGCAAAATTTCTGTTTCATCTGAAAGTAGAAACTCGCCCGATTACAACGGTATGCGTACTTTTCCCCTATGCCGATCTAGTTACTCGTTTCGAGCATTAGAACGGCGAAAATTTTGAGTTTCTCAAGCGTTTCTTACTTCCAAACTGCCACATCTCGCGAACGGATCGACCAATCCGCAAAATTTCTGTTGCATCTGAAAGTAGAAACTCGCCCGATTACAACGGTAGGTGTAGTTTTCCCCTAGGCCGTTCTAGTTATTCGTTTCGAGCATCAGAACTGCGAAAATTTTGAGATTCTCAAGCGTTTCTTATCTCCAAACTGCCATATCTCGCGAACGGATTGATCAATCCGCAAAATTTCTGTTTCATCTGAAAGTAGAAACTCGCCCGATTACAACGGTATGCGTACTTTTCCCCTATGCCGATCTAGTTACTCGTTTCGAGCATTAGAACTGCGAAAATTTTGAGTTTCTCAAGCGTTTCTTACCTCCAAACTGCCATATCTCGCGAACGGATTGACCAATCCGCAAAATTTCTGTTGCATCTGAAAGTAGAAACTCGCCCGATTACAACGGTATGCGCACTTTTCCCCTAGACCGTTCTAGTTATTCGTGTCGAGCATCAGAACTGCGAAAATTTTGAGTTTCTCAAGCGCTTCTTACCTCCAAACTGCCATATCTCGCGAACGGATTGATCAATCCGCAAAATTTCTGTTGCATCTGAAAGTAGAAACTCGCCCGATTACAACGGTTGGTGTAGTTTTCCCCTAGGCCGTTCCAGTTATTCATTTCGAGCATCAGAACTGCGTAAATTTTGAGTTTCTCAAGCGTTTCTTACCTCCAAACTGCCATATCTCGCGAACGGATTGACCAATCCGCAAAATTTCTGTTGCTTCTGAGAGTAGAAACTCGCCCGATTACAACGGTAGGCGCACTTTTCCCCTAGGCCGTTCTAGTTATTCGTTTCGAGCATCAGAAATGCGAAAATTTTGAGTTGCTCAAGCGTTTCCTACCTCCAAACTGCCATATCTCGCGAACGGATTGACCAATCCGCAAAATTTCTGTTGCATCTGAAAGTAGAAGCTCGCCCGATTACAACGGTAGGTGTAGTTTTCCCCTAGGCCGTTCTAGTTATTCGTTTCCAGCATCACAACTGCGAAAATTTTGAGATTCTCAAGCGTTTCTTATCTCCAAACTGCCATATCTCGCGAACGGATTGATCAATCCGCAAAATTTCTGTTTCATCTGAAAGTAGAAACTCGCCCGATTACAACGGTATGCGTACTTTTCCCCTATGCCGATCTAGTTACTCGTTTCGAGCATTAGAACGGCGAAAATTTTGAGTTTCTCAAGCGTTTCTTACCTCCAAACTGCCATATCTCGCGAACGGATTGACCAATCCGCAAAATTTGTGTTGCATCTGAAAGTAGAAACTCGCCCGATTACAACGGTATGCGTACTTTTCCCCTAGGCCGTTCTAGTTACTCGTTTCGAGCATCAGAACTGCGAAAATTTTGAGTTTCTCAAGCGTTTCTTATCTCCAAACTGCCGTATCTCGCGAACGGATTGACCAATCCGCAAAATTTCTGTTGCATCTGAAAGTAGAACCTCGCCCGATTACAACGGTAGGTGTAGTTTTCCCCTAGGCCGTTCTAGTTATTCGTTTCGAGCATCAGAACTGCGAAAATTTTGAGATTCTCAAGCGTTTCTTATCTCCAAACTGCCATATCTCGCGAACGGATTGATAAATCCGCAAAATTTCTGTTGCATCTAAAAGTAGAAACTCGCCCGATTACAACGGTATGGGTACTTTTCCCCTATGCCGATCTAGTTACTCGTTTCGAGCATTAGAACTGCGAAAATTTTGAGTTTCTCAAGCGTTTCTTACCTCCAAACTGCCATATCTCGCGAACGGATTGACCAATCCGCAAAATTTCTGTTGCATCTGAAAGTAGAAACTCGCCCGATTACAACGGTAGGTGTAGTTTTCCCCTAGGCCGCTCTAGTTATTCGTTTCGAGCATCAGAACTGCGAAAATTTTGAGTTTCTCAAGCGTTTCTTATCTCCAAACTGCCATATCTCGCGAACGGATTGATCAATCCGCAAAATTTCTGTTTCATCTGAAAGTAGAAACTCGCCCGATTACAACGGTATGCGTACTTTTCCCCTATGCCGATCTAGTTACTCGTTTCGAGCATTAGAACGGCGAAAATTTTGAGTTTCTCAAGCGTTTCTTACTTCCAAACTGCCACATCTCGCGAACGGATCGACCAATCCGCAAAATTTCTGTTGCATCTGAAAGTAGAAACTCGCCCGATTACAACGGTAGGTGTAGTTTTCCCCTAGGCCGTTCTAGTTATTCGTTTCGAGCATCAGAACTGCGAAAATTTTGAGATTCTCAAGCGTTTCTTATCTCCAAACTGCCATATCTCGCGAACGGATTGATCAATCCGCAAAATTTCTGTTTCATCTGAAAGTAGAAACTCGCCCGATTACAACGGTATGCGTACTTTTCCCCTATGCCGATCTAGTTACTCGTTTCGAGCATTAGAACTGCGAAAATTTTGAGTTTCTCAAGCGTTTCTTACCTCCAAACTGCCATATCTCGCGAACGGATTGACCAATCCGCAAAATTTCTGTTGCATCTGAAAGTAGAAACTCGCCCGATTACAACGGTATGCGCACTTTGCCCCTATGCCGTTCTAGTTATTCGTGTCGAGCATCAGAACTGCGACAATTTTGAGTTTCTCAAGCCTTTCTTACCTCCAAACAGCTATATCTCGCGAACGGATTGACCAATCCGCAAAATTTCTGTTGCATCTGAAAGTAGAAACTCGCCCGATTACAACGGAATGCGCACTTTTACCCTAGACCGTTCTAGTTATTCGTGTCGAGCATCAGAACTGCGAAAATTTTGAGTTTCTCAAGCGCTTCTTACCTCCAAACTGCCATATCTCGCGAACGGATTGATCAATCCGCAAAATTTCTGTTGCATCTGAAAGTAGAAACTCGCCCGATTACAACGGTTGGTGTAGTTTTCCCCTAGGCCGTTCCAGTTATTCATTTCGAGCATCAGAACTGCGTAAATTTTGAGTTTCTCAAGCGTTTCTTACCTCCAAACTGCCATATCTCGCGAACGGATTGACCAATCCGCAAAATTTCTGTTGCATCTGAAAGTAGAAGCTCGCCCGATTACAACGGTAGGTGTAGTTTTCCCCTAGGCCGTTCTAGTTATTCGTTTCCAGCATCAGAACTGCGAAAATTTTGAGATTCTCAAGCGTTTCTTATCTCCAAACTGCCATATCTCGCGAACGGATTGATCAATCCGCAAAATTTCTGTTTCATCTGAAAGTAGAAACTCGCCCGATTACAACGGTATGCGTACTTTTCCCCTATGCCGATCTAGTTACTCGTTTCGAGCATTAGAACGGCGAAAATTTTGAGTTTCTCAAGCGTTTCTTACCTCCAAACTGCCATATCTCGCGAACGGATTGACCAATCCGCAAAATTTCTGTTGCATCTGAAAGTAGAAACTCGCCCGATTACAACGGTATGCGTACTTTTCCCCTAGGCCGTTCTAGTTACTCGTTTCGAGCATCAGAACTGCGAAAATTTTGAGTTTCTCAAGCGTTTCTTATCTCCAAACTGCCGTATCTCGCGAACGGATTGACCAATCCGCAAAATTTCTGTTGCATCTGAAAGTAGAACCTCGCCCGATTACAACGGTAGGTGTAGTTTTCCCCTAGGCCGTTCTAGTTATTCGTTTCGAGCATCAGAACTGCGAAAATTTTGAGATTCTCAAGCGTTTCTTATCTCCAAACTGCCATATCTCGCGAACGGATTGATAAATCCGCAAAATTTCTGTTGCATCTAAAAGTAGAAACTCGCCCGATTACAACGGTATGCGTACTTTTCCCCTATGCCGATCTAGTTACTCGTTTCGAGCATTAGAACTGCGAAAATTTTGAGTTTCTCAAGCGTTTCTTACCTCCAAACTGCCATATCTCGCGAACGGATTGACCAATCCGCAAAATTTCTGTTGCATCTGAAAGTAGAAACTCGCCCGATTACAACGGTAGGTGTAGTTTTCCCCTAGGCTGCTCTAGTTATTCGTTTCGAGCATCAGAACTGCGAAAATTTTGAGTTTCTCAAGCGTTTCTTACTTCCAAACTGCCACATCTCGCGAACGGATCGACCAATCCGCAAAATTTCTGTTGCATCTGAAAGTAGAAACTCGCCCGATTACAACGGTAGGTGTAGTTTTCCCCTAGGCCGTTCTAGTTATTCGTGTCGAGCATCAGAACTGCGACAATTTTGAGTTTCTCAAGCCTTTCTTACCTCCAAACAGCTATATCTCGCGAACGGATTGACCAATCCGCAAAATTTCTGTTGCATCTGAAAGTAGAAACTCGCCCGATTACAACGGTATGCGCACTTTTCCCCTAGACCGTTCTAGTTATTCGTGTCGAGCATCAGAACTGCGAAAATTTTGAGTTTCTCAAGCGCTTCTTACCTCCAAACTGCCATATCTCGCGAACGGATTGATCAATCCGCAAAATTTCTGTTGCATCTGAAAGTAGAAACTCGCCCGATTACAACGGTTGGTGTAGTTTTCCCCTAGGCCGTTCCAGTTATTCATTTCGAGCATCAGAACTGCGTAAATTTTGAGTTTCTCAAGCGTTTCTTACCTCCAAACTGCCATATCTCGCGAACGGATTGACCAATCCGCAAGATTTCTGTTGCTTCTGAGAGTAGAAACTCGCCCGATTACAACGGTAGGCGCACTTTTCCCCTAGGCCGTTCTAGTTATTCGTTTCGAGCATCAGAAATGCGAAAATTTTGAGTTGCTCAAGCGTTTCCTACCTCCAAACTGCCATATCTCGCGAACGGATTGACCAATCCGCAAAATTTCTGTTGCATCTGAAAGTAGAAGCTCGCCCGATTACAACGGTAGGTGTAGTTTTCCCCTAGGCCGTTCTAGTTATTCGTTTCGAGCATCAGAACTGCGAAAATTTTGAGATTCTCAAGCGTTTCTTATCTCCAAACTGCCATATCTCGCGAACGGATTGATCAATCCGCAAAATTTCTGTTTCATCTGAAAGTAGAAACTCGCCCGATTACAACGGTATGCGTACTTTTCCCCTATGCCGATCTAGTTACTCGTTTCGAGCATTAGAACCGCGAAAATTTTGAGTTTCTCAAGCGTTTCTTACCTCCAAACTGCCATATCTCGCGAACGGATTGACCAATCCGCAAAATTTCTGTTGCATCTGAAAGTAGAAACTCGCCCGATTACAACGGTATGCGTACTTTTCCCCTAGGCCGTTCTAGTTACTCGTTTCGAGCATCAGAACTGCGAAAATTTTGAGTTTCTCAAGCGTTTCTTATCTCCAAACTGCCGTATCTCGCGAACGGATTGACCAATCCGCAAAATTTCTGTTGCATCTGAAAGTAGAACCTCGCCCGATTACAACGGTAGGTGTAGTTTTCCCCTAGGCCGTTCTAGTTATTCGTTTCGAGCATCAGAACTGCGAAAATTTTGAGATTCTCAAGCGTTTCTTATCTCCAAACTGCCATATCTCGCGAACGGATTGATAAATCCGCAAAATTTCTGTAGCATCTAAAAGTAGAAACTCGCCCGATTACAACGGTATGCGTACTTTTCCCCTATGCCGATCTAGTTACTCGTTTCGAGCATTAGAACTGCGAAAATTTTGAGTTTCTCAAGCGTTTCTTACCTCCAAACTGCCATATCTCGCGAACGGATTGACCAATCCGCAAAATTTCTGTTGCATCTGAAAGTAGAAACTCGCCCGATTACAACGGTAGGTGTAGTTTTCCCCTAGGCCGCTCTAGTTATTCGTTTCGAGCATCAGAACTGCGAAAATTTTGAGTTTCTCAAGCGTTTCTTACTTCCAAACTGCCACATCTCGCGAACGGATCGACCAATCCGCAAAATTTCTGTTGCATCTGAAAGTAGAAACTCGCCCGATTACAACGGTATGCGCACTTTGCCCCTAGGCCGTTCTAGTTATTCGTGTCGAGCATCAGAACTGCGAAAATTTTGAGTTTCTCAAGCCTTTCTTACCTCCAAACTGCCATATCTCGCGAACGGATTGACCAATCCGCAAAATTTCGGTTGCATCTGAAAGTAGAAACTCGCCCGATTACAACGGTAGGTGTAGTTTTCCCCTAGGCCGTTCTAGTTATTCGTTTCGAGCATCAGAAATGCGAAAATTTTGAGTTTCTCAAGCGTTTCTTACTTCCAAACTGCCACATCTCGCGAACGGATCGACCAATCCGCAAAACTTCTGTTGCATCTGAAAGTAGAAACTCGCCCGATTACAACGGTATGCGCACTTAGCCCCTAGGCCGATCTAGTTATTCGTGTCGAGCATCAGAACTGCGAAAATTTTGAGTTTCTCTAGCGTTTCTTACCTCCAAACTGCCATATCTCGCGAACGGATTGACCAATCCGCAAAATTTCTGTTGCTTCTGAAAGTAGAACCTCGCCCGATTACAACGGTAGGTGTAGTTTTCCCCTAGGCCGTTCTAGTTATTCGTTTCGAGCATCAGAACTGCGAAAATTTTGAGTTTCTCAAGCGTTTCTTACTTCCAAACTGCCACATCTCGCGAACGGATCGACCAATCCGCAAAATTTCTGTTGCATCTGAAAGTAGAAACTCGCCCGATTACAACGGTAGGTGTAGTTTTCCCCTAGGCCGTTCAAGTTATTCATTTCGAGCATCAGAACTGCGTAAATTTTGAGTTTCTCAAGCGTTTCTTACCTCCAAACTGCCATATCTCGCGAACGGAATGACCAATCCGCAAAATTTCTGTTGCTTCTGAAAGTAGAAACTCGCCCTATTACAACGGTATGCGCACTTTTCCCCTAGGCCGTTCTAGTTATTCGTTTCGAGCATCAGAAATGCGAAAATTTTGAGTTTCTCAAGCGTTTCTTACTTCCAAACTGCCACATCTCGCGAACGGATCGACCAATCCGCAAAATTTCTGTTGCATCTGAAAGTAGAAACTCGCCCGATTACAACGGTTGGTGTAGTTTTCCCCTAGGCCGTACCAGTTATTCATTTCGAGCATCAGAACTGCGTAAATTTTGAGTTTCTCAAGCGTTTCTTACCTCCAAACTGCCATATCTCGCGAACGGATTGACCAATCCGCAAAATTTCTGTTGCTTCTGAGAGTAGAAACTCGCCCGATTACAACGGTAGGCGCACTTTTCCCCTAGGCCGTTCTAGTTATTCGTTTCGAGCATCAGAAATGCGAAAATTTTGAGTTGCTCAAGCGTTTCCTACCTCCAAACTGCCATATCTCGCGAACGGATTGACCAATCCGCAAAATTTCTGTTGCATCTGAAAGTAGAAGCTCGCCCGATTACAACGGTAGGTGTAGTTTTCCCCTAGGCCGTTCTAGTTATTCGTTTCGAGCATCAGAACTGCGAAAATTTTGAGATTCTCAAGCGTTTCTTATCTCCAAACTGCCATATCTCGCGAACGGATTGATCAATCCGCAAAATTTCTGTTTCATCTGAAAGTAGAAACTCGCCCGATTACAACGGTATGCGTACTTTTCCCCTATGCCGATCTAGTTACTCGTTTCGAGCATTAGAACGGCGAAAATTTTGAGTTTCTCAAGCGTTTCTTACCTCCAAACTGCCATATCTCGCGAACGGATTGACCAATCCGCAAAATTTCTGTTGCATCTGAAAGTAGAAACTCGCCCGATTACAACGGTATGCGTACTTTTCCCCTAGGCCGTTCTAGTTACTCGTTTCGAGCATCAGAACTGCGAAAATTTTGAGTTTCTCAAGCGTTTCTTATATCCAAACTGCCGTATCTCGCGAACGGATTGACCAATCCGCAAAATTTCTGTTGCATCTGAAAGTAGAACCTCGCCCGATTACAACGGTAGGTGTAGTTTTCCCCTAGGCCGTTCTAGTTATTCGTTTCGAGCATCAGAACTGCGAAAATTTTGAGATTCTCAAGCGTTTCTTATCTCCAAACTGCCATATCTCGCGAACGGATTGATAAATCCGCAAAATTTCTGTTGCATCTAAAAGTAGAAACTCGCCCGATTACAACGGTATGCGTACTTTTCCCCTATGCCGATCTAGTTACTCGTTTCGAGCATTAGAACTGCGAAAATTTTGAGTTTCTCGAGCGTTTCTTACCTCCAAACTGCCATATCTCGCGAACGGATTGACCAATCCGCAAAATTTCTGTTGCATCTGAAAGTAGAAACTCGCCCGATTACAACGGTAGGTGTAGTTTTCCCCTAGGCCGCTCTAGTTATTCGTTTCGAGCATCAGAACTGCGAAAATTTTGAGTTTCTCAAGCGTTTCTTACTTCCAAACTGCCACATCTCGCGAACGGATCGACCAATCCGCAAAATTTCTGTTGCATCTGAAAGTAGAAACTCGCCCGATTACAACGGTATGCGCACTTTGCCCCTAGGCCGTTCTAGTTATTCGTGTCGAGCATCAGAACTGCGAAAATTTTGAGTTTCTCAAGCCTTTCTTACCTCCAAACTGCCATATCTCGCGAACGGATTGACCAATCCGCAAAATTTCGGTTGCATCTGAAAGTAGAAACTCGCCCGATTACAACGGTAGGTGTAGTTTTCCCCTAGGCCGTTCTAGTTATTCGTTTCGAGCATCAGAAATGCGAAAATTTTGAGTTTCTCAAGCGTTTCTTACTTCCAAACTGCCACATCTCGCGAACGGATCGACCAATCCGCAAAATTTCTGTTGCATCTGAAAGTAGAAACTCGCCCGATTACAACGGTATGCGCACTTAGCCCCTAGGCCGATCTAGTTATTCGTGTCGAGCATCAGAACTGCGAAAATTTTGAGTTTCTCAAGCGCTTCTTACCTCCAAACTGCCATATCTCGCGAACGGATTGATCAATCCGCAAAATTTCTGTTGCATCTGAAAGTAGAAACTCGCCCGATTACAACGGTTGGTGTAGTTTTCCCCTAGGCCGTTCTAGTTATTCGTTTCGAGCATCAGAAATGCGAAAATTTTGAGTTTCTCAAGCGTTTCTTACTTCCAAACTGCCACATCTCGCGAACGGATCGACCAATCCGCAAAATTTCTGTTGCATCTGAAAGTAGAAACTCGCCCGATTACAACGGTATGCGCACTTTGCCCCTATGCCGTTCTAGTTATTCGTGTCGAGCATCAGAACTGCGACAATTTTGAGTTTCTCAAGCCTTTCTTACCTCCAAACAGCTATATCTCGCGAACGGATTGACCAATCCGCAAAATTTCTGTTGCATCTGAAAGTAGAAACTCGCCCGATTACAACGGTATGCGCACTTTTCCCCTAGACCGTTCTAGTTATTCTTGTCGAGCATCAGAACTGCGAAAATTTTGAGTTTCTCAAGCGCTTCTTACCTCCAAACTGCCATATCTCGCGAACGGATTGATCAATCCGCAAAATTTCTGTTGCATCTGAAAGTAGAAACTCGCCCGATTACAACGGTTGGTGTAGTTTTCCCCTAGGCCGTTCCAGTTATTCATTTCGAGCATCAGAACTGCGTAAATTTTGAGTTTCTCAAGCGTTTCTTACCTCCAAACTGCCATATCTCGCGAACGGATTGACCAATCCGCAAAATTTCTGTTGCTTCTGAGAGTAGAAACTCGCCCGATTACAACGGTAGGCGCACTTTTCCCCTAGGCCGTTCTAGTTATTCGTTTCGAGCATCAGAAATGCGAAAATTTTGAGTTGCTCAAGCGTTTCCTACCTCCAAACTGCCATATCTCGCGAACGGATTGACCAATCCGCAAAATTTCTGTTGCATCTGAAAGTAGAAGCTCGCCCGATTACAACGGTAGGTGTAGTTTTCCCCTAGGCCGTTCTAGTTATTCGTTTCGAGCATCAGAACTGCGAAAATTTTGAGATTCTCAAGCGTTTCTTATCTCCAAACTGCCATATCTCGCGAACGGATTGATCAATCCGCAAAATTTCTGTTTCATCTGAAAATAGAAACTCGCCCGATTACAACGGTATGCGTACTTTTCCCCTATGCCGATCTAGTTACTCGTTTCGAGCATTAGAACGGCGAAAATTTTGAGTTTCTCAAGCGTTTCTTACCTCCAAACTGCCATATCTCGCGAACGGATTGACCAATCCGCAAAATTTCTGTTGCATCTGAAAGTAGAAACTCGCCCGATTACAACGGTATGCGTACTTTTCCCCTAGGCCGTTCTAGTTACTCGTTTCGAGCATCAGAACTGCGAAAATTTTGAGTTTCTCAAGCGTTTCTTATCTCCAAACTGCCGTATCTCGCGAACGGATTGACCAATCCGCGAAATTTCTGTTGCATCTGAAAGTAGAACCTCGCCCGATTACAACGGTAGGTGTAGTTTTCCCCTAGGCCGTTCTAGTTATTCGTTTCGAGCATCAGAACTGCGAAAATTTTGAGATTCTCAAGCGTTTCTTATCTCCAAACTGCCATATCTCGCGAACGGATTGATAAATCCGCAAAATTTCTGTTGCATCTAAAAGTAGAAACTCGCCCGATTACAACGGTAGGTGTAGTTTTCCCCTAGGCCGTTCTAGTTATTCGTTTCGAGCATCAGAACTGCGAAAATTTTGAGATTCTCAAGCGTTTCTTATCTCCAAACTGCCATATCTCGCGAACGGATTGATCAATCCGCAAAATTTCTGTTTCATCTGAAAATAGAAACTCGCCCGATTACAACGGTATGCGTACTTTTCCCCTATGCCGATCTAGTTACTCGTTTCGAGCATTAGAACGGCGAAAATTTTGAGTTTCTCAAGCGTTTCTTACCTCCAAACTGCCATATCTCGCGAACGGATTGACCAATCCGCAAAATTTCTGTTGCATCTGAAAGTAGAAACTCGCCCGATTACAACGGTATGCGTACTTTTCCCCTAGGCCGTTCTAGTTACTCGTTTCGAGCATCAGAACTGCGAAAATTTTGAGTTTCTCAAGCGTTTCTTATCTCCAAACTGCCGTATCTCGCGAACGGATTGACCAATCCGCGAAATTTCTGTTGCATCTGAAAGTAGAACCTCGCCCGATTACAACGGTAGGTGTAGTTTTCCCCTAGGCCGTTCTAGTTATTCGTTTCGAGCATCAGAACTGCGAAAATTTTGAGATTCTCAAGCGTTTCTTATCTCCAAACTGCCATATCTCGCGAACGGATTGATAAATCCGCAAAATTTCTGTTGCATCTAAAAGTAGAAACTCGCCCGATTACAACGGTATGCGTACTTTTCCCCTATGCCGATCTAGTTACTCGTTTCGAGCATTAGAACTGCGAAAATTTTGAGTTTCTCAAGCGTTTCTTACCTCCAAACTGCCATATCTCGCGAACGGATTGACCAATCCGCAAAATTTCTGTTGCATCTGAAAGTAGAAACTCGCCCGATTACAACGGTAGGTGTAGTTTTCCCCTAGGCCGCTCTAGTTATTCGTTTCGAGCATCAGAACTACGAAAATTTTGAGTTTCTCAAGCGTTTCTTACTTCCAAACTGCCACATCTCGCGAACGGATCGACCAATCCGCAAAATTTCTGTTGCATCTGAAAGTAGAAACTCGCCCGATTACAACGGTATGCGTACTTTTCCCCTAGGCCGTTCTAGTTACTCGTTTCGAGCATCAGAACTGCGAAAATTTTGAGTTTCTCAAGCGTTTCTTATCTCCAAACTGCCGTATCTCGCGAACGGATTGACCAATCCGCAAAATTTCTGTTGCATCTGAAAGTAGAACCTCGCCCGATTACAACGGTAGGTGTAGTTTTCCCCTAGGCCGTTCTAGTTATTCGTTTCGAGCATCAGAACTGCGAAAATTTTGAGATTCTCAAGCGTTTCTTATCTCCAAACTGCCATATCTCGCGAACGGATTGATAAATCCGCAAAATTTCTGTTGCATCTAAAAGTAGAAACTCGCCCGATTACAACGGTATGCGTACTTTTCCCCTATGCCGATCTAGTTACTCGTTTCGAGCATTAGAACTGCGAAAATTTTGAGTTTCTCAAGCGTTTCTTACCTCCAAACTGCCATATCTCGCGAACGGATTGACCAATCCGCAAAATTTCTGTTGCATCTGAAAGTAGAAACTCGCCCGATTACAACGGTAGGTGTAGTTTTCCCCTAGGCCGCTCTAGTTATTCGTTTCGAGCATCAGAACTACGAAAATTTTGAGTTTCTCAAGCGTTTCTTACTTCCAAACTGCCACATCTCGCGAACGGATCGACCAATCCGCAAAATTTCTGTTGCATCTGAAAGTAGAAACTCGCCCGATTACAACGGTATGCGCACTTTGCCCCTAGGCCGTTCTAGTTATTCGTGTCGAGCATCAGAACTGCGAAAATTTTGAGTTTCTCAAGCCTTTCTTATCTCCAAACTGCCGTATCTCGCGAACGGATTGACCAATCCGCAAAATTTCTGTTGCATCTGAAAGTAGAACCTCGCCCGATTACAACGGTTGGTGTAGTTTTCCCCTAGGCCGTACCAGTTATTCATTTCGAGCATCAGAACTGCGTAAATTTTGAGTTTCTCAAGCGTTTCTTACCTCCAAACTGCCATATCTCGCGAACGGATTGACCAATCCGCAAAATTTCTGTTGCTTCTGAGAGTAGAAACTCGCCCGATTACAACGGTAGGCGCACTTTTCCCCTAGGCCGTTCTAGTTATTCGTTTCGAGCATCAGAAATGCGAAAATTTTGAGTTGCTCAAGCGTTTCCTACCTCCAAACTGCCATATCTCGCGAACGGATTGACCAATCCGCAAAATTTCTGTTGCATCTGAAAGTAGAAGCTCGCCCGATTACAACGGTAGGTGTAGTTTTCCCCTAGGCCGTTCTAGTTATTCGTTTCGAGCATCAGAACTGCGAAAATTTTGAGATTCTCAAGCGTTTCTTATCTCCAAACTGCCATATCTCGCGAACGGATTGATCAATCCGCAAAATTTCTGTTTCATCTGAAAGTAGAAACTCGCCCGATTACAACGGTATGCGTACTTTTCCCCTATGCCGATCTAGTTACTCGTTTCGAGCATTAGAACGGCGAAAATTTTGAGTTTCTCAAGCGTTTCTTACCTCCAAACTGCCATATCTCGCGAACGGATTGACCAATCCGCAAAATTTCTGTTGCATCTGAAAGTAGAAACTCGCCCGATTACAACGGTATGCGTACTTTTCCCCTAGGCCGTTCTAGTTACTCGTTTCGAGCATCAGAACTGCGAAAATTTTGAGTTTCTCAAGCGTTTCTTATATCCAAACTGCCGTATCTCGCGAACGGATTGACCAATCCGCAAAATTTCTGTTGCATCTGAAAGTAGAACCTCGCCCGATTACAACGGTAGGTGTAGTTTTCCCCTAGGCCGTTCTAGTTATTCGTTTCGAGCATCAGAACTGCGAAAATTTTGAGATTCTCAAGCGTTTCTTATCTCCAAACTGCCATATCTCGCGAACGGATTGATAAATCCGCAAAATTTCTGTTGCATCTAAAAGTAGAAACTCGCCCGATTACAACGGTATGCGTACTTTTCCCCTATGCCGATCTAGTTACTCGTTTCGAGCATTAGAACTGCGAAAATTTTGAGTTTCTCGAGCGTTTCTTACCTCCAAACTGCCATATCTCGCGAACGGATTGACCAATCCGCAAAATTTCTGTTGCATCTGAAAGTAGAAACTCGCCCGATTACAACGGTAGGTGTAGTTTTCCCCTAGGCCGCTCTAGTTATTCGTTTCGAGCATCAGAACTGCGAAAATTTTGAGTTTCTCAAGCGTTTCTTACTTCCAAACTGCCACATCTCGCGAACGGATCGACCAATCCGCAAAATTTCTGTTGCATCTGAAAGTAGAAACTCGCCCGATTACAACGGTATGCGCACTTTGCCCCTAGGCCGTTCTAGTTATTCGTGTCGAGCATCAGAACTGCGAAAATTTTGAGTTTCTCAAGCCTTTCTTACCTCCAAACTGCCATATCTCGCGAACGGATTGACCAATCCGCAAAATTTCGGTTGCATCTGAAAGTAGAAACTCGCCCGATTACAACGGTAGGTGTAGTTTTCCCCTAGGCCGTTCTAGTTATTCGTTTCGAGCATCAGAAATGCGAAAATTTTGAGTTTCTCAAGCGTTTCTTACTTCCAAACTGCCACATCTCGCGAACGGATCGACCAATCCGCAAAATTTCTGTTGCATCTGAAAGTAGAAACTCGCCCGATTACAACGGTATGCGCACTTAGCCCCTAGGCCGATCTAGTTATTCGTGTCGAGCATCAGAACTGCGAAAATTTTGAGTTTCTCAAGCGCTTCTTACCTCCAAACTGCCATATCTCGCGAACGGATTGATCAATCCGCAAAATTTCTGTTGCATCTGAAAGTAGAAACTCGCCCGATTACAACGGTTGGTGTAGTTTTCCCCTAGGCCGTTCTAGTTATTCGTTTCGAGCATCAGAAATGCGAAAATTTTGAGTTTCTCAAGCGTTTCTTACTTCCAAACTGCCACATCTCGCGAACGGATCGACCAATCCGCAAAATTTCTGTTGCATCTGAAAGTAGAAACTCGCCCGATTACAACGGTATGCGCACTTTGCCCCTATGCCGTTCTAGTTATTCGTGTCGAGCATCAGAACTGCGACAATTTTGAGTTTCTCAAGCCTTTCTTACCTCCAAACAGCTATATCTCGCGAACGGATTGACCAATCCGCAAAATTTCTGTTGCATCTGAAAGTAGAAACTCGCCCGATTACAACGGTATGCGCACTTTTCCCCTAGACCGTTCTAGTTATTCTTGTCGAGCATCAGAACTGCGAAAATTTTGAGCTTCTCAAGCGCTTCTTACCTCCAAACTGCCATATCTCGCGAACGGATTGATCAATCCGCAAAATTTCTGTTGCATCTGAAAGTAGAAACTCGCCCGATTACAACGGTTGGTGTAGTTTTCCCCTAGGCCGTTCCAGTTATTCATTTCGAGCATCAGAACTGCGTAAATTTTGAGTTTCTCAAGCGTTTCTTACCTCCAAACTGCCATATCTCGCGAACGGATTGACCAATCCGCAAAATTTCTGTTGCTTCTGAGAGTAGAAACTCGCCCGATTACAACGGTAGGCGCACTTTTCCCCTAGGCCGTTCTAGTTATTCGTTTCGAGCATCAGAAATGCGAAAATTTTGAGTTGCTCAAGCGTTTCCTACCTCCAAACTGCCATATCTCGCGAACGGATTGACCAATCCGCAAAATTTCTGTTGCATCTGAAAGTAGAAGCTCGCCCGATTACAACGGTAGGTGTAGTTTTCCCCTAGGCCGTTCTAGTTATTCGTTTCGAGCATCAGAACTGCGAAAATTTTGAGATTCTCAAGCGTTTCTTATCTCCAAACTGCCATATCTCGCGAACGGATTGATCAATCCGCAAAATTTCTGTTTCATCTGAAAATAGAAACTCGCCCGATTACAACGGTATGCGTACTTTTCCCCTATGCCGATCTAGTTACTCGTTTCGAGCATTAGAACGGCGAAAATTTTGAGTTTCTCAAGCGTTTCTTACCTCCAAACTGCCATATCTCGCGAACGGATTGACCAATCCGCAAAATTTCTGTTGCATCTGAAAGTAGAAACTCGCCCGATTACAACGGTATGCGTACTTTTCCCCTAGGCCGTTCTAGTTACTCGTTTCGAGCATCAGAACTGCGAAAATTTTGAGTTTCTCAAGCGTTTCTTATCTCCAAACTGCCGTATCTCGCGAACGGATTGACCAATCCGCGAAATTTCTGTTGCATCTGAAAGTAGAACCTCGCCCGATTACAACGGTAGGTGTAGTTTTCCCCTAGGCCGTTCTAGTTATTCGTTTCGAGCATCAGAACTGCGAAAATTTTGAGATTCTCAAGCGTTTCTTATCTCCAAACTGCCATATCTCGCGAACGGATTGATAAATCCGCAAAATTTCTGTTGCATCTAAAAGTAGAAACTCGCCCGATTACAACGGTATGCGTACTTTTCCCCTATGCCGATCTAGTTACTCGTTTCGAGCATTAGAACTGCGAAAATTTTGAGTTTCTCAAGCGTTTCTTACCTCCAAACTGCCATATCTCGCGAACGGATTGACCAATCCGCAAAATTTCTGTTGCATCTGAAAGTAGAAACTCGCCCGATTACAACGGTAGGTGTAGTTTTCCCCTAGGCCGCTCTAGTTATTCGTTTCGAGCATCAGAACTACGAAAATTTTGAGTTTCTCAAGCGTTTCTTACTTCCAAACTGCCACATCTCGCGAACGGATCGACCAATCCGCAAAATTTCTGTTGCATCTGAAAGTAGAACCTCGCCCGATTACAACGGTAGGTGTAGTTTTCCCCTAGGCCGTTCTAGTTATTCGTTTCGAGCATCAGAACTGCGAAAATTTTGAGATTCTCAAGCGTTTCTTATCTCCAAACTGCCATATCTCGCGAACGGATTGATAAATCCGCAAAATTTCTGTTGCATCTAAAAGTAGAAACTCGCCCGATTACAACGGTATGCGTACTTTTCCCCTATGCCGATCTAGTTACTCGTTTCGAGCATTAGAACTGCGAAAATTTTGAGTTTCTCAAGCGTTTCTTACCTCCAAACTGCCATATCTCGCGAACGGATTGACCAATCCGCAAAATTTCTGTTGCATCTGAAAGTAGAAACTCGCCCGATTACAACGGTAGGTGTAGTTTTCCCCTAGGCCGCTCTAGTTATTCGTTTCGAGCATCAGAACTACGAAAATTTTGAGTTTCTCAAGCGTTTCTTACTTCCAAACTGCCACATCTCGCGAACGGATCGACCAATCCGCAAAATTTCTGTTGCATCTGAAAGTAGAAACTCGCCCGATTACAACGGTATGCGCACTTTGCCCCTAGGCCGTTCTAGTTATTCGTGTCGAGCATCAGAACTGCGAAAATTTTGAGTTTCTCAAGCCTTTCTTACCTCCAAACTGCCATATCTCGCGAACGGATTGACCAATCCGCAAAATTTCGGTTGCATCTGAAAGTAGAAACTCGCCCGATTACAACGGTAGGTGTAGTTTTCCCCTAGGCCGTTCTAGTTATTCGTTCCGAGCATCAGAAATGCGAAAATTTTGAGTTTCTCAAGCGTTTCTTACTTCCAAACTGCCACATCTCGCGAACGGATCGACCAATCCGCAAAATTTCTGTTGCATCTGAAAGTAGAAACTCGCCCGATTACAACGGTATGCGCACTTAGCCCCTAGGCCGATCTAGTTATTCGTGTCGAGCATCAGAACTGCGAAAATTTTGAGTTTCTCTAGCGTTTCTTACCTCCAAACTGCCATATCTCGCGAACGGATTGACCAATCCGCAAAATTTCTGTTGCTTCTGAAAGTAGAACCTCGCCCGATTACAACGGTAGGTGTAGTTTTCCCCTAGGCCGTTCTAGTTATTCGTTTCGAGCATCAGAACTGCGAAAATTTTGAGTTTCTCAAGCGTTTCTTACTTCCAAACTGCCACATCTCGCGAACGGATCGACCAATCCGCAAAATTTCTGTTGCATCTGAAAGTAGAAACTCGCCCGATTACAACGGTATGCGCACTTTGCCCCTATGCCGTTCTAGTTATTCGTGTCGAGCATCAGAACTGCGACAATTTTGAGTTTCTCAAGCCTTTCTTACCTCCAAACAGCTATATCTCGCGAACGGATTGACCAATCCGCAAAATTTCTGTTGCATCTGAAAGTAGAAACTCGCCCGATTACAACGGTATGCGCACTTTTCCCCTAGACCGTTCTAGTTATTCGTGTCGAGCATCAGAACTGCGAAAATTTTGAGTTTCTCAAGCGCTTCTTACCTCCAAACTGCCATATCTCGCGAACGGATTGATCAATCCGCAAAATTTCTGTTGCATCTGAAAGTAGAAACTCGCCCGATTACAACGGTTGGTGTAGTTTTCCCCTAGGCCGTTCCAGTTATTCATTTCGAGCATCAGAACTGCGTAAATTTTGAGTTTCTCAAGCGTTTCTTACCTCCAAACTGCCATATCTCGCGAACGGATTGACCAATCCGCAAAATTTCTGTTGCTTCTGAGAGTAGAAACTCGCCCGATTACAACGGTAGGCGCACTTTTCCCCTAGGCCGTTCTAGTTATTCGTTTCGAGCATCAGAAATGCGAAAATTTTGAGTTGCTCAAGCGTTTCCTACCTCCAAACTGCCATATCTCGCGAACGGATTGACCAATCCGCAAAATTTCTGTTGCATCTGAAAGTAGAAGCTCGCCCGATTACAACGGTAGGTGTAGTTTTCCCCTAGGCCGTTCTAGTTATTCGTTTCGAGCATCAGAACTGCGAAAATTTTGAGATTCTCAAGCGTTTCTTATCTCCAAACTGCCATATCTCGCGAACGGATTGATCAATCCGCAAAATTTCTGTTTCATCTGAAAGTAGAAACTCGCCCGATTACAACGGTATGCGTACTTTTCCCCTATGCCGATCTAGTTACTCGTTTCGAGCATTAGAACGGCGAAAATTTTGAGTTTCTCAAGCGTTTCTTACCTCCAAACTGCCATATCTCGCGAACGGATTGACCAATCCGCAAAATTTCTGTTGCATCTCAATGTAGAAACTCGCCCGATTACAACGGTATGCGTACTTTTCCCCTAGGCCGTTCTAGTTACTCGTTTCGAGCATCAGAACTGCGAAAATTTTGAGTTTCTCAAGCGTTTCTTATCTCCAAACTGCCGTATCTCGCGAACGGATTGACCAATCCGCAAAATTTCTGTTGCATCTGAAAGTAGAAACTCGCCCGATTACAACGGTTGGTGTAGTTTTCCCCTAGGCCGTTCCAGTTATTCATTTCGAGCATCAGAACTGCGTAAATTTTGAGTTTCTCAAGCGTTTCTTACCTCCAAACTGCCATATCTCGCGAACGGATTGACCAATCCGCAAAATTTCTGTTGCTTCTGAGAGTAGAAACTCGCCCGATTACAACGGTAGGCGCACTTTTCCCCTAGGCCGTTCTAGTTATTCGTTTCGAGCATCAGAAATGCGAAAATTTTGAGTTGCTCAAGCGTTTCCTACCTCCAAACTGCCATATCTCGCGAACGGATTGACCAATCCGCAAAATTTCTGTTGCATCTGAAAGTAGAAGCTCGCCCGATTACAACGGTAGGTGTAGTTTTCCCCTAGGCCGTTCTAGTTATTCGTTTCGAGCATCAGAACTGCGAAAATTTTGAGATTCTCAAGCGTTTCTTATCTCCAAACTGCCATATCTCGCGAACGGATTGATCAATCCGCAAAATTTCTGTTTCATCTGAAAATAGAAACTCGCCCGATTACAACGGTATGCGTACTTTTCCCCTATGCCGATCTAGTTACTCGTTTCGAGCATTAGAACGGCGAAAATTTTGAGTTTCTCAAGCGTTTCTTACCTCCAAACTGCCATATCTCGCGAACGGATTGACCAATCCGCAAAATTTCTGTTGCATCTGAAAGTAGAAACTCGCCCGATTACAACGGTATGCGTACTTTTCCCCTAGGCCGTTCTAGTTACTCGTTTCGAGCATCAGAACTGCGAAAATTTTGAGTTTCTCAAGCGTTTCTTATCTCCAAACTGCCGTATCTCGCGAACGGATTGACCAATCCGCGAAATTTCTGTTGCATCTGAAAGTAGAACCTCGCCCGATTACAACGGTAGGTGTAGTTTTCCCCTAGGCCGTTCTAGTTATTCGTTTCGAGCATCAGAACTGCGAAAATTTTGAGATTCTCAAGCGTTTCTTATCTCCAAACTGCCATATCTCGCGAACGGATTGATAAATCCGCAAAATTTCTGTTGCATCTAAAAGTAGAAACTCGCCCGATTACAACGGTATGCGTACTTTTCCCCTATGCCGATCTAGTTACTCGTTTCGAGCATTAGAACTGCGAAAATTTTGAGTTTCTCAAGCGTTTCTTACCTCCAAACTGCCATATCTCGCGAACGGATTGACCAATCCGCAAAATTTCTGTTGCATCTGAAAGTAGAAACTCGCCCGATTACAACGGTAGGTGTAGTTTTCCCCTAGGCCGCTCTAGTTATTCGTTTCGAGCATCAGAACTACGAAAATTTTGAGTTTCTCAAGCGTTTCTTACTTCCAAACTGCCACATCTCGCGAACGGATAGACCAATCCGCAAAATTTCTGTTGCATCTGAAAGTAGAAACTCGCCCGATTACAACGGTATGCGTACTTTTCCCCTAGGCCGTTCTAGTTACTCGTTTCGAGCATCAGAACTGCGAAAATTTTGAGTTTCTCAAGCGTTTCTTATCTCCAAACTGCCGTATCTCGCGAACGGATTGACCAATCCGCAAAATTTCTGTTGCATCTGAAAGTAGAACCTCGCCCGATTACAACGGTAGGTGTAGTTTTCCCCTAGGCCGTTCTAGTTATTCGTTTCGAGCATCAGAACTGCGAAAATTTTGAGATTCTCAAGCGTTTCTTATCTCCAAACTGCCATATCTCGCGAACGGATTGATAAATCCGCAAAATTTCTGTTGCATCTAAAAGTAGAAACTCGCCCGATTACAACGGTATGCGTACTTTTCCCCTATGCCGATCTAGTTACTCGTTTCGAGCATTAGAACTGCGAAAATTTTGAGTTTCTCAAGCGTTTCTTACCTCCAAACTGCCATATCTCGCGAACGGATTGACCAATCCGCAAAATTTCTGTTGCATCTGAAAGTAGAAACTCGCCCGATTACAACGGTAGGTGTAGTTTTCCCCTAGGCCGCTCTAGTTATTCGTTTCGAGCATCAGAACTACGAAAATTTTGAGTTTCTCAAGCGTTTCTTACTTCCAAACTGCCACATCTCGCGAACGGATCGACCAATCCGCAAAATTTCTGTTGCATCTGAAAGTAGAAACTCGCCCGATTACAACGGTATGCGCACTTTGCCCCTAGGCCGTTCTAGTTATTCGTGTCGAGCATCAGAACTGCGAAAATTTTGAGTTTCTCAAGCCTTTCTTACCTCCAAACTGCCATATCTCGCGAACGGATTGACCAATCCGCAAAATTTCGGTTGCATCTGAAAGTAGAAACTCGCCCGATTACAACGGTAGGTGTAGTTTTCCCCTAGGCCGTTCTAGTTATTCGTTCCGAGCATCAGAAATGCGAAAATTTTGAGTTTCTCAAGCGTTTCTTACTTCCAAACTGCCACATCTCGCGAACGGATCGACCAATCCGCAAAATTTCTGTTGCATCTGAAAGTAGAAACTCGCCCGATTACAACGGTATGCGCACTTAGCCCCTAGGCCGATCTAGTTATTCGTGTCGAGCATCAGAACTGCGAAAATTTTGAGTTTCTCTAGCGTTTCTTACCTCCAAACTGCCATATCTCGCGAACGGATTGACCAATCCGCAAAATTTCTGTTGCTTCTGAAAGTAGAACCTCGCCCGATTACAACGGTAGGTGTAGTTTTCCCCTAGGCCGTTCTAGTTATTCGTTTCGAGCATCAGAACTGCGAAAATTTTGAGTTTCTCAAGCGTTTCTTACTTCCAAACTGCCACATCTCGCGAACGGATCGACCAATCCGCAAAATTTCTGTTGCATCTGAAAGTAGAAACTCGCCCGATTACAACGGTATGCGCACTTTGCCCCTATGCCGTTCTAGTTATTCGTGTCGAGCATCAGAACTGCGACAATTTTGAGTTTCTCAAGCCTTTCTTACCTCCAAACAGCTATATCTCGCGAACGGATTGACCAATCCGCAAAATTTCTGTTGCATCTGAAAGTAGAAACTCGCCCGATTACAACGGTATGCGCACTTTTCCCCTAGACCGTTCTAGTTATTCGTGTCGAGCATCAGAACTGCGAAAATTTTGAGTTTCTCAAGCGCTTCTTACCTCCAAACTGCCATATCTCGCGAACGGATTGATCAATCCGCAAAATTTCTGTTGCATCTGAAAGTAGAAACTCGCCCGATTACAACGGTTGGTGTAGTTTTCCCCTAGGCCGTTCCAGTTATTCATTTCGAGCATCAGAACTGCGTAAATTTTGAGTTTCTCAAGCGTTTCTTACCTCCAAACTGCCATATCTCGCGAACGGATTGACCAATCCGCAAAATTTCTGTTGCTTCTGAGAGTAGAAACTCGCCCGATTACAACGGTAGGCGCACTTTTCCCCTAGGCCGTTCTAGTTATTCGTTTCGAGCATCAGAAATGCGAAAATTTTGAGTTGCTCAAGCGTTTCCTACCTCCAAACTGCCATATCTCGCGAACGGATTGACCAATCCGCAAAATTTCTGTTGCATCTGAAAGTAGAAGCTCGCCCGATTACAACGGTAGGTGTAGTTTTCCCCTAGGCCGTTCTAGTTATTCGTTTCGAGCATCAGAACTGCGAAAATTTTGAGATTCTCAAGCGTTTCTTATCTCCAAACTGCCATATCTCGCGAACGGATTGATCAATCCGCAAAATTTCTGTTTCATCTGAAAGTAGAAACTCGCCCGATTACAACGGTATGCGTACTTTTCCCCTATGCCGATCTAGTTACTCGTTTCGAGCATTAGAACGGCGAAAATTTTGAGTTTCTCAAGCGTTTCTTACCTCCAAACTGCCATATCTCGCGAACGGATTGACCAATCCGCAAAATTTCTGTTGCATCTCAATGTAGAAACTCGCCCGATTACAACGGTATGCGTACTTTTCCCCTAGGCCGTTCTAGTTACTCGTTTCGAGCATCAGAACTGCGAAAATTTTGAGTTTCTCAAGCGTTTCTTATCTCCAAACTGCCGTATCTCGCGAACGGATTGACCAATCCGCAAAATTTCTGTTGCATCTGAAAGTAGAAACTCGCCCGATTACAACGGTTGGTGTAGTTTTCCCCTAGGCCGTTCCAGTTATTCATTTCGAGCATCAGAACTGCGTAAATTTTGAGTTTCTCAAGCGTTTCTTACCTCCAAACTGCCATATCTCGCGAACGGATTGACCAATCCGCAAAATTTCTGTTGCTTCTGAGAGTAGAAACTCGCCCGATTACAACGGTAGGCGCACTTTTCCCCTAGGCCGTTCTAGTTATTCGTTTCGAGCATCAGAAATGCGAAAATTTTGAGTTGCTCAAGCGTTTCCTACCTCCAAACTGCCATATCTCGCGAACGGATTGACCAATCCGCAAAATTTCTGTTGCATCTGAAAGTAGAAGCTCGCCCGATTACAACGGTAGGTGTAGTTTTCCCCTAGGCCGTTCTAGTTATTCGTTTCGAGCATCAGAACTGCGAAAATTTTGAGATTCTCAAGCGTTTCTTATCTCCAAACTGCCATATCTCGCGAACGGATTGATCAATCCGCAAAATTTCTGTTTCATCTGAAAGTAGAAACTCGCCCGATTACAACGGTATGCGTACTTTTCCCCTATGCCGATCTAGTTACTCGTTTCGAGCATTAGAACGGCGAAAATTTTGAGTTTCTCAAGCGTTTCTTACCTCCAAACTGCCATATCTCGCGAACGGATTGACCAATCCGCAAAATTTCTGTTGCATCTCAATGTAGAAACTCGCCCGATTACAACGGTATGCGTACTTTTCCCCTAGGCCGTTCTAGTTACTCGTTTCGAGCATCAGAACTGCGAAAATTTTGAGTTTCTCAAGCGTTTCTTATCTCCAAACTGCCGTATCTCGCGAACGGATTGACCAATCCGCAAAATTTCTGTTGCATCTGAAAGTAGAACCTCGCCCGATTACAACGGTAGGTGTAGTTTTCCCCTAGGCCGTTCTAGTTATTCGTTTCGAGCATCAGAACTGCGAAAATTTTGAGATTCTCAAGCGTTTCTTATCTCCAAACTGCCATATCTCGCAAACGGATTGATAAATCCGCAAAATTTCTGTTGCATCTAAAAGTAGAAACTCGCCCGATTACAACGGTATGCGTACTTTTCCCCTATGCCGATCTAGTTACTCGTTTCGAGCATTAGAACTGCGAAAATTTTGAGTTTCTCAAGCGTTTCTTACCTCCAAACTGCCATATCTCGCGAACGGATTGACCAATCCGCAAAATTTCTGTTGCATCTGAAAGTAGAAACTCGCCCGATTACAACGGTAGGTGTAGTTTTCCCCTAGGCCGCTCTAGTTATTCGTTTCGAGCATCAGAACTACGAAAATTTTGAGTTTCTCAAGCGTTTCTTACTTCCAAACTGCCACATCTCGCGAACGGATCGACCAATCCGCAAAATTTCTGTTGCATCTGAAAGTAGAAACTCGCCCGATTACAACGGTATGCGCACTTTGCCCCTAGGCCGTTCTAGTTATTCGTGTCGAGCATCAGAACTGCGAAAATTTTGAGTTTCTCAAGCCTTTCTTACCTCCAAACTGCCATATCTCGCGAACGGATTGACCAATCCGCAAAATTTCGGTTGCATCTGAAAGTAGAAACTCGCCCGATTACAACGGTAGGTGTAGTTTTCCCCTAGGCCGTTCTAGTTATTCGTTTCGAGCATCAGAAATGCGAAAATTTTGAGTTTCTCAAGCGTTTCTTACTTCCAAACTGCCACATCTCGCGAACGGATCGACCAATCCGCAAAATTTCTGTTGCATCTGAAAGTAGAAACTCGCCCGATTACAACGGTATGCGCACTTAGCCCCTAGGCCGATCTAGTTATTCGTGTCGAGCATCAGAACTGCGAAAATTTTGAGTTTCTCTAGCGTTTCTTACCTCCAAACTGCCATATCTCGCGAACGGATTGACCAATCCGCAAAATTTCTGTTGCTTCTGAAAGTAGAACCTCGCCCGATTACAACGGTAGGTGTAGTTTTCCCCTAGGCCGTTCTAGTTATTCGTTTCGAGCATCAGAACTGCGAAAATTTTGAGTTTCTCAAGCGTTTCTTACTTCCAAACTGCCACATCTCGCGAACGGATCGACCAATCCGCAAAATTTCTGTTGCATCTGAAAGTAGAAACTCGCCCGATTACAACGGTAGGTGTAGTTTTCCCCTAGGCCGTTCCAGTTATTCATTTCGAGCATCAGAACTGCGTAAATTTTGAGTTTCTCAAGCGTTTCTTACCTCCAAACTGCCATATCTCGCGAACGGAATGACCAATCCGCAAAATTTCTGTTGCTTCTGAAAGTAGAAACTCGCCCTATTACAACGGTAGGTGTAGTTTTCCCCTAGGCCGTTCTAGTTATTCGTTTCGAGCATCAGAACTGCGAAAATTTTGAGATTCTCAAGCGTTTCTTATCTCCAAACTGCCATATCTCGCGAACGGATTGATAAATCCGCAAAATTTCTGTTGCATCTAAAAGTAGAAACTCGCCCGATTACAACGGTATGCGTACTTTTCCCCTATGCCGATCTAGTTACTCGTTTCGAGCATTAGAACTGCGAAAATTTTGAGTTTCTCAAGCGTTTCTTACCTCCAAACTGCCATATCTCGCGAACGGATTGACCAATCCGCAAAATTTCTGTTGCATCTGAAAGTAGAAACTCGCCCGATTACAACGGTAGGTGTAGTTTTCCCCTAGGCCGCTCTAGTTATTCGTTTCGAGCATCAGAACTGCGAAAATTTTGAGTTTCTCAAGCGTTTCTTACTTCCAAACTGCCACATCTCGCGAACGGATCGACCAATCCGCAAAATTTCTGTTGCATCTGAAAGTAGAAACTCGCCCGATTACAACGGTATGCGCACTTTGCCCCTAGGCCGTTCTAGTTATTCGTGTCGAGCATCAGAACTGCGAAAATTTTGAGTTTCTCAAACCTTTCTTACCTCCAAACTGCCATATCTCGCGAACGGATTGACCAATCCGCAAAATTTCGGTTGCATCTGAAAGTAGAAACTCGCCCGATTACAACGGTAGGTGTAGTTTTCCCCTAGGCCGTTCTAGTTATTCGTTTCGAGCATCAGAAATGCGAAAATTTTGAGTTTCTCAAGCGTTTCTTACTTCCAAACTGCCACATCTCGCGAACGGATCGACCAATCCGCAAAATTTCTGTTGCATCTGAAAGTAGAAACTCGCCCGATTACAACGGTATGCGCACTTAGCCCCTAGGCCGATCTAGTTATTCGTGTCGAGCATCAGAACTGCGAAAATTTTGAGTTTCTCTAGCGTTTCTTACCTCCAAACTGCCATATCTCGCGAACGGATTGACCAATCCGCAAAATTTCTGTTGCTTCTGAAAGTAGAACCTCGCCCGATTACAACGGTAGGTGTAGTTTTCCCCTAGGCCGTTCTAGTTATTCGTTTCGAGCATCAGAACTGCGAAAATTTTGAGTTTCTCAAGCGTTTCTTACTTCCAAACTGCCACATCTCGCGAACGGATCGACCAATCCGCAAAATTTCTGTTGCATCTGAAAGTAGAAACTCGCCCGATTACAACGGTAGGTGTAGTTTTCCCCTAGGCCGTTCCAGTTATTCATTTCGAGCATCAGAACTGCGTAAATTTTGAGTTTCTCAAGCGTTTCTTACCTCCAAACTGCCATATCTCGCGAACGGAATGACCAATCCGCAAAATTTCTGTTGCTTCTGAAAGTAGAAACTCACCCTATTACAACGGTATGCGCACTTTTCCCCTAGGCCGTTCTAGTTATTCGTTTCGAGCATCAGAAATGCGAAAATTTTGAGTTTCTCAAGCGTTTCTTACTTCCAAACTGCCACATCTCGCGAACGGATCGACCAATCCGCAAAATTTCTGTTGCATCTGAAAGTAGAAACTCGCCCGATTACAACGGTTGGTGTAGTTTTCCCCTAGGCCGTACCAGTTATTCATTTCGAGCATCAGAACTGCGTAAATTTTGAGTTTCTCAAGCGTTTCTTACCTCCAAACGGCCATATCTCGCGAACGGATTGACCAATCCGCAAAATTTCTGTTGCTTCTGAGAGTAGAAACTCGCCCGATTACAACGGTAGGCGCACTTTTCCCCTAGGCCGTTCTAGTTATTCGTTTCGAGCATCAGAAATGCGAAAATTTTGAGTTGCTCAAGCGTTTCCTACCTCCAAACTGCGATATCTCGCGAACGGATTGACCAATCCGCAAAATTTCTGTTGCATCTGAAAGTAGAAGCTCGCCCGATTACAACGGTAGGTGTAGTTTTCCCCTAGGCCGTTCTAGTTATTCGTTTCGAGCATCAGAACTGCGAAAATTTTGAGATTCTCATTCGTTTCTTATCTCCAAACTGCCATATCTCGCGAACGGATTGATCAATCCGCAAAATTTCTGTTTCATCTGAAAGTAGAAACTCGCCCGATTACAACGGTATGCGTACTTTTCCCCTATGCCGATCTAGTTACTCGTTTCGAGCATTAGAACGGCGAAAATTTTGAGTTTCTCAAGCGTTTCTTACCTCCAAACTGCCATATCTCGCGAACGGATTGACCAATCCGCAAAATTTCTGTTGCATCTGAAAGTAGAAACTCGCCCGATTACAACGGTATGCGTACTTTTCCCCTAGGCCGTTCTAGTTACTCGTGTCGAGCATCAGAACTGCGAAAATTTTGAGTTTCTCAAGCGTTTCTTATCTCCAAACTGCCGTATCTCGCGAACGGATTGACCAATCCGCAAAATTTCTGTTGCATCTGAAAGTAGAACCTCGCCCGATTACAACGGTAGGTGTAGTTTTCCCCTAGGCCGATCTAGTTATTCGTGTCGAGCATCAGAACTGCGAAAATTTTGAGTTTCTCTAGCGTTTCTTACCTCCAAACTGCCATATCTCGCGAACGGATTGACCAATCCGCAAAATTTCTGTTGCTTCTGAAAGTAGAACCTCGCCCGATTACAACGGTAGGTGTAGTTTTCCCCTAGGCCGTTCTAGTTATTCGTTTCGAGCATCAGAACTGCGAAAATTTTGAGTTTCTCAAGCGTTTCTTACTTCCAAACTGCCACATCTCGCGAACGGATCGACCAATCCGCAAAATTTCTGTTGCATCTGAAAGTAGAAACTCGCCCGATTACAACGGTAGGTGTAGTTTTCCCCTAGGACGTTCCAGTTATTCATTTCGAGCATCAGAACTGCGTAAATTTTGAGTTTCTCAAGCGTTTCTTACCTCCAAACTGCCATATCTCGCGAACGGAATGACCAATCCGCAAAATTTCTGTTGCTTCTGAAAGTAGAAACTCGCCCTATTACAACGGTATGCGCACTTTTCCCCTAGGCCGTTCTAGTTATTCGTTTCGAGCATCAGAAATGCGAAAATTTTGAGTTTCTCAAGCGTTTCTTACTTCCAAACTGCCACATCTCGCGAACGGATCGACCAATCCGCAAAATTTCTGTTGCATCTGAAAGTAGAAACTCGCCCGATTACAAAGGTATGCGCACTTTGCCCCTATGCCGTTCTAGTTATTCGTGTCGAGCATCAGAACTGCGAAAATTTTGAGTTTCTCAAGCCTTTCTTACCTCCAAACAGCTATATCTCGCGAACGGATTGACCAATCCGCAAAATTTCTGTTGCATCTGAAAGTAGAAACTCGCCCGATTACAACGGTAGGTTTAGTTTTCCCCTAGGCCGTTCTAGTTATTCGTTTCGAGCATCAGAACTGCGAAAATTTTGAGATTCTCAAGCGTTTCTTATCTCCAAACTGCCATATCTCGCGAACGGATCGACCAATCCGCAAAATTTCTGTTGCATCTGAAAGTAAAAACTCGCCCGATTACAAAGGTATGCGCACTTTGCCCCTATGCCGTTCTAGTTATTCGTGTCGAGCATCAGAACTGCGAAAATTTTAAGTTTCTCAAGCCTTTCTTACCTCCAAACAGCTATATCTCGCGAACGGATTGACCTATCCGCAAAATTTCTGTTGCATCTGAAAGTAGAAACTCGCCCGATTACAACGGTATGCGCACTTTTCCCCTAGGCCGTTCTAGTTATTCGTGTCGAGCATCAGAACTGCGAAAATTTTGAGTTTCTCAAGCGTTTCTTACCTCCAAACTGCCATATCTCGCGAACGGATTGATCAATCCGCAAAATTTCTGTTGCATCTGAAAGTAGAAACTCGCCCGATTACAACGGTTGGTGTAGTTTTCCCCTAGGCCGTTCCAGTTATTCATTTCGAGCATCAGAACTGCGTAAATTTTGAGTTTCTCAAGCGTTTCTTACCTCCAAACTGCCATATCTCGCGAACGGATTGACCAATCCGCAAAATTTCTGTTGCTTCTGAGAGTAGAAACTCGCCCGATTACAACGGTAGGCGCACTTTTCCCCTTGGCCGTTCTAGTTATTCGTTTCGAGCATCAGAAATGCGAAAATTTTGAGTTGCTCAAGCGTTTCCTACCTCCAAACTGCCATATCTCGCGAACGGATTGACCAATCCGCAAAATTTCTGTTGCATCTAAGAGTAGAAGCTCGCCCGATTACAACGGTAGGTGTAGTTTTCCCCTAGGCCGTTCTAGTTATTCGTTTCGAGCATCAGAACTGCGAAAATTTTGAGATTCTCAAGCGTTTCTTATCTCCAAACTGCCATATCTCGCGAACGGATTGATCAATCCGCAAAATTTCTGTTTCATCTGAAAGTAGAAACTCGCCCGATTACAACGGTATGCGCACTTAGCCCCTAGGCCGATCTAGTTATTCGTGTCGAGCATCAGAACTGCGAAAATTTGGAGTTTCTCTAGCGTTTCTTACCTCCAAACTGCCATATCTCGCGAACGGATTGATCAATCCGCAACATTTCTGTTGCTTCTGAATGTAGAACCTCGCCCGATTACAACGGTAGGTGTAGTTTTCCCCTAGGCCGTTCTAGTTATTCGTTTCGAGTATCATAACTGCGAAAATTTTGAGTTTCTCAAGCGTTTCTTACTTCCAAACTGCCACATCTCGCGAACGGATCGACCAATCCGCAAAATTTCTGTTGCATCTGAAAGTAGAAACTCGCCCGATTACAACGGTAGGTGTAGTTTTCCCCTAGGCCGTTCCAGTTATTCATTTCGAGCATCCGAACTGCGTAAATTTTGAGTTTCTCTAGCGTTTCTTACCTCCAAACTGCCATATCTCGCGAACGGATTGACCAATCCGCAAAATTTCTGTTGCTTCTGAAAGTAGAAACTCGCCCTATTAAAACGGTATGCTCACTTTTCCCCTAGGCCGTTCTAGTTATTCGTTTCGAGCATCAGAAATGCGAAAATTTTGAGTTTCTTAAGCGTTTCTTACATCCAAACTGCCATATCTCGCGAACGGATTGACCAATCCGCAAAATTTCTGTTGCATCTGAAAGTAGAAACTCGCCCGATTACAACGGTAGGTGTAGTTTTCCCCTAGGCCGTTCTAGTTATTCGTTTCGAGCATCAGAACTGCGAAAATTTTGAGTTTCTCAAGCGTTTCTTACTTCCAAACTGCCACATCTCGCGAACGGATCGACCAATCCGCAAAATTTCTGTTGCATCTGAAAGTAGAAACTCGCCCGATTACAACGGTAGGTGTAGTTTTCCCCTAGGCCGTTCTAGTTATTCGTTTCGAGCATCAGAACTGCGAAAATTTTGAGATTCTCAAGCGTTTCTTATTTCCAAACTGCCATATCTCGCGAACGGATTGATCAATCCGCAAAATTTCTGTTGCATCTGAAAGTAGAAACTCGCCCGATTACGACGGTATGCGCACTTTGCCCCTATGCCGTTCTAGTTATTCGTGTCGAGCACCAGAACTGCGAAAATTTTGAGTTTCTCAAGCCTTTCTTACCTCCAAACAGCTATATCTCGCGAACGGATTGACCAATCCGCAAAATTTCTGTTGCATCTGAAAGTAGAAACTCGCCCGATTACAACGGTATGCGCACTTTTCCCCTAGACCGTTCTAGTTATTCGTGTCGAGCATCTGAACTGCGAAAATTTTGAGTTTCTCAAGCGCTTCTTACCTCCAAACTGCCATATCTCGCGAACGGATTGCTCAATCCGCAAAATTTCTGTTGCATCTGAAAGTAGAAACTCGCCCGATTACAACGGTTGGTGTAGTTTTCCCCTAGGCCGTTCCAGTTATTCATTTCGAGCATCAGAACTGCCTAAATTTTGAGTTTCTCAAGCGTTTCTTACCTCCAAACTGCCATATCTCGCGAACGGATTGATCAATCCGCAAAATTTCTGTTGCATCTGAAAGTAGAACCTCGCCCGATTACAACGGTAGGTGTAGTTTTCCCCTAGGCCGTTCTAGTTATTCGTTTCGAGCATCAGAACTGCGAAAATTTTGAGATTCTCAAGCGTTTCTTATCTCCAAACTGCCATATCTCGCGAACGGATTGATAAATCCGCAAAATTTCTGTTGCATCTAAAAGTAGAAACTCGCCCGATTACAACGGTATGCGTACTTTTCCCCTATGCCGATCTAGTTACTCGTTTCGAGCATTAGAACTGCGAAAATTTTGAGTTTCTCAAGCGTTTCTTACCTCCAAACTGCCATATCTCGCGAACGGATTGACCAATCCGCAAAATTTCTGTTGCATCTGAAAGTAGAAACTCGCCCGATTACAACGGTAGGTGTAGTTTTCCCCTAGGCCGCTCTAGTTATTCGTTTCGAGCATCAGAACTACGAAAATTTTGAGTTTCTCAAGCGTTTCTTACTTCCAAACTGCCACATCTCGCGAACGGATCGACCAATCCGCAAAATTTCTGTTGCATCTGAAAGTAGAAACTCGCCCGATTACAACGGTATGCGTACTTTTCCCCTAGGCCGTTCTAGTTACTCGTTTCGAGCATCAGAACTGCGAAAATTTTGAGTTTCTCAAGCGTTTCTTATCTCCAAACTGCCGTATCTCGCGAACGGATTGACCAATCCGCAAAATTTCTGTTGCATCTGAAAGTAGAAACTCGCCCGATTACAACGGTAGGTGTAGTTTTCCCCTAGGCCGTTCTAGTTATTCGTTTCGAGCATCAGAACTGCGAAAATTTTGAGTTTCTCAAGCGTTTCTTACTTCCAAACTGCCACATCTCGCGAACGGATCGACCAATCCGCAAAATTTCTGTTGCATCTGAAAGTAGAAACTCGCCCGATTACAACGGTAGGTGTAGTTTTCCCCTAGGCCGTTCTAGTTATTCGTTTCGAGCATCAGAACTGCGAAAATTTTGAGATTCTCAAGCGTTTCTTATTTCCAAACTGACATATCTCGCGAACGGATTGATCAATCCGCAAAATTTCTGTTGCATCTGAAAGTAGAAACTCGCCCGATTACGACGGTATGCGCACTTTGCCCCTATGCCGTTCTAGTTATTCGTGTCGAGCACCAGAACTGCGAAAATTTTGAGTTTCTCAAGCCTTTCTTACCTCCAAACAGCTATATCTCGCGAACGGATTGACCAATCCGCAAAATTTCTGTTGCATCTGAAAGTAGAAACTCGCCCGATTACAACGGTATGCGCACTTTTCCCCTAGACCGTTCTAGTTATTCGTGTCGAGCATCTGAACTGCGAAAATTTTGAGTTTCTCAAGCGCTTCTTACCTCCAAACAGCCATATCTCGCGAACGGATTGCTCAATCCGCAAAATTTCTGTTGCATCTGAAAGTAGAAACTCGCCCGATTACAACGGTTGGTGTAGTTTTCCCCTAGGCCGTTCCAGTTATTCATTTCGAGCATCAGAACTGCCTAAATTTTGAGTTTCTCAAGCGTTTCTTACCTCCAAACTGCCATATCTCGCGAACGGATTGATCAATCCGCAAAATTTCTGTTGCATCTGAAAGTAGAACCTCGCCCGATTACAACGGTAGGTGTAGTTTTCCCCTAGGCCGTTCTAGTTATTCGTTTCGAGCATCAGAACTGCGAAAATTTTGAGATTCTCAAGCGTTTCTTATCTCCAAACTGCCATATCTCGCGAACGGATTGATAAATCCGCAAAATTTCTGTTGCATCTAAAAGTAGAAACTCGCCCGATTACAACGGTATGCGTACTTTTCCCCTATGCCGATCTAGTTACTCGTTTCGAGCATTAGAACTGCGAAAATTTTGAGTTTCTCAAGCGTTTCTTACCTCCAAACTGCCATATCTCGCGAACGGATTGACCAATCCGCAAAATTTCTGTTGCATCTGAAAGTAGAAACTCGCCCGATTACAACGGTAGGTGTAGTTTTCCCCTAGGCCGCTCTAGTTATTCGTTTCGAGCATCAGAACTACGAAAATTTTGAGTTTCTCAAGCGTTTCATACTTCCAAACTGCCACATCTCGCGAACGGATCGACCAATCCGCAAAATTTCTGTTGCATCTGAAAGTAGAAACTCGCCCGATTACAACGGTATGCGTACTTTTCCCCTAGGCCGTTCTAGTTACTCGTTTCGAGCATCAGAACTGCGAAAATTTTGAGTTTCTCAAGCGTTTCTTATCTCCAAACTGCCGTATCTCGCGAACGGATTGACCAATCCGCAAAATTTCTGTTGCATCTGAAAGTAGAACCTCGCCCGATTACAACGGTAGGTGTAGTTTTCCCCTAGGCCGTTCTAGTTATTCGTTTCGAGCATCAGAACTGCGAAAATTTTGAGATTCTCAAGCGTTTCTTATCTCCAAACTGCCATATCTCGCGATCGGATTGATAAATCCGCAAAATTTCTGTTGCATCTAAAAGTAGAAACTCGCCCGATTACAACGGTATGCGTACTTTTCCCCTATGCCGATCTAGTTACTCGTTTCGAGCATTAGAACTGCGAAAATTTTGAGTTTCTCAAGCGTTTCTTACCTCCAAACTGCCATATCTCGCGAACGGATTGACCAATCCGCAAAATTTCTGTTGCATCTGAAAGTAGAAACTCACCCGATTACAACGGTAGGTGTAGTTTTCCCCTAGGCCGCTCTAGTTATTCGTTTCGAGCATCAGAACTACGAAAATTTTGAGTTTCTCAAGCGTTTCTTACTTCCAAACTGCCACATCTCGCGAACGGATCGACCAATCCGCAAAATTTCTGTTGCATCTGAAAGTAGAAACTCGCCCGATTACAACGGTATGCGCACTTTGCCCCTAGGCCGTTCTAGTTATTCGTGTCGAGCATCAGAACTGCGAAAATTTTGAGTTTCTCAAGCCTTTCTTACCTCCAAACTGCCATATCTCGCGAACGGATTGACCAATCCGCAAAATTTCGGTTGCATCTGAAAGTAGAAACTCGCCCGATTACAACGGTAGGTGTAGTTTTCCCCTAGGCCGTTCTAGTTATTCGTTTCGAGCATCAGAAATGCGAAAATTTTGAGTTTCTCAAGCGTTTCTTACTTCCAAACTGCCACATCTCGCGAACGGATCGACCAATCCGCAAAATTTCTGTTGCATCTGAAAGTAGAAACTCGCCCGATTACAACGGTATGCGCACTTAGCCCCTAGGCCGATCTAGTTATTCGTGTCGAGCATCAGAACTGCGAAAATTTTGAGTTTCTCTAGCGTTTCTTACCTCCAAACTGCCATATCTCGCGAACGGATTGACCAATCCGCAAAATTTCTGTTGCTTCTGAAAGTAGAACCTCGCCCGATTACAACGGTAGGTGTAGTTTTCCCCTAGGCCGTTCTAGTTATTCGTTTCGAGCATCAGAACTGCGAAAATTTTGAGTTTCTCAAGCGTTTCTTACTTCCAAACTGCCACATCTCGCGAACGGATCGACCAATCCGCAAAATTTCTGTTGCATCTGAAAGTAGAAACTCGCCCGATTACAACGGTATGCGCACTTTGCCCCTATGCCGTTCTAGTTATTCGTGTCGAGCATCAGAACTGCGACAATTTTGAGTTTCTCAAGCCTTTCTTACCTCCAAACAGCTATATCTCGCGAACGGATTGACCAATCCGCAAAATTTCTGTTGCATCTGAAAGTAGAAACTCGCCCGATTACAACGGTATGCGCACTTTTCCCCTAGACCGTTCTAGTTATTCGTGTCGAGCATCAGAACTGCGAAAATTTTGAGTTTCTCAAGCGCTTCTTACCTCCAAACTGCCATATTTCGCGAACGGATTGATCAATCCGCAAAATTTCTGTTGCATCTGAAAGTAGAAACTCGCCCGATTACAACGGTTGGTGTAGTTTTCCCCTAGGCCGTTCCAGTTATTCATTTCGAGCATCAGAACTGCGTAAATTTTGAGTTTCTCTAGCGTTTCTTACCTCCAAACTGCCATATCTCGCGAACGGATTGACCAATCCGCAAAATTTCTGTTGCTTCTGAAAGTAGAACCTCGCCCGATTACAACGGTAGGTGTAGTTTTCCCCTAGGCCGTTCTAGTTATTCGTTTCGAGCATCAGAACTGCGAAAATTTTGAGTTTCTCAAGCGTTTCTTACTTCCAAACTGCCACATCTCGCGAACGGATCGACCAATCCGCAAAATTTCTGTTGCATCTGAAAGTAGAAACTCGCCCGATTACAACGGTAGGTGTAGTTTTCCCCTAGGCCGTTCCAGTTATTCATTTCGAGCATCAGAACTGCGTAAATTTTGAGTTTCTCAAGCGTTTCTTACCTCCAAACTGCCATATCTCGCGAACGGAATGACCAATCCGCAAAATTTCTGTTGCTTCTGAAAGTAGAAACTCGCCCTATTACAACGGTAGGTGTAGTTTTCCCCTATGCCGATCTAGTTACTCGTTTCGAGCATTAGAACTGCGAAAATTTTGAGTTTCTCAAGCGTTTCTTACCTCCAAACTGCCATATCTCGCGAACGGATTGACCAATCCGCAAAATTTCTGTTCCATCTGAAAGTAGAAACTCGCCCGATTACAACGGTAGGTGTAGTTTTCCCCTAGGCCGCTCTAGTTATTCGTTTCGAGCATCAGAACTGCGAAAATTTTGAGTTTCTCAAGCGTTTCTTACTTCCAAACTGCCACATCTCGCGAACGGATCGACCAATCCGCAAAATTTCTGTTGCATCTGAAAGTAGAAACTCGCCCGATTACAACGGTATGCGCACTTTGCCCCTAGGCCGTTCTAGTTATTCGTGTCGAGCATCAGAACTGCGAAAATTTTGAGTTTCTCAAACCTTTCTTACCTCCAAACTGCCATATCTCGCGAACGGATTGACCAATCCGCAAAATTTCGGTTGCATCTGAAAGTAGAAACTCGCCCGATTACAACGGTAGGTGTAGTTTTCCCCTAGGCCGTTCTAGTTATTCGTTTCGAGCATCAGAAATGCGAAAATTTTGAGTTTCTCAAGCGTTTCTTACTTCCAAACTGCCACATCTCGCGAACGGATCGACCAATCCGCAAAATTTCTGTTGCATCTGAAAGTAGAAACTCGCCCGATTACAACGGTATGCGCACTTAGCCCCTAGGCCGATCTAGTTATTCGTGTCGAGCATCAGAACTGCGAAAATTTTGAGTTTCTCTAGCGTTTCTTACCTCCAAACTGCCATATCTCGCGAACGGATTGACCAATCCGCAAAATTTCTGTTGCTTCTGAAAGTAGAACCTCGCCCGATTACAACGGTAGGTGTAGTTTTCCCCTAGGCCGTTCTAGTTATTCGTTTCGAGCATCAGAACTGCGAAAATTTTGAGTTTCTCAAGCGTTTCTTACTTCCAAACTGCCACATCTCGCGAACGGATCGACCAATCCGCAAAATTTCTGTTGCATCTGAAAGTAGAAACTCGCCCGATTACAACGGTAGGTGTAGTTTTCCCCTAGGCCGTTCCAGTTATTCATTTCGAGCATCAGAACTGCGTAAATTTTGAGTTTCTCAAGCGTTTCTTACCTCCAAACTGCCATATCTCGCGAACGGAATGACCAATCCGCAAAATTTCTGTTGCTTCTGAAAGTAGAAACTCGCCCTATTACAACGGTATGCGCACTTTTCCCCTAGGCCGTTCTAGTTATTCGTTTCGAGCATCAGAAATGCGAAAATTTTGAGTTTCTCAAGCGTTTCTTACTTCCAAACTGCCACATCTCGCGAACGGATCGACCAATCCGCAAAATTTCTGTTGCATCTAAAAGTAGAAACTCGCCCGATTACAACGGTTGGTGTAGTTTTCCCCTAGGCCGTACCAGTTATTCATTTCGAGCATCAGAACTGCGTAAATTTTGAGTTTCTCAAGCGTTTCTTACCTCCAAACTGCCATATCTCGCGAACGGATTGACCAATCCGCAAAATTTCTGTTGCTTCTGAGAGTAGAAACTCGCCCGATTACAACGGTAGGCGCACTTTTCCCCTAGGCCGTTCTAGTTATTCGTTTCGAGCATCAGAAATGCGAAAATTTTGAGTTGCTCAAGCGTTTCCTACCTCCAAACTGCCATATCTCGCGAACGGATTGACCAATCCGCAAAATTTCTGTTGCATCTGAAAGTAGAAGCTCGCCCGATTACAACGGTAGGTGTAGTTTTCCCCTAGGCCGTTCTAGTTATTCGTTTCGAGCATCAGAACTGCGAAAATTTTGAGATTCTCATTCGTTTCTTATCTCCAAACTGCCATATCTCGCGAACGGATTGATCAATCCGCAAAATTTCTGTTTCATCTGAAAGTAGAAACTCGCCCGATTACAACGGTATGCGTACTTTTCCCCTATGCCGATCTAGTTACTCGTTTCGAGCATTAGAACGGCGAAAATTTTGAGTTTCTCAAGCGTTTCTTACCTCCAAACTGCCATATCTCGCGAACGGATTGACCAATCCGCAAAATTTCTGTTGCATCTGAAAGTAGAAACTCGCCCGATTACAACGGTATGCGTACTTTTCCCCTAGGCCGTTCTAGTTACTCGTGTCGAGCATCAGAACTGCGAAAATTTTGAGTTTCTCAAGCGTTTCTTATCTCCAAACTGCCGTATCTCGCGAACGGATTGACCAATCCGCAAAATTTCTGTTGCATCTGAAAGTAGAAACTCGCCCGATTACAACGGTATGCGCACTTTGCCCCTAGGCCGTTCTAGTTATTCGTGTCGAGCATCAGAACTGCGAAAATTTTGAGTTTCTCTAGCGTTTCTTACCTCCAAACTGCCATATCTCGCGAACGGATTGACCAATCCGCAAAATTTCTGTTCCATCTGAAAGTAGAAACTCGCCCGATTACAACGGTAGGTGTAGTTTTCCCCTAGGCCGCTCTAGTTATTCGTTTCGAGCATCAGAACTGCGAAAATTTTGAGTTTCTCAAGCGTTTCTTACTTCCAAACTGCCACATCTCGCGAACGGATCGACCAATCCGCAAAATTTCTGTTGCATCTGAAAGTAGAAACTCGCCCGATTACAACGGTATGCGCACTTTGCCCCTAGGCCGTTCTAGTTATTCGTGTCGAGCATCAGAACTGCGAAAATTTTGAGTTTCTCAAACCTTTCTTACCTCCAAACTGCCATATCTCGCGAACGGATTGACCAATCCGCAAAATTTCGGTTGCATCTGAAAGTAGAAACTCGCCCGATTACAACGGTAGGTGTAGTTTTCCCCTAGGCCGTTCTAGTTATTCGTTTCGAGCATCAGAAATGCGAAAATTTTGAGTTTCTCAAGCGTTTCTTACTTCCAAACTGCCACATCTCGCGAACGGATCGACCAATCCGCAAAATTTCTGTTGCATCTGAAAGTAGAAACTCGCCCGATTACAACGGTATGCGCACTTAGCCCCTAGGCCGATCTAGTTATTCGTGTCGAGCATCAGAACTGCGAAAATTTTGAGTTTCTCTAGCGTTTCTTACCTCCAAACTGCCATATCTCGCGAACGGATTGACCAATCCGCAAAATTTCTGTTGCTTCTGAAAGTAGAACCTCGCCCGATTACAACGGTAGGTGTAGTTTTCCCCTAGGCCGTTCTAGTTATTCGTTTCGAGCATCAGAACTGCGAAAATTTTGAGTTTCTCAAGCGTTTCTTACTTCCAAACTGCCACATCTCGCGAACGGATCGACCAATCCGCAAAATTTCTGTTGCATCTGAAAGTAGAAACTCGCCCGATTACAACGGTAGGTGTAGTTTTCCCCTAGGCCGTTCCAGTTATTCATTTCGAGCATCAGAACTGCGTAAATTTTGAGTTTCTCAAGCGTTTCTTACCTCCAAACTGCCATATCTCGCGAACGGAATGACCAATCCGCAAAATTTCTGTTGCTTCTGAAAGTAGAAACTCGCCCTATTACAACGGTATGCGCACTTTTCCCCTAGGCCGTTCTAGTTATTCGTTTCGAGCATCAGAAATGCGAAAATTTTGAGTTTCTCAAGCGTTTCTTACTTCCAAACTGCCACATCTCGCGAACGGATCGACCAATCCGCAAAATTTCTGTTGCATCTAAAAGTAGAAACTCGCCCGATTACAACGGTTGGTGTAGTTTTCCCCTAGGCCGTACCAGTTATTCATTTCGAGCATCAGAACTGCGTAAATTTTGAGTTTCTCAAGCGTTTCTTACCTCCAAACTGCCATATCTCGCGAACGGATTGACCAATCCGCAAAATTTCTGTTGCTTCTGAGAGTAGAAACTCGCCCGATTACAACGGTAGGCGCACTTTTCCCCTAGGCCGTTCTAGTTATTCGTTTCGAGCATCAGAAATGCGAAAATTTTGAGTTGCTCAAGCGTTTCCTACCTCCAAACTGCCATATCTCGCGAACGGATTGACCAATCCGCAAAATTTCTGTTGCATCTGAAAGTAGAAGCTCGCCCGATTACAACGGTAGGTGTAGTTTTCCCCTAGGCCGTTCTAGTTATTCGTTTCGAGCATCAGAACTGCGAAAATTTTGAGATTCTCATTCGTTTCTTATCTCCAAACTGCCATATCTCGCGAACGGATTGATCAATCCGCAAAATTTCTGTTTCATCTGAAAGTAGAAACTCGCCCGATTACAACGGTATGCGTACTTTTCCCCTATGCCGATCTAGTTACTCGTTTCGAGCATTAGAACGGCGAAAATTTTGAGTTTCTCAAGCGTTTCTTACCTCCAAACTGCCATATCTCGCGAACGGATTGACCAATCCGCAAAATTTCTGTTGCATCTGACAGTAGAAACTCGCCCGATTACAACGGTATGCGTACTTTTCCCCTAGGCCGTTCTAGTTACTCGTGTCGAGCATCAGAACTGCGAAAATTTTGAGTTTCTCAAGCGTTTCTTATCTCCAAACTGCCGTATCTCGCGAACGGATTGACCAATCCGCAAAATTTCTGTTGCATCTGAAAGTAGAACCTCGCCCGATTACAACGGTAGGTGTAGTTTTCCCCTAGGCCGTTCTAGTTATTCGTTTCGAGCATCAGAACTGCGAAAATTTTGAGTTTCTCAAGCGTTTCTTACTTCCAAACTGCCACATCTCGCGGACGGATCGACCAATCCGCAAAATTTCTGTTGCATCTGAAAGTAGAAACTCGCCCGATTACAACGGTAGGTGTAGTTTTCCCCTAGGCCGTTCCAGTTATTCATTTCGAGCATCAGAACTGCGTAAATTTTGAGTTTCTCAAGCGTTTCTTACCTCCAAACTGCCATATCTCGCGAACGGAATGACCAATCCGCAAAATTTCTGTTGCTTCTGAAAGTAGAAACTCGCCCTATTACAACGGTATGCGCACTTTTCCCCTAGGCCGTTCTAGTTATTCGTTTCGAGCATCAGAAATGCGAAAATTTTGAGTTTCTCAAGCGTTTCTTACTTCCAAACTGCCACATCTCGCGAACGGATCGACCAATCCGCAAAATTTCTGTTGCATCTGAAAGTAGAAACTCGCCCGATTACAACGGTATGCGCACTTAGCCCCTAGGCCGATCTAGTTATTCGTGTCGAGCATCAGAACTGCGAAAATTTTGAGTTTCTCTAGCGTTTCTTACCTCCAAACTGCCATATCTCGCGAACGGATTGACCAATCCGCAAAATTTCTGTTGCTTCTGAAAGTAGAACCTCGCCCGATTACAACGGTAGGTGTAGTTTTCCCCTAGGCCGTTCTAGTTATTCGTTTCGAGCATCAGAACTGCGAAAATTTTGAGTTTCTCAAGCGTTTCTTACTTCCAAACTGCCACATCTCGCGAACGGATCGACCAATCCGCAAAATTTCTGTTGCATCTGAAAGTAGAAACTCGCCCGATTACAACGGTAGGTGTAGTTTTCCCCTAGGCCGTTCCAGTTATTCATTTCGAGCATCAGAACTGCGTAAATTTTGAGTTTCTCAAGCGTTTCTTACCTCCAAACTGCCATATCTCGCGAACGGAATGACCAATCCGCAAAATTTCTGTTGCTTCTGAAAGTAGAAACTCGCCCTATTACAACGGTATGCGCACTTTTCCCCTAGGCCGTTCTAGTTATTCGTTTCGAGCATCAGAAATGCGAAAATTTTGAGTTTCTCAAGCGTTTCTTACTTCCAAACTGCCACATCTCGCGAACGGATCGACCAATCCGCAAAATTTCTGTTGCATCTGAAAGTAGAAACTCGCCCGATTACAAAGGTATGCGCACTTTGCCCCTATGCCGTTCTAGTTATTCGTGTCGAGCATCAGAACGGCGAAAATTTTGAGTTTCTCAAGCCTTTCTTACCTCCAAACAGCTATATCTCGCGAACGGATTGACCAATCCGCAAAATTTCTGTTGCATCTGAAAGTAGAAACTCGCCCGATTACAACGGTAGGTTTAGTTTTCCCCTAGGCCGTTCTAGTTATTCGTTTCGAGCATCAGAACTGCGAAAATTTTGAGATTCTCAAGCGTTTCTTATCTCCAAACTGCCATATCTCGCGAACGGATCGACCAATCCGCAAAATTTCTGTTGCATCTGAAAGTAAAAACTCGCCCGATTACAAAGGTATGCGCACTTTGCCCCTATGCCGTTCTAGTTATTCGTGTCGAGCATCAGAACTGCGAAAATTTTAAGTTTCTCAAGCCTTTCTTACCTCCAAACAGCTATATCTCGCGAACGGATTGACCTATCCGCAAAATTTCTGTTGCATCTGAAAGTAGAAACTCGCCCGATTACAACGGTATGCGCACTTTTCCCCTAGGCCGTTCTAGTTATTCGTGTCGAGCATCAGAACTGCGAAAATTTTGAGTTTCTCAAGCGTTTCTTACCTCCAAACTGCCATATCTCGCGAACGGATTGATCAATCCGCAAAATTTCTGTTGCATCTGAAAGTAGAAACTCGCCCGATTACAACGGTTGGTGTAGTTTTCCCCTAGGCCGTTCCAGTTATTCATTTCGAGCATCAGAACTGCGTAAATTTTGAGTTTCTCAAGCGTTTCTTACCTCCAAACTGCCATATCTCGCGAACGGATTGACCAATCCGCAAAATTTCTGTTGCTTCTGAGAGTAGAAACTCGCCCGATTACAACGGTAGGCGCACTTTTCCCCTAGGCCGTTCTAGTTATTCGTTTCGAGCATCAGAAATGCGAAAATTTTGAGTTGCTCAAGCGTTTCCTACCTCCAAACTGCCATATCTCGCGAACGGATTGACCAATCCGCAAAATTTCTGTTGCATCTAAGAGTAGAAGCTCGCCCGATTACAACGGTAGGTGTAGTTTTCCCCTAGGCCGTTCTAGTTATTCGTTTCGAGCATCAGAACTGCGAAAATTTTGAGATTCTCAAGCGTTTCTTATCTCCAAACTGCCATATCTCGCGAACGGATTGATCAATCCGCAAAATTTCTGTTTCATCTGAAAGTAGAAACTCGCCCGATTACAACGGTATGCGCACTTAGCCCCTAGGCCGATCTAGTTATTCGTGTCGAGCATCAGAACTGCGAAAATTTGGAGTTTCTCTAGCGTTTCTTACCTCCAAACTGCCATATCTCGCGAACGGATTGATCAATCCGCAAAATTTCTGTTGCTTCTGAAAGTAGAACCTCGCCCGATTACAACGGTAGGTGTAGTTTTCCCCTAGGCCGTTCTAGTTATTCGTTTCGAGCATCAGAACTGCGAAAATTTTGAGTTTCTCAAGCGTTTCTTACTTCCAAACTGCCACATCTCGCGAACGGATCGACCAATCCGCAAAATTTCTGTTGCATCTGAAAGTAGAAACTCGCCCGATTACAACGGTATGCGCACTTAGCCCCTAGGCCGATCTAGTTATTCGTGTCGAGCATCAGAACTGCGAAAATTTTGAGTTTCTCTAGCGTTTCTTACCTCCAAACTGCCATATCTCGCGAACGGATTGATCAATCCGCAAAATTTCTGTTGCTTCTGAATGTAGAACCTCGCCCGATTACAACGGTAGGTGTAGTTTTCCCCTAGGCCGTTCTAGTTATTCGTTTCGAGTATCAGAACTGCGAAAATTTTGAGTTTCTCAAGCGTTTCTTACTTCCAAACTGCCACATCTCGCGAACGGATCGACCAATCCGCAAAATTTCTGTTGCATCTGAAAGTAGAAACTCGCCCGATTACAACGGTAGGTGTAGTTTTCCCCTAGGCCGTTCCAGTTATTCATTTCGAGCATCCGAACTGCGTAAATTTTGAGTTTCTCAAGCGTTTCTTACCTCCAAACTGCCATATCTCGCGAACGGATTGACCAATCCGCAAAATTTCTGTTGCTTCTGAAAGTAGAAACTCGCCCTATTACAACGGTATGCTCACTTTTCCCCTAGGCCGTTCTAGTTATTCGTTTCGAGCATCAGAAATGCGAAAATTTTGAGTTTCTTAAGCGTTTCTTACATCCAAACTGCCATATCTCGCGAACGGATTGACCAATCCGCAAAATTTCTGTTGCATCTGAAAGTAGAAACTCGCCCGATTACAACGGTAGGTGTAGTTTTCCCCTAGGCCGTTCTAGTTATTCGTTTCGAGCATCAGAACTGCGAAAATTTTGAGTTTCTCAAGCGTTTCTTACTTCCAAACTGCCACATCTCGCGAACGGATCGACCAATCCGCAAAATTTCTGTTGCATCTGAAAGTAGAAACTCGCCCGATTACAACGGTAGGTGTAGTTTTCCCCTAGGCCGTTCTAGTTATTCGTTTCGAGCATCAGAACTGCGAAAATTTTGAGATTCTCAAGCGTTTCTTATTTCCAAACTGCCATATCTCGCGAACGGATTGATCAATCCGCATAATTTCTGTTGCATCTGAAGGTAGAAACTCGGCCGATTACAACGGTATGCGTACTTCTCCCCTAGGCCGTTCTAGTCATTCGTTTCGAGCATCAGAACTGCAAAAATTTTGAGTTTCTCAAGCGTTTCTTATCTCCAAACTGCCATATCTCGCGAACGGATTGATCAATTCGCAAAATTTCTGTTGCATCTGAAAGTAGAAACTCGCCCGATTACAACGGTATGCGTACTTCTCCCCTAGGCCGTTCTAGTCATTCGTTTCGAGCATCAGAACTGCGAAAATTTTGAGTTTCTCAAGCGTTTCTTATCTCCAAACTGCCATATCTCGCGAACGGGTTGATCAATTCCCAAAATTTCTGTTGCTTCTGAAAGTAGAAACTCGCCCGATTACAACGGTATGCATACTTCTCCCCTAGGCCGTTCTAGTCATTCGTTTCGAGCATCAGAACTGCGAAAATTTTGAGTTTCTCAAGCGTTTCTTACCTCCAAACTGCCATATCTCGCGAACGGATTGACCAATCCGCAAAATTTCTATTGCTTCTGAAAGTAGAAACTCGCCCGATCACAACGGTATGCGCACTTTTCCCCTAGGCCGTTCTAGTTATTCGTTTCGAGCATCAGAACTGCGAAAATTTTGAGTTTCTCAAGCGTTTCTTACTTCCAAACTGCCATATCTCGCGAACGGATCGACCAATCCGCAAAATTTCTGTTGCATCTGAAAGTAGAAACCCGCCCGATTACAACGGTATGCGTACTTTTCCCCTATGCCGATCTAGTTACTCGTTTCGAGCATTAGAACTGCGAAAATTTTGAGTTTCTCAAGCGTTTCTTAAATCCAAACGGCCATATCTCGCGAACGGATTGACCAATCCGCATAATTTCTGATGCATCTGAAGGTAGAATCTCGCCCGATTACAACGGTAGGTGTAGTTTTCCCCTAGGCCGTTCTAGTTATTCGTTTAGAGCATCAGAACTGCGAAAATTTTGAGATTCCCAAGTGTTTCTTATCTCCAAACTGCCATATCTCGCGAACGGATTGATCAATCCTCAAAATTTCTGTTGCATCTGAAAGTAGAAACTCGCCCGATTACAACGGTAGGTGTAGTTTTCCCCTAGGCCGTTCTAGTTATTCGTTTCGAGCATCAGAACTGCGAAAATTTTGAGTTTCTCATGCGTTTCTTACTTCCAAACTGCCATATCTCGCGAACGGTTTGACCAATCCGCAAAATTTCTGTTGCATCTGAAAGTAGAAACTCGCCCGATTACAACGGTATGCGTTTTTTTCCAGTAGGCCGTTCTAGTTACTCGTTTCGAGCATCAGAACTGCGAAAATTTTGAGTTTCTCAAGCGTTTCTTATCTCCAAACTGCCATATCTCGCGAACGGATTGATCAATCCGCAAAATTTCTGTTGCATCTGAAAGTAGAAACTCGCCCGATTACAACGGTAGGTGTAGTTTTCCCCTAGGCCGTTCCAGTTATTCATTTCGGGCATCAGAACTGCGTAAATTTTGAGTTTCTCAAGCGTTTCTTACCTCCAAACTGCCATATCTCGCGAACGGATTGACCAATCCGCAAAATTTCTGTTGCATATGAAAGTAGAAACTCGCCCGATTACAACGGTATGCGCACTTTTCCCCTAGGCCGTACTAGTTATTCGTTTCGAGCATCAGAAATGCGAAAATTTTGAGTTTCTCAAGCGTTTCTTACCTCCAAACTACCATATCTCGCGAACGGATTGACCAATCCGCAAAATTTCTGTTGCATCTGAAAGTAGAAACTCGCCCGATTACGACGGTAGGTGTAGTTTTCCCCTAGGCCGTTCTAGTTATTCGTTTCGAGCATCAGAACTGCGAAAATTTTGAGTTTCTCAAGCGTTTCTTACTTCCAAACTGCCACATCTCGCGAACGGATCGACCAATCCGCAAAATTTCTGGTGCATCTGAAAGTAGAATCTCGCTCGATTACAACGGTATGCGTACTTTTCCCCTATGCCGATCTAGTTACTCGTTTCGAGCATTAGAACTGCGAAAATTTTGAGTTTCTCAAGCGTTTCTTAAATCCAAACGGCCATATCTCGCGAACGGATTGACCAATCCGCATAATTTCTGTTGCATCTGAAGGTAGAAACTCGCCCGATTACAACGGTATGCGTACTTCTCCCCTAGGCCGTTCTAGTCATTCGTTTCGAGCATCAGAACTGCGAAAATTCTGAGTTTCTCAAGCGTTTCTTATCTCCAAACTGCAATATCTCGCGAACGGATTGATCAATTCGCAGAATTTCTGATGCATCTGAAAGTAGAAACTCGCCCGATTACAACGGTATGCGTACTTCTCCCCTAGGCCGTTCTAGTCATTCGTTTCGAGCATCAGAACTGCGAAAATTTTGAGTTTCTCAAGCGTTTCTTATCTCCAAACTGCCATATCTCGCGAACGGGTTGATCAATTCCCAAAATTTCTGTTGCTTCTGAAAGTAAAAACTCGCCCGATTACAACGGTATGCGTACTTCTCCTCTAGGCCGTTCTAGTCATTCGTTTCGAGCATCAGAACTGCGAAAATTTTGAGTTTCTCAAGCGTTTCTTACCTTCAAACTGCCATATCTCGCGAACGGATTGACCAATCCGCAGAATTTTTGTTGCATCTGAAAGTAGAAACTCGCCCGATTACAACGGTATGCGCACTTTGCCCCTAGGCCGTTCTAGTTATTCGTGTCGAGCATCAGAACTGCGAAAATTTTGAGTTTCTCAAGCGTTTCTTACCTTCAAACTGCCATATCTCGCGAACGGATTGACCAATCCGCAAAATTTCTGTTGCATCTGAAAGTAGAAACTCGCCCGATTACAACGCTATGCGTACTTTTCCCCTAGGCCGTTCTAGTTACTCGTTTCGAGCATCAGAACTGCGAAAATTTTGAGTTTCTCAAGCCTTTCTTTCCTCCAAGCTGCTATATCTCGCGAACGGATTGACCAATCCGCAAAATTTCTGTTGCATCTGAAAGTAGAAACTCGCCCGATTACAACGGTATGCGCACTTTTCCCCTAGGTCGTTCTAGTTATTCGTGTCGAGCATCAGAACTGCGAAAATTTTGAGTTTCTCAAGCGTTTCTTACTTCCAAACTGCCACATCTCGCGAACGGATCGACCAATCCGCAAAATTTCTGTTGCATCTGAAAGTAGAAACTCGCCCGATTACAACGGTATGCGCACTTTGCCCCTAGGCCGTTCTAGTTATTCGTGTCGAGCATCAGAACTGCGAAAATTTTGAGTTTCTCAAGCCTTTCTTACCTCCAAACTGCTATATCTCGCGAACGGATTGACCAATCCGCAAGATTTCTGTTGCATCTGAAAGTAGAAACTCGCCCGATTACAACGGTATGCGCACTTTTCCCCTAGGCCGCTCTAGTTATTCGTTTCGAGCATCAGAACTGCGAAAATTTTGAGTTTCTCAAGCGTTTCTTACTTCCAAACTGCCACATCTCGCGAACGGATCGACCAATCCGCAAAATTTCTGTTGCATCTGAAAGTAGAAACTCGTCCGATTACAACGGTATGCGCACTTTGCCCCTAGGCCGATCTAGTTATTCGTGTCGAGCATCAGAACTGCGAAAATTTTGAGTTTCTCAAGCGTTTCTTACCTCCAAGCTGCCATATCTCGCGAACGGATTGACCAATCCGCAAAATTTCTGTTGCATCTGAAAGTAGAAACTCGCCCGATTACAACGGTATGCGTACTTTTCCCCTAGGCCGTTCTAGTTACTCGTTTCGAGCATCAGAACTGCGAAAATTTTGAGTTTCTCAAGCGTTTCTTATCTCCAAACTGCCGTATCTCGCGAAAGGATTGACCAATCCGCAAAATTTCTGTTGCATCTGAAAGTAGAAACTCGCCCGATTACAACGGTAGGTGTAGTTTTCCCCTAGGCCGTTCTAGTTATTCGTTTCGAGCATCAGAACTGCGAAAATTTTGAGATTCTCAAGCGTTTCTTACTTCCAAACTGCCACCTCTCGCGAACGGATCGACCAATCCGCAAAATTTCTGTTGCATCTGAAAGTAGAAACTCGCCCGATTACAACGGTATGCGCACTTTACCCCTAGGCCGCTCTAGTTATTCGTTTCGAGCATCAGAACTGCGAAAATTTTGAGTTTCTCAAGCGTTTCTTACTTCCAAACTGCCACATCTCGCGAACGGATCGACCAATCCGCAAAATTTCTGTTGCATCTGAAAGTAGAAACTCGTCCGATTACAACGGTATGCGCACTTTGCCCCTAGGCCGATCTAGTTATTCGTTTCGAGCATCAGAACTGCGAAAATTTTGAGATTCTCAAGCGTTTCTTATCTCCAAACTGCCGTATCTCGCGAACGGATTGACCAATCCGCAAAATTTCTGTTGCTTCTGAAAGTAGAACCTCGCCCGATTACAACGGTAGGTGTAGTTTTCCCCTAGGCCGTTCTAGTTATTCGTTTCGAGCATCAGAACTGCGAAAATTTTGAGTTTCTCAAGCGTTTCTTACCTCCAAACTGCCATATCTCGCGAACGGATTGACCAATCCCCAAAATTTCTGTTGCTTCTGAAAGTAGAAACTCGCCCGATTACAACGGTATGCGCACTTTTCCCCTAGGCCGTACTAGTTATTCGTTTCGAGCATCAGAACTGCGAAAATTTTGAGATTCCCAAGTGTTTCTTATCTCCAAACTGCCATATCTCGCGAACGGATTGATCAATCCGCAAAATTTCTGTTGCATCTGAAAGTAGAAACTCGCCCAATTTCAACGGTATGCGTACTTTTCCCCTATGCCGATCTAGTTACTCGTTTCGAGCATTAGAACTGCGAAAATTTTGAGTTTCTCAAGCGTTTCTTACATCCAAACTGTCATATCTCGCGAACGGATTGACCAATCCGCAAAATTTCTGTTGCATCTGAAAGTAGAATCTCGCCCGATTACAACGGTAGTTGTAGTTTTCCCCTAGGCCGTTCTAGTTATTCGTTTCGAGTATCAGAACTGCGAAAATTTTGAGTTTCTCAAGCGTTTCTTACTTCCAAACTGCCACATCTCGCGAACGGATCGACCAATCCGCAAAATTTCGGTTGCATCTGAAAGTAGAAACTCGCCCGATTACAACGGTATGCGCACTTTGCCCCTAGGCCGTTCTAGTTATTCGTGTCGAGCATCAGAACTGCGAAAATTTTGAGTTTCTCAAGCCTTTCTTACCTCCAAACTGCTATATCTCGCGAACGGATTGACCAATCCGCAAGATTTCTGTTGCATCTGAAAGTAGAAACTCGCCCGATTACAACGGTATGCGCACTTTTCCCCTAGGCCGCTCTAGTTATTCGTTTCGAGCATCAGAACTGCGAAAATTTTGAGTTTCTCAAGCGTTTCCTACTTCCAAACTGTCACATCTCGCGAACGGATCGACCAATCCGCAAAATTTCTGTTGCATCTGAAAGTAGAAACTCGTCCGATTACAACGGTATGCGCACTTTGCCCCTAGGCCGATCTAGTTATTCGTGTCGAGCATCAGAACTGCGAAAATTTTGAGTTTCTCAAGCGTTTCTTACCTCCAAACTGCCATATCTCGCGAACGGATTGACCAATCCGCAAAATTTCTGTTGCATCTGAAAGTAGAAACTCGCCCGATTACAACGGTATGCGTACTTTTCCCCTAGGCCGTTCTAGTTACTCGTTTCGAGCATCAGAACTGCGAAAATTTTGAGTTTCTCAAGCGTTTCTTATCTCCAAACTGCCGTATCTCGCGAACGGATTGACCAATCCGCAAAATTTCTGTTGCTTCTGAAAGTAGAACCTCGCCCGATTACAACGGTAGGTGTAGCTTTCCCCTAGGCCGTTCTAGTTATTCGTTTCGAGCATCAGAACTGCGAAAATTTTGAGTTTCTCAAGCGTTTCTTACTTCTAAACTGCCACATCTCGCGAACGGATCGACCAATCCGCAAAATTTCTGTTGCATCTGAAAGTAGAAACTCGCCCGATTACAACGGTATGCGCACTTTGCCCCTAGGCCGTTCTAGTCATTCGTTTCGAATATCAGAACTGCGAAAATTTTGAGTTTCTCAAGCGTTTCTTATCTCCAAACTGCCATATCTCGCGAACGGATTGACCAATCCGCAAAATTTCTGTTGCATCTGAAAGTAGAACCTCGCCCGATTACAACGGTAGGTGTAGTTTTCCCCTAGGCCGTCCTAGTTATTCATTTCGAGCATCAGAACTGCGAAAATTTTGAGTTTCTCAAGCGTTTCTTACCTCCAAACTGCCATATCTCGCGAACGGATCGACCAATCCGCAAAATTTCTGTTGCATCTGAAAATAGAAACTCGCCCGATTACAACGGTATGCGTACTTCTCCCCTAGGCCATCCTAGTCATTCGTTTCGAGCATCAGAACTGCGAAAATTTTGAGTTTCTCAAGCGTTTCTTATCTCCAAACTGCCATATCTCGCGAACGGGTTTATCAATCCGCAAAATTTCTGTTGCATCTGAAAGTAGAAACTCGCCCGATTACAACGGTATGCGTACTTTTCCCTTATGCCGATCTAGTTACTCGTTTCGAGCATTAGAACTGCGAAAATTTTGAGTTTCTCAAGCGTTTCTTACCTCCAAACTGCCATATCTCGCGAACGGATTGACCAATCCGCAAAATTTCTGTTGCATCTGAAAGTAGAAACTCGCCCGATTACAACGCTATGCGCACTTTGCCCCTAGGCCGTTCTAGTTATTCGTGTCGAGCATCAGAACTGCGAAAATTTTGAGTTTCTCAAGCCTTTCTTACCTCCAAACTGCCATATCTCGCGAACGGATTGACCAATCCGCAAAATTTCTGTTGCATCTGAAAGTAGAAACTCGCCCGATTACAACGGTATGCGTACTTTTCCCCTAGGCCGTTCTAGTTACTCGTTTCGAGCATCAGAACTGCGAAAATTTTGAGTTTCTCAAGCGTTTCTTATCTCCAAACTGCCATATCTCGCGAACGGATTGACCAATCCGCAAAATTTCTGTTGCATCTGAAAGTAGAAACTCGCCCGATTACAACGGTATGCGTACTTCTCCCCTAGGCCGTCCTAGTCATTCGTTTCGACCATCAGAACTGCGAAAATTTTGAGTTCTTCAAGCGTTTCTTACTTCCAAACTGCCATATCTCGCGAACGGATCGACCAATCCGCAAAATTTCTGTTGCATCTGAAAGTAGAAACTCGCCCGATTACATCGGTATGCGTACTTTTCCCCTAGACCGTTCTAGTTATTCGTTTCGAGAATCAGAACTGCGAAAATTTTGAGTTTCTCAAGCGTTTCTTACATCCAAACGGCCATATCTCGCGAACGGATTGACCAATCCGCATAATTTCTGTTGCATCTGTGAGTAGAAACTCGCCCGATTACAACGGTATGCGTACTTCTCCCCTAGGCCGTTCTAGTCATTCGTTTGGAGCATCAGAACTGCGAAAATTTTGAGTTTCTCAAGCGTTTCTTATCTCCAAACTGCCATATCTCGCGAACAGATTGATCAATCCGCAAAATTTCTGTTGCATCTGAAAGTAGAAACTCGCCCGATTACAACGGTATGCGCACTTTTCCCCTAGGCGGTTCTAGTTATTCGTTTCGAGCATCAGAACTGCGAAAATTTTGAGTTTCTCAAGCCTTTCTTACCTCCAAACTGCTATATCTCGCGAACGGATCGACCAATCCGCAAAATTTCTGTTGCATCTGAAAGTAGAAACTCGCCCGATTACAACGGTATGCGCACTTTGCCCCTAGGCCGTTCTTGTTATTCGTGTCGAGCATCATAACTGCGAAAATTTTGGGTTTCTCAAGCGTTTCTTACCTCCAAACTGCCATATCTCGCGAACGGATTGACCAATCCGCAAAATTTCTGTTGCATCTGAAAGTAGAAACTCGCCCGATTACAACGCTATGCGTACTTTTCCCCTAGGCCGTCCTAGTTACTCGTTTCGAGCATCAGAACTGCGAAAATTTTGAGTTTCTCAAGCGTTTCTTATCTCCAAACTGCCGTATCTCGCGAACGGATTGACAAATCCGCAAAATTTCTGTTGCATCTGAAAGCAGAACCTCGCCCGATTACAACGGTATGTGTAGTTTTCCCCTAGGCCGTTCTAGTTATTCATTTCGAGCATCAGAACTGCGAAAATTTTTAGTTTCTCAAGCGTTTCTTACCTCCAAACTGCCATATCTCGCGAACGGATCGACCAATCCGCAAAATTTCTGTTGCATCTGAAAATAGAAACTCGCTCGATTACAACGGTATGCGTACTTCTCCCCTAGGCCGTTCTAGTCATTCGTTTCGAGCATCAGAACTGCGAAAATTTTGAGTTTCTCAAGCGTTTCTTACTTCCAAACTGCCACATCTCGCGAACGGATCGACCAATCCGCAAAATTTCTGTTGCATCTGAAAGTAGAAACTCGCCCGATTACAACGGTATGCGCACTTTGACCCTAGGCCGTTCTAGTTATTCGTGTCGAGCATCAGAACTGCGAAAATTTTGAGTTTCTCAAGCCTTTCTTACCTCCAAACTGCCATATCTCGCGAACGGATTGACCAATCCGCAAAATTTCTGTTGCATCTGAAAGTAGAAACTCGCCCGATTACAACGGTATGCGTACTTTTCCCCTAGGCCGTTCTAGTTACTCGTTTCGAGCATCAGAACTGCGAAAATTTTGAGTTTCTCAAGCGTTTCTTATCTCCAAACTGCCATATCTCGCGAACGGATTGACCAATCCGCAAAATTTCTGTTGCATCTGAAAGTAGAACCTCGCCCGATTACAACGGTAGGTGTAGTTTTCCCCTAGGCCGTTCTAGTTATTCATTTCGAGCATCAGAACTGCGAAAATTTGAGTTTCTCAAGCGTTTCTTACCTCCAAACTGCCATATCTCGCGAACGGATCGACCAATCCGCAAAATTTCTGTTGCATCTGAAAATAGAAACTCGCCCGATTACAACGGTATGCGTACTTCTCCCTAGGCCATCCTAGTCATTCGTTTCGAGCATCAGAACTGCGAAAATTTTGAGTTCTCAAGCGTTTCTTATCTCCAAACTGCCATATCTCGCGAACGGGTTGATCAATCCGCAAAAAAATTTCTGTTGCATCTGAAAGTAGAAACTCGCCCGATTACAACGGTATGCGTACTTTTCCCTTATGCCGATCTAGTTACTCGTTTCGAGCATTAGAACTGCGAAAATTTTGAGTTTCTCAAGCGTTTCTTACCTCCAAACTGCCATATCTCGCGAACGGATTGACCAATCCGCAAAATTTCTGTTGCATCTGAAAGTAGAAACTCGCCCGATTACAACGCTATGCGCACTTTGCCCCTAGGCCGTTCAAGTTATTCGTGTCGAGCATCAGAACTGCGAAAATTTTGAGTTTCTCAAGCCTTTCTTACCTCCAAACTGCCATATCTCGCGAACGGATTGACCAATCCGCAAAATTTCTGTTGCATCTGAAAGTAGAAACTCGCCCGATTACAACGGTATGCGTACTTTTCCCCTAGGCCGTCCTAGTTACTCGTTTCGAGCATCAGAACTGCGAAAATTTTGAGTTTCTCAAGCGTTTCTTATCTCCAAACTGCCGTATCTCGCGAACGGATTGACCAATCCGCAAAATTTCTGTTGCATCTGAAAGTAGAAACTCGCCCGATTACAACGGTATGCGTACTTCTCCACTAGGCCGTTCTAGTCATTCGTTTCGAGCATCAGAACTGCGAAAATTTTGAGTTTCTCATGCGTTTCCTATCTCCAAACTGCCATATCTCGCGAACGGATTGATCAATCCGCAAAATTTCTGTTGCGTCTGAAAATAGAAACTCGCCCGATTACAACGGTATGCATACTTCTCCCCTAGGCCGTCCTAGTCATTTGTTTCGACCATCAGAACTGCGAAAATTTTGAGTTCTTCAAGCGTTTCTTACTTCCAAACTGCCATATCTCGCGAACGGATCGACCAATCCGCAAAATTTCTGTTGCATCTGAAAGTAGAAACTCGCCCGATTACATCGGTATGCGTACTTTTCCCCTAGACCGTTCTAGTTATTCGTTTCGAGAATCAGAACTGCGAAAATTTTGAGTTTCTCAAGCGTTTCTTACATCCAAACGGCCATATCTCGCGAACGGATTGACCAATCCGCATAATTTCTGTTGCATCTGTGAGTAGAAACTCGCCCGATTACAACGGTATGCGTACTTCTCCCCTAGGCCGTTCTAGTCATTCGTTTGGAGCATCAGAACTGCGAAAATTTTGAGTTTCTCAAGCGTTTCTTATCTCCAAACTGCCATATCTCGCGAACAGATTGATCAATCCGCAAAATTTCTGTTGCATCTGAAAGTAGAAACTCGCCCGATTACAACGGTATGCGCACTTTTCCCCTAGGCGGTTCTAGTTATTCGTTTCGAGCATCAGAACTGCGAAAATTTTTAGTTTCTCAAGCGTTTCTTACCTCCAAACTGCCATATCTCGCGAACGGATCGACCAATCCGCAAAATTTCTGTTGCATCTGAAAGTAGAAACTCGCCCGATTGCAACGGTATGCGCACTTTGCCCCTAGGCCGTTCTAGTTATTCGTGTCGAGCATCAGAACTGCGAAAATTTTGAGTTTCTCAAGCGTTTCTTACTTCCAAACTGCCACATCTCGCGAACGGATCGACCAATCCGCAAAATTTCTGTTGCATCTGAAAGTAGAAACTCGCCCGATTACAACGCTATGCGCACTTTGACCCTAGGCCGTTCTAGTTATTCGTGTCGAGCATCAGAACTGCGAAAATTTTGAGTTTCTCAAGCCTTTCTTACCTCCAAACTGCTATATCTCGCGAACGGATTGACCAATCCGCAAGATTTCTGTTGCATCTGAAAGTAGAAACTCGCCCGATTACAACGGTATGCGCACTTTTCCCCTAGGCCGCTCTAGTTATTCGTTTCGAGCATCAGAACTGCGAAAATTTTGAGTTTCTCAAGCGTTTCTTACTTCCAAACTGCCACATCTAGCGAACGGATCGACCAATCCGCAAAATTTCTGTTGCATCTGAAAGTAGAAACTCGTCCGATTACAACGGTATGCGCACTTTGCCCCTAGGCCGATCTAGTTATTCGTGTCGAGCATCAGAACTGCGAAAATTTTGAGTTTCTCAAGCGTTTCTTACCTCCAAACTGCCATATCTCGCGAACGGATTGATCAATCCGCAAAATTTCGGTTGCATCTGAAAGTAGAAACTCGCCCGATTACAACGGTAGGTGTAGTTTTCCCCTAGGCCGTTCTAGTTATTCGTTTCGAGCATCAGAACTGCGAAAATTTTGAGTTTCTCAAGCGTTTCTTACTTCCAAACTGCCACATCTCGCGAACGGATCGACCAATCCGCAAAATTTCTGTTGCATCTGAAAGTAGAAACTCGCCCGATTACAACGGTATGCGCACTTTGCCCCTAGGCCGTTCTAGTTATTCGTGTCGAGCATCAGAACTGCGAAAATTTTGAGTTTCTCAAGCCTTTCTTACCTCCAAACTGCTATATCTCGCGAACGGATTGACCAATCCGCAAGATTTCTGTTGCATCTGAAAGTAGAGACTCGCCCGATTACAACGGTATGCGCACTTTTCCCCTAGGCCGCTCTAGTTATTCGTTTCGAGCATCAGAACTGCGAAAGTTTTGAGTTTCTCAAGCGTTTCTTACTTCCAAACTGCCACATCTCGCGAACGGATCGACCAATCCGCAAAATTTCTGTTGCATCTGAAAGCAGAAACTCGTCCGATTACAACGGTATGCGCACTTTGCCCTAGGCCGATCTAGTTATTCGTGTCGAGCATCAGAACTGCGAAAATTTTGAGTTTCTCAAGCGTTTCTTACCTCCAAACTGCCATATCTCGCGAACGGATTGACCAATCCGCAAAATTTCTGTTTCATCTGAAAGTAGAAACTCGCCCGATTACAACGGTATGCGTACTTTTCCCCTAGGCCGTTCTAGTTACTCGTTTCGAGCATCAGAACTGCGAAAATTTTGAGTTTCTCAAGCGTTTCTTATCTCCAAACTGCCATATCTCGCGAACGGATTGATCAATCCGCAAAATTTCTGTTGCATCTGAAAGTAGAAACTCGCCCGATTTCAACGGTATGCGTACTTTTCCCCTATGCCGATCTAGTTACTCGTTTCGAGCATTAGAACTGCGAAAATTTTGAGTTTCTCAAGCGTTTCTTACATCCAAACTGTCATATCTCGCGAACGGATTGACCAATCCGCAAAATTTCTGTTGCATCTGAAAGTAGAAACTCGCCCGATTACAACGGCAGGTGTAGTTTTCCCCTAGGCCGTTCTAGTTATTCGTTTCGAGCATCAGAACTGCGAAAATTTTGAGTTTCTCAAGCGTTTCTTACTTCCAAACTGCCACATCTCGCGAACGGATCGACCAATCCGCAAAATTCCTGTTGCATCTGAAAGTAGAAACTCGCCCGATTACAACGGTATGCGCACTTTGCCCCTAGGCCGTTCTAGTTATTCGTGTGTCGAGCATCAGAACTGCGAAAATTTTGAGTTTCTCAAGCCTTTCTTACCTCCAAACTGCTATATCTCGCGAACGGATTGACCAATCCGCAAGATTTCTGTTGCATCTGAAAGTAGAAACTCGCCCGATTACAACGGTATGCGCACTTTTCCCCTAGGCCGCTCTAGTTATTCGTTTCGAGCATCAGAACTGCGAAAATTTTGAGTTTCTCAAGCGTTTCTTACTTCCAAACTGCCACATCTCGCGAACGGATCGACCAATCCGCAAAATTTCTGTTGCATCTGAAAGTAGAAACTCGTCCGATTACAACGGTATGCGCACTTTGCCCCTAGGCCGATCTAGTTATTCGTGTCGAGCATCAGAACTGCGAAAATTTTGAGTTTCTCAAGCGTTTCTTACCTCCAAACTGCCATATCTCGCGAACGGATTGACCAATCCGCAAAATTTCTGTTGCATCTGAAAGTAGAAACTCGCCCGATTACAACGGTATGCGTACTTTTCCCCTAGGCCGTTCTAGTTACTCGTTTCGAGCCAGAACTGCGAAAATTTTGAGTTTCTCAAGCGTTTCTTATCTCCAAACTGCCATATCTCGCGAACGGATTGATCAATCGGCAAAATTTCTGTTGCATCTGAAAGTAGAAACTCGCCCGATTTCAACGGTATGCGTACTTTTCCCCTATGCCGATCTAGTTACTCGTTTCGAGCATTAGAACTGCGAAAATTTTGAGTTTCTCAAGCGTTTCTTACATCCAAACTGTCATATCTCGCGAACGGATTGACCAATCCGCAAAATTTCTGTTGCATCTGAAAGTAGAAACTCGCCCGATTACAACGGTAGGTGTAGTTTTCCCCTAGGCCGTTCTAGTTATTCGTTTCGAGCATCAGAACTGCGAAAATTTTGAGTTTCTCAAGCGTTTCTTACTTCCAAACTGCCACATCTCGCGAACGGATCGACCAATCCGCAAAATTTCTGTTGCATCTGAAAATAGAAACTCGCCCGATTACAACGGTATGCGTACTTCTCCCCTAGGCCGTCCTAGTCATTCGTTTCGAGCATCAGAACTGCGAAAATTTTGAGTTTCTCAAGCGTTTCTTACTTCCAAACTGCCATATCTCGCGAACGGATTGACCAATCCGCGAAATTTCTGTTGCATCTGAAAGTAGAAACTCGCCCGATTACAACGGTATGCGCACTTTTCCCCTAGGCCGTTCTAGTTATTCGTGTCGAGCATCAGAACTGCGAAAATTTTGAGTTTCTCAAGCGTTTCTTACCTCCAAACTGCCACATCTCGCGAACGGATTGACCAATCCACAATATTTCTGTTGCATCTGAAAGTAGAAACTCGCCCGATTACAACGGTAGGTGTAGTTTTCTCCCAGGCCGTTCTAGTTATTCGTTTCGAGCATCAGAACTGCGAAAATTTTGAGTTTCTCAAGCGTTTCTTACTTCCAAACTGCCACATCTCGCGAACGGATCGACCAATCCGCATAATTTCTGTTGCATCTGAAAGTAGAAACTCGCCCGATTACAACGGTATGCGTACTTCTCCCCTAGGCCGTTCTAGTCATTCGTTTCGAGCATCAGAACTGCGAAAATTTTGAGTTTCTCAAGCGTTTCTTATCTCCAAACAGCCATATCTCGCGAACGGATTGATCAATCCGCAAAATTTCTGTTGCATCTGAAAGTAGAAACTCGCCCGATTACAACGGTAGATGTAGTTTTCCCCTAGGCCGTTCTAGTTATTCGTTTCGAGCATCAGAACTGCGAAAATTTTGAGTTTCTCAAGCGTTTCTTACTTCCAAACTGCCACATCTCGCGAACGGATCGACCAATCCACAAAATTTCTATTGCATCAGAAAGTAGAAACTCGCCCGATTACAACGGTATGCGTACTTCTCCCCTAGGCCGTTCTAGTCATTCGTTTCGAGCATCAGAACTGCGAAAATTTTGAGTTTCTCAAGCGTTTCTTACTTCCAAACTGCCACATCTCGCGAACGGATTGAACAATCCGCAAAATTTCTGTTGCTTCTGAAAGTAGAAACTCGCCCGATCACAACGGTATGCGCACTTTTCCCGATAGGCGGTTCTAGTTATTCGTTTCGAGCATCAGAACTGCGAAAATTTTGAGTTTCTCAAGCGTTTCTTACCTCCAAACTGCCATAACTCGCGAACGGATTGACCAATCCGCAAAATTTCTGTTGCATCTGAAAGTAGAAACTCGCCCGATTACAACGGTAGATGTAGTTTTCCCCTAGGCCGTTCTAGTTATTCGTTTCGAGCATCAGAACTGCGAAAATTTTGAGTTTCTCAAGCGTTTCTTACTTCCAAACTGCCACATCTCGCGAACGGATCGACCAATCCGCAAAATTTCTGTTGCATCTGAAAGTAGAAACTCGCCCGATTACAACGGTATGCGCACTTTGCCCCTAGGCCGTCCTAGTCATTCGTTTCGAACATCAGAACTGCGAAAATTTTGAGTTTATCAAGCGTTTCTTATCTCCAAACTGCCATATCTCGCGAACGGATTGATCAATCCGCAAAATTTCTGTTGCATCTGAAAGTAGAAACTCGCCCGATTACAACGGTAGGTGTAGTTTTCCCCTAGGCCGTTCCAGTTATTCATTTCGAGCATCAGAACTGCGTAAATTTTGAGTTTCTCAAGCGTTTCTTACCTCCAAACTGCCATATCGCGCGAACGGATTGACCAATCCGCAAAATTTCTGTTGCTTCTGAAAGTAGAAACTCGCCCGATTACAACGGTATGCGCACTTTTCCCCTAGGCCGTACTAGTTATTCGTTTCGAGCATCAGAACTGCGAAAATTTTGAGATTCCCAAGTGTTTCTTATCTCCAAACTGCCATATCTCGCGAACGGATTGATCAATCCGCAAAATTTCTGTTGCATCTGAAAGTAGAAACTCGCCCGATTTCAACGGTATGCGTACTTTTCCCCTATGCCGATCTAGTTACTCGTTTCGAGCATTAGAACTGCGAAAATTTTGAGTTTCTCAAGCGTTTCTTACCTCCAAACTGCCACATCTCGCGAACGGATTGACCAATCCACAAAATTTCTGTTGCATCTGAAAGTAGAAACTCGCCCGATTACAACGGTAGGTGTAGTTTTCCCCCAGGCCGTTCTAGTTATTCGTTTCGAGCATCAGAACTGCGAAAATTTTGAGTTTCTCAAGCGTTTCTTACTTCCAAACTGCCACATCTCGCGAACGGATCGACCAATCCGCATAATTTCTGTTGCATGTGAAAGTAGAAACTCGCCCGATTACAACGGTATGCGTACTTCTCCCCTAGGCCGTTCTAGTCATTCGTTTCGAGCATCAGAACTGCGAAAATTTTGAGTTTCTCAAGCGTTTCTTACTTCCAAACTGCCACATCTCGCGAACGGATCGACCAATCCGCAAAATTTCTGTTGCATCTGAAAGTAGAAACTCGCCCGATTACAACGGTATGTGTAGTTTTCCCCTAGGCCGTTCCAGTTGTTCGTTTCGAGCATCAGAACTGCGAAAATTTTGAGTTTCTCAAGCGTTTCTTACCTCCAAACTGCCATATCTCGCGAACGGATTGACCAATCCGCAAAATTTCTGTTGCATCTGAAAGTAAAAACTCGCCCGATTACAACGGTATGTGTAGTCTTCCCCTAGGCCGTTCCAGTTATTCATTTCGAGCATCAGAACTGCGAAAATTTTGAGTTTCTCAAGCGTTTCTTTCCTCCAAACTGCCATATCTCGCGAACGGATTGAACAATCCGCAAAATTTCTGTTGCTTCTGAAAGTAGAAACTCGCCCGATCACAAAGGTATGTGTAGTCTTCCCCTAGGCCCTTCCAGTTATTCATTTCGAGCATCAGAACTGCGAAAATTTTGAGTTTCTCAAGCGTTTCTTACCTCCAAACTGCCATATCTCGCGAACGGATTGAACAATCCGCAAAATTTCTGTTGCTTCTGAAAGTAGAAACTCGCCCGATCACAACGGTATGCGCACTTTTCCCGATAGGCGGTTCTAGTTATTCGTTTCGAGCATCAGAACTGCGAAAATTTTGAGTTTCTCGAGCGTTTCTTACATCCAAACGGCCATATCTCGCGAACGGATTGACCAATCCGCATAATTTCTGCTGCATCTGAAAGTAGAAACTCGCCCGATTACAACGGTAGGTGTAGTTTTCCCCTAGGCCGTTCCAGTTATGCGTTTCGAGCATCAGAACTGCGAAAATTTTGCGTTTCTCAAGCGTTTCTTACCTCCAAACTGCCATATCTCGCGAACGGATTGACCAATCCGCAAAATTTCTGTTGCATCTGAAAGTAGAAACTCGCCCGATTACAACGGTAGGTGTAGTTTTCCCCTAGGCCGCTCTAGTTATTCGTTTCGAGCATCAGAACTGCGAAAATTTTGAGTTTCTCAAGCGTTTCTTACTTCCAAACTGCCACATCTCGCGAACGGATCGACCAATCCGCAAAATTTCTGTTGCATCAGAAAGTAGAAACTCGCCCGATTACAACGGTATGTGTAGTTTTCCCCTAGGCCGTTCCAGTTATTCGTTTCGAGCATCAGAACTGCGAACATTTTGAGTTTCTCAAGCGTTTCTTACCTCCAAACTGCCATATCTCGCGAACGGATTGACCAATCCGCAAAATATCTGTTGCATCTGAAAGTAGAAACTCGCCGGATTACAACGGTATGGTTTTCTTCCCCTAGACCGTTCCAGTTAATCATTTCGAGCATCAGAACTGCGAAAATTTTGAGTTTCTCAAGCGTTTCTTACCTCCAAACTGCCATATCTCGCGAACGGATTGACCAATCCGCAAAATTTCTGTTGCGTCTGAAAGTAGAAACTCGCCCGATCACAACGGTATGCGCACTTTTCCCCTAGGCCGTGCCAGTTATTCGTTTCGAGCATCAGAACTGCGAAAATTTTGAGTTTCTCAAGCGTTTCTTACATCCAAACTGCCATATCTCGCGAACGGATTGACCAATCCGCATAATTTCTGTTGCATCTGAGAGTAGAAACTGGCCCGATTACCACGGTTTGCGTACTTTTCCCCTAGGCCGCTCTAGTTATTCGTTTCGAGCATCAGAACTGCGAGAATTTTGTGTTTCTCAAGCGTTTCTTACATCCAAACTGCCACATCTCGCGAACGGATTGACCAGTACACAAAATTTCTGTTGCATCTGAAAGTAGAAACTCGCCCGATTACAACGATATGTGTAGTTCTCCCCTAGGCCGTTCCAGTTATTCGTTTCGAGCATCAGAACTGCGAAAATTTTGAGTTTCTCAAGCGTTTCTTATCTCCAAACTGCCCAAACTCGCGAACGGATTGATCAATCCGCAAAATTTCTGTTGCATCTGAAAGTAGAAACTCGCCCGATTACAACGGTAGGTGTAGTTTTCCCCTAGGCCGTTCCAGTTATTCATTTCGAGCATCAGAACTGCGTAAATTTTGAGTTTCTCAAGCGTTTCTTACATCCAAACGGCCATATCTCGCGAACGGATTGACCAATCCGCATAATTTCTGTTGCATCTGAGAGTAGAAACTCGCCCGTTTACAACGGTATGTGTGGTTTTCACCTAGGCCGTTCCAGTTATTCGTTTCGAGCATCAGAACTGCGAAAATTTTGAGTTTCTCAAGCGTTTCTTACCTCTAAACTGCCATTTCTCGCGAACGGATTGACCAATCCGCAAAATTTCTGTTGCATCTGAAAGCAGAAACTCGCCCGATTACAAAGGTATGTGTAGTCTTCCCCTAGGCCCTTCCAGTTATTCATTTCGAGCATCAGAACTGCGAAAATTTTGAGTTTCTCAAGCGTTTCTTACCTCCAAACTGCCATATCTCGCGAACGGATTGAACAATCCGCAAAATTTCTGTTGCTTCTGAAAGTAGAAACTCGCCCGATCACAATGGTATGCGCACTTTTCCCGATAGGCGGTTCTAGTTATTCGTTTCGAGCATCAGAACTGCGAAAATTTTGAGTTTCTCGAGCGTTTCTTACATCCAAACGGCCATATCTCGCGAACGGATTGACCAATCCGCATAATTTCTGTTGCATCTGAAAGTAGAAACTCGCCCGATTACAACGGTAGGTGTAGTTTTCCCCTAGGCCGTTCCAGTTATGCGTTTCGAGCATCAGAACTGCGAAAGTTTTGCGTTTCTCAAGCGTTTCTTACCTCCAAACTGCCATATCTCGCGAACGGATTGACCAATCCGCAAAATTTCTGTTGCATCTGAAAGTAGAAACTCGCCCGATTACAACGGTAGGTGTAGTTTTCCCCTAGGCCGCTCTAGTTATTCGTTTCGAGCATCAGAACTGCGAAAATTTTGAGTTTCTCAAGCGTTTCTTACTTCCAAACTGCCACATCTCGCGAACGGATCGACCAATCCGCAAAATTTTTGTTGCATCAGAAAGTAGAAACTCGCCCGATTACAACGGTATGTGTAGTTTTCCCCTAGGCCGTTCCAGTTATTCGTTTCGAGCATCAGAACTGCGAAAATTTTGAGTTTCTCAAGCGTTTCTTACCTCCAAACTGCCATATCTCGCGAACGGATTGACCAATCCGCAAAATATCTGTTGCATCTGAAAGTAGAAACTCGCCCGATTACAACGGTATGTGTTGTCTTCCCCTAGACCGTTCCAGTTAATCATTTCGAGCATCAGAACTGCGAAAATTTTGAGTTTCTCAAGCGTTTCTTACCTCCAAACTGCCATATCTCGCGAACGGATTGACCAATCCGCAAAATTTCTGTTGCTTCTGAAAGTAGAAACTCGCCCGATCACAACGGTATGCGCACTTTTCCCCTAGGCCGTTCCAGTTATTCGTTTCGAGCATCAGAACTGCGAAAATTTTGAGTTTCTCAAGCGTTTCTTACATCTAAACTGCCATATCTCGCGAACGGATTGACCAATCCGCAAAATTTCTGTTGCATCTGAAAGCAGAAACTCGCCCGATTACAAAGGTATGTGTAGTCTTCCCCTAGGCCCTTCCAGTTATTCATTTCGAGCATCAGAACTGCGAAAATTTTGAGTTTCTCAAGCGTTTCTTACATCCAAACTGCCATATCTCGCGAACGGATTGAACAATCCGCAAAATTTCTGTTGCTTCTGAAAGTAGAAACTCGCCCGATCACAACGGTATGCGCACTTTTCCCGATAGGCGGTTCTAGTTATTCGTTTCGAGCATCAGAACTGCGAAAATTTTGAGTTTCTCGAGCGTTTCTTACATCCAAACGGCCATATCTCGCGAACGGATTGACCAATCCGCAAAATTTCTGTTGCATCTGAAAGTAGAAACTCGCCCGATTACAACGGTATGTGTTGTCTTCCCCTAGACCGTTCCAGTTAATCATTTCGAGCATCAGAACTGCGAAAATTTTGAGTTTCTCAAGCGTTTCTTACCTCCAAACTGCCATATCTCGCGAACGGATTGACCAATCCGCAAAATTTCTGTTGCTTCTGAAAGTAGAAACTCGCCCGATCACAACGGTATGCGCACTTTTCCCCTAGGCCGTTCTAGTTATTCGTTTCGAGCATCAGAACTGCGAAAATTTTGAGTTTCTCGAGCGTTTCTTACATCCAAACGGCCATATCTCGCGAACGGATTGACCAATCCGCATAATTTCTGTTGCATGTGAAAGTAGAAACTCGCCCGATTACATCGGTATGCGTACTTTTCCCCTAGGCCGTTCTAGTTATTCGTTTCGAGCATCAGAACTGCGAAAATTTTGAGTTTCTCAAGCGTTTCTTACTTCCAAACTGCCACATCTCGCGAACGGATCGACCAGTCCACAAAATTTCTGTTGCATCTGAAAGTAGAAACTCGCCCGATTACAACGGTATGTGTAGTTCTCCCCTAGGCCGTTCCAGTTATTCGTTTCGAGCATCAGAACTGCGAAAATTTTGAGTTTCTCAAGCGTTTCTTACCTCCAAACTGCCATATCTCGCGAACGGATTGACCAATCCGCAAAATTTCTGTTGCATCTGAAAGTAGAAACTCGCCCGATTACAACGGTATGCGTACTTTTCCCCTAGGCCGTTCTAGTTACTCGTTTCGAGAATCAGAACTGCGAAAATTTTGAGTTTCTCAAGCGTTTCTTACCTCCAAACTGCCATATCTCGCGAACGGATTGACCAATCCGCAAAATTTCTGTTGCATCTGAAAGTAGAAACTCGCCCGATTACAACGGTATGCGTACTTTTCCCCTAGGCCGTTCCAGTTATTCGTTTCGAGCATCAGAACTGCGAAAATTTTGAGTTTCTCAAGCGTTTCTTACTTCCAAACTGCCATATCTCATGAACGGATCGACCAATCCGCAAAATTTCTGTTGCATCTGAAAGTAGAAACTCGCCCGATTACATCGGTATGCGCACTTTTCCCCTAGGCCGTTCTAGTTATTCGGTTCGAGCATCAGAACTGCGAAAATTTTGAGTTTCTCAAGCGTTTCTTACCTCCAAACTGCCCCATCTCGCGAACGGATTGACCAATCCGAAAAATTTCTGTTGCATCTGAAAGTAGAAACTCGCCCGATTACAACGGTTTGTGTAGTTTTCCCCTAGGTCGTTCCAGTTATTCGTTTCGAGCATCAGAACTGCGAAAATTTTGAGTTTCTCAAGCGTTTCTCACATCCAAACTGCCATATCTCGCGAACGGATTGACCAATCCGCAAAATTTCTGTTGCATCTGAAAGCAGAAACTCGCCCGATTACAAAGGTATGTGTAGTCTTCCCCTAGGCCCTTCCAGTTATTCATTTCGAGCATCAGAACTGCGAAAATTTTGAGTTTCTCAAGCGTTTCTTACATCCAAACTGCCATATCTCGCGAACGGATTGAACAATCCGCAAAATTTCTGTTGCTTCTGAAAGTAGAAACTCGCCCGATCACAACGGTATGCGCACTTTTCCCGATAGGCGGTTCTAGTTATTCGTTTCGAGCATCAGAACTGCGAAAATTTTGAGTTTCTCGAGCGTTTCTTACATCCAAACGGCCATATCTCGCGAACGGATTGACCAATCCGCAAAATTTCTGTTGCATCTGAAAGTAGAAACTCGCCCGATTACAACGGTATGTGTTGTCTTCCCCTAGACCGTTCCAGTTAATCATTTCGAGCATCAGAACTGCGAAAATTTTGAGTTTCTCAAGCGTTTCTTACCTCCAAACTGCCATATCTCGCGAACGGATTGACCAATCCGCAAAATTTCTGTTGCTTCTGAAAGTAGAAACTCGCCCGATCACAACGGTATGCGCACTTTTCCCCTAGGCCGTTCTAGTTATTCGTTTCGAGCATCAGAACTGCGAAAATTTTGAGTTTCTCGAGCGTTTCTTACATCCAAACGGCCATATCTCGCGAACGGATTGACCAATCCGCATAATTTCTGTTGCATGTGAAAGTAGAAACTCGCCCGATTACATCGGTATGCGTACTTTTCCCCTAGGCCGTTCTAGTTATTCGTTTCGAGCATCAGAACTGCGAAAATTTTGAGTTTCTCAAGCGTTTCTTACTTCCAAACTGCCACATCTCGCGAACGGATCGACCAGTCCACAAAATTTCTGTTGCATCTGAAAGTAGAAACTCGCCCGATTACAACGGTATGTGTAGTTCTCCCCTAGGCCGTTCCAGTTATTCGTTTCGAGCATCAGAACTGCGAAAATTTTGAGTTTCTCAAGCGTTTCTTACCTCCAAACTGCCATATCTCGCGAACGGATTGACCAATCCGCAAAATTTCTGTTGCATCTGAAAGTAGAAACTCGCCCGATTACAACGGTATGCGTACTTTTCCCCTAGGCCGTTCTAGTTACTCGTTTCGAGAATCAGAACTGCGAAAATTTTGAGTTTCTCAAGCGTTTCTTACCTCCAAACTGCCATATCTCGCGAACGGATTGACCAATCCGCAAAATTTCTGTTGCATCTGAAAGTAGAAACTCGCCCGATTACAACGGTATGCGTACTTTTCCCCTAGGCCGTTCCAGTTATTCGTTTCGAGCATCAGAACTGCGAAAATTTTGAGTTTCTCAAGCGTTTCTTACTTCCAAACTGCCATATCTCATGAACGGATCGACCAATCCGCAAAATTTCTGTTGCATCTGAAAGTAGAAACTCGCCCGATTACATCGGTATGCGCACTTTTCCCCTAGGCCGTTCTAGTTATTCGGTTCGAGCATCAGAACTGCGAAAATTTTGAGTTTCTCAAGCGTTTCTTACCTCCAAACTGCCCCATCTCGCGAACGGATTGACCAATCCGAAAAATTTCTGTTGCATCTGAAAGTAGAAACTCGCCCGATTACAACGGTTTGTGTAGTTTTCCCCTAGGCCGTTCCAGTTATTCGTTTCGAGCATCAGAACTGCGAAAATTTTGAGTTTCTCAAGCGTTTCTCACATCCAAACTGCCATATCTCGCGAACCGATTGACCAATCGGCATAATTTCTGTTGCATCTGAAAGCAGATACTCGCCCGATTACAAAGGTATGTGTAGTCTTCCCCTAGGCCCTTCCAGTTATTCATTTCGAGCATCAGAACTGCGAAAATTTTGAGTTTCTCAAGCGTTTCTTACCTCCAAACTGCCATATCTCGCGAACGGATTGAACAATCCGCAAAATTTCTGTTGCTTCTGAAAGTAGAAACTCGCCCGATCACAACGGTATGCGCACTTTTCCCGATAGGCGGTTCTAGTTATTCGTTTCGAGCATCAGAACTGCGAAAATTTTGAGTTTCTCAAGCTTTTCTTACCTCCAAACTGCCATATCTCGCGAACGGATTGACCAATCGGCAAAATTTCTGTTGCATCTGAAAGTAGAAACTCGCCCGATTACAACGGTATGTGTAGTCTTCCCCTAGGCCGTTCCAGTTATTCATTTCGAGCATCAGAACTGCGAAAATTTTGAGTTTCTCAAGCGTTTCTTACCTCCAAACTGCCATATCTCGCGAACGGATTGACCAATCCGCAAAATTTCTGTTGCTTCTGAAAGTAGAAACTCGCCCGATCACAACGGTATGCGCACTTTTCCCCTAGGCGGTTCTAGTTATTCGTTTCGAGCATCAGAACTGCGAAAACTTTGAGTTTCTCGAGCGTTTCTTACATCCATACGGCCATATCTCGCGAACGGATCGACCAATCCGCAAAATTTCTGTTGCATCTGAAAGTAGAAACTCGCCCGATTACATCGGTATGCGTACTTTTCCCCTAGGCCGTTCTAGTTATTCGTTTCGAGTATCAGAACTGGGAAAATTTTGAGTTTCTCAAGCCTTTCTTACATCCAAACGGCCATATCTCGCGAACGGATTGACCAATCCGCAAAATTTCTGTTGCTTCTGAAAGTAGAAACTCGCCCGATCACAACGGTATGCGCACTTTTCCGCTAGGCGGTTCTAGTTATTCGTTTCGAGCATCAGAACTGCGAAAATTTTGAGTTTCTCAAGCGTTTCTTATCTCCAAACTGCCATATCTCGCGAACGGATTGATCAATCCGCAAAATTTCTATTGCATCTGAAAGTAGAAACTCGCCCGATTACAGCGGAATGCGTACTTCTCCCATAGGCCGTTCTAGTCATTCGTTTCGAGCATCAGAACTGCGACAATTTTGAGTTTCTCAAGCGTTTCTTACTTCCAAACTGCCATATCTCATGAACGGATCGACCAATCCGCAAAATTTCTGTTGCATCTGAAAGTAGAAACTCGCCCGATTACATCGGTATGCGCACTTTTCCCCTAGGCCGCTCTAGTTATTCGGTTCGAGCATCAGAACTGCGAAAATTTTGAGTTTCTCAAGCGTTTCTTACCTCCAAACTACCCCATCTCGCGAACGGATTGACCAATCCGAAAAATTTCTGTTGCATCTGAAAGTAGAAACTCGCCCGATTACAACGGTTTGTGTAGTTTTCCCCTAGGCCGTTCCAGTTATTCGTTTCGAGCATCAGAACTGCGAAAATTTTGAGTTTCTCAAGCGTTTCTCACATCCAAACTGCCATATCTCGCGAACCGATTGACCAATCCGCATAATTTCTGTTGCATCTGAAAGTAGAAACTCGCCCGATTACAACGGTATGCGTACTTCTCCCCTAGGCCGTTCTAGTCATTCGTTTCGAGCATCAGAACTGCGATAGTTTTGAGTTTCTCAAGCGTTTCTTACATCCAAACTGCCGCATCTCGCGAACGGATTGACCAATCCGCAAAATTTCTGTTGCATCTGAAAGTAGAAACTCGCCCGATTACAACGGTATGTGTAGTTTTCCCGTAGGCCGTTCCAGTTATTCGTTTCGAGCATCAGAACTGCGAAAATTTTGAGTTTCTCAAGCGTTTCTTACCTCCAAACTGCCATATCTCGCGAACGGATTGACCAATCCGCAAAATTCCTGTTGCATTTGAAAGTAGAAACTCGCCCGATTACAACGGTATGCGCACTTTTCCCCTAGGCCGTTCTAGTTCTTCGTTTCGAGCATCAGAACTGGGAAAATTTTGAGTTTCTCAAGCCTTTCTTACATCCAAACGGCCATATCTTGCGAACGGATTGACCAATCCGCAAAATGTCTGTTGCTTCTGAAAGTAGAAACTCGCCCGATTACAACGGTATGCGCAGTTTTCCGCTAGGCGGTTTTAGTTATTCGTTTCGAGCATCAGAACTGCGAAAATTTTGAGTTTCTCGAGCGTTTCTTACATCCAAACGGCCATATCTCGCGAACGGATCGACCAATCCGCAAAATTTCTGTTGCATCTGAAAGTAGAAACTCGCCCGATTACATCGGTATGCGTACTTTTCCCCTAGGCCGTTCTAGTTATTCGTTTCGAGCATTAGAACTGCGATAATTTTGAGATTCTCAACCGTTTCTTACCTCCAAACTGCCACATCTCGCGAACGGAATGACCAATCCGCAAAATTTCTGTTGCATCTGAAAGTAGAAACTTGCCCGATTACAACGGTATGTGTAGTTTTCCCCTAGGCCGTTCCAGTTATTCGTTTCGAGCATCAGAACTGCGAAAATTTTGAGTTTCTCAAGCGTTTCTTACCTCCAAACTGCCATATCTCGCGAACGGATTGACCAATCCGCAAAATTTCTGTTGCATCTGAAAGTAGAAACTCGCCCGATTACAACGGTATGTGTAGTTTTCCCCTAGGCCGTTCCAGTTATTCGTTTCGAGCATCAGAACTGCGAAAATTTTGAGTTTCTCAAGCCTTTCTTACATCCAAACGGCCATATCTTGCGAACGGATTGACCAATCCACAAAATTTCTGTTGCATTTGAAAGTAGAAACTCGCCCGATTACAACGGTATGCGCACTTTTCCCCTAGGCCGTTCTAGTTATTCGTTTCGAGCATTAGAACTGCGATAATTTTGAGTTTCTCAAGCGTTTCTTACCTGCAAACTGCCACATCTCGCGAACGGATTGACTAATCCGCAAAATTTCTGTTGCATCTGAAAGTAGAAACTCGCCCGATTACAACGGTATGTGTAGTTTTCCCCTAGGCCGTTCCAGTTATTCGTTTCGAGCATCAGAACTGCGAAAATTTTGAGTTTCTCAAGCGTTTCTTACCTCCAAACTGCCATATCTCGCGAACGGATTGACCAATCCGCAAAATTTCTGTTGCATCTGAAAGTAGAAACTCGCCCGATTACAACGGTATGCGTACTTTTCCCCTAGGCCGTTCTAGTTACTCGTTTCGAGAATCAGAACTGCGAAAATTTTGAGTTTCTCAAGCGTTTCTTACCTCCAAACTGCCATATCTCGCGAACGGATTGACCAATCCGCAAAATTTCTGTTGCATCTGAAAGTAGAAACTCGCCCGATTACAACGGTATGCGTACTTTTCCCCTAGGCCGTTCCAGTTATTCGTTTCGAGCATCAGAACTGCGAAAATTTTGAGTTTCTCAAGCGTTTCTTACTTCCAAACTGCCATATCTCATGAACGGATCGACCAATCCGCAAAATTTCTGTTGCATCTGAAAGTAGAAACTCGCCCGATTACATCGGTATGCGCACTTTTCCCCTAGGCCGTTCTAGTTATTCGGTTCGAGCATCAGAACTGCGAAAATTTTGAGTTTCTCAAGCGTTTCTTACCTCCAAACTGCCCCATCTCGCGAACGGATTGACCAATCCGAAAAATTTCTGTTGCATCTGAAAGTAGAAACTCGCCCGATTACAACGGTTTGTGTAGTTTTCCCCTAGGCCGTTCCAGTTATTCGTTTCGAGCATCAGAACTGCGAAAATTTTGAGTTTCTCAAGCGTTTCTCACATCCAAACTGCCATATCTCGCGAACCGATTGACCAATCGGCATAATTTCTGTTGCATCTGAAAGCAGATACTCGCCCGATTACAAAGGTATGTGTAGTCTTCCCCTAGGCCCTTCCAGTTATTCATTTCGAGCATCAGAACTGCGAAAATTTTGAGTTTCTCAAGCGTTTCTTACCTCCAAACTGCCATATCTCGCGAACGGATTGAACAATCCGCAAAATTTCTGTTGCTTCTGAAAGTAGAAACTCGCCCGATCACAACGGTATGCGCACTTTTCCCGATAGGCGGTTCTAGTTATTCGTTTCGAGCATCAGAACTGCGAAAATTTTGAGTTTCTCAAGCTTTTCTTACCTCCAAACTGCCATATCTCGCGAACGGATTGACCAATCGGCAAAATTTCTGTTGCATCTGAAAGTAGAAACTCGCCCGATTACAACGGTATGTGTAGTCTTCCCCTAGGCCGTTCCAGTTATTCATTTCGAGCATCAGAACTGCGAAAATTTTGAGTTTCTCAAGCGTTTCTTACCTCCAAACTGCCATATCTCGCGAACGGATTGACCAATCCGCAAAATTTCTGTTGCTTCTGAAAGTAGAAACTCGCCCGATCACAACGGTATGCGCACTTTTCCCCTAGGCGGTTCTAGTTATTCGTTTCGAGCATCAGAACTGCGAAAACTTTGAGTTTCTCGAGCGTTTCTTACATCCATACGGCCATATCTCGCGAACGGATCGACCAATCCGCAAAATTTCTGTTGCATCTGAAAGTAGAAACTCGCCCGATTACATCGGTATGCGTACTTTTCCCCTAGGCCGTTCTAGTTATTCGTTTCGAGTATCAGAACTGGGAAAATTTTGAGTTTCTCAAGCCTTTCTTACATCCAAACGGCCATATCTCGCGAACGGATTGACCAATCCGCAAAATTTCTGTTGCTTCTGAAAGTAGAAACTCGCCCGATCACAACGGTATGCGCACTTTTCCGCTAGGCGGTTCTAGTTATTCGTTTCGAGCATCAGAACTGCGAAAATTTTGAGTTTCTCAAGCGTTTCTTATCTCCAAACTGCCATATCTCGCGAACGGATTGATCAATCCGCAAAATTTCTATTGCATCTGAAAGTAGAAACTCGCCCGATTACAGCGGAATGCGTACTTCTCCCATAGGCCGTTCTAGTCATTCGTTTCGAGCATCAGAACTGCGACAATTTTGAGTTTCTCAAGCGTTTCTTACTTCCAAACTGCCATATCTCATGAACGGATCGACCAATCCGCAAAATTTCTGTTGCATCTGAAAGTAGAAACTCGCCCGATTACATCGGTATGCGCACTTTTCCCCTAGGCCGCTCTAGTTATTCGGTTCGAGCATCAGAACTGCGAAAATTTTGAGTTTCTCAAGCGTTTCTTACCTCCAAACTACCCCATCTCGCGAACGGATTGACCAATCCGAAAAATTTCTGTTGCATCTGAAAGTAGAAACTCGCCCGATTACAACGGTTTGTGTAGTTTTCCCCTAGGCCGTTCCAGTTATTCGTTTCGAGCATCAGAACTGCGAAAATTTTGAGTTTCTCAAGCGTTTCTCACATCCAAACTGCCATATCTCGCGAACCGATTGACCAATCCGCATAATTTCTGTTGCATCTGAAAGTAGAAACTCGCCCGATTACAACGGTATGCGTACTTCTCCCCTAGGCCGTTCTAGTCATTCGTTTCGAGCATCAGAACTGCGATAGTTTTGAGTTTCTCAAGCGTTTCTTACATCCAAACTGCCGCATCTCGCGAACGGATTGACCAATCCGCAAAATTTCTGTTGCATCTGAAAGTAGAAACTCGCCCGATTACAACGGTATGTGTAGTTTTCCCGTAGGCCGTTCCAGTTATTCGTTTCGAGCATCAGAACTGCGAAAATTTTGAGTTTCTCAAGCGTTTCTTACCTCCAAACTGCCATATCTCGCGAACGGATTGACCAATCCGCAAAATTCCTGTTGCATTTGAAAGTAGAAACTCGCCCGATTACAACGGTATGCGCACTTTTCCCCTAGGCCGTTCTAGTTCTTCGTTTCGAGCATCAGAACTGGGAAAATTTTGAGTTTCTCAAGCCTTTCTTACATCCAAACGGCCATATCTTGCGAACGGATTGACCAATCCGCAAAATGTCTGTTGCTTCTGAAAGTAGAAACTCGCCCGATTACAACGGTATGCGCAGTTTTCCGCTAGGCGGTTTTAGTTATTCGTTTCGAGCATCAGAACTGCGAAAATTTTGAGTTTCTCGAGCGTTTCTTACATCCAAACGGCCATATCTCGCGAACGGATCGACCAATCCGCAAAATTTCTGTTGCATCTGAAAGTAGAAACTCGCCCGATTACATCGGTATGCGTACTTTTCCCCTAGGCCGTTCTAGTTATTCGTTTCGAGCATTAGAACTGCGATAATTTTGAGATTCTCAACCGTTTCTTACCTCCAAACTGCCACATCTCGCGAACGGAATGACCAATCCGCAAAATTTCTGTTGCATCTGAAAGTAGAAACTTGCCCGATTACAACGGTATGTGTAGTTTTCCCCTAGGCCGTTCCAGTTATTCGTTTCGAGCATCAGAACTGCGAAAATTTTGAGTTTCTCAAGCGTTTCTTACCTCCAAACTGCCATATCTCGCGAACGGATTGACCAATCCGCAAAATTTCTGTTGCATCTGAAAGTAGAAACTCGCCCGATTACAACGGTATGTGTAGTTTTCCCCTAGGCCGTTCCAGTTATTCGTTTCGAGCATCAGAACTGCGAAAATTTTGAGTTTCTCAAGCCTTTCTTACATCCAAACGGCCATATCTTGCGAACGGATTGACCAATCCACAAAATTTCTGTTGCATTTGAAAGTAGAAACTCGCCCGATTACAACGGTATGCGCACTTTTCCCCTAGGCCGTTCTAGTTATTCGTTTCGAGCATTAGAACTGCGATAATTTTGAGTTTCTCAAGCGTTTCTTACCTGCAAACTGCCACATCTCGCGAACGGATTGACTAATCCGCAAAATTTCTGTTGCATCTGAAAGTAGAAACTCGCCCGATTACAACGGTATGTGTAGTTTTCCCCTAGGCCGTTCCAGTTATTCGTTTCGAGCATCAGAACTGCGAAAATTTTGAGTTTCTCAAACGTTTCTTACCTCCAAACTGCCATATTTCGCGAACGGATTGACCAATCCGCATAATTTCTGTTGCATCTGAAAGTAGAAACTCGCCCGATTACAACGGTATGCGTACTCCTCCCCTAGGCCGTTCTAGTCATTCGTTTCGAGCATCAGAACTGCGATAATTTTGAGTTTCTCAAGCGTTTCATACATCCAAACTGCCACATCTCGCGAACGGATTGACCAATCCGCAAAATGTCTGTTGCTTCTGAAAGTAGAAACTCGCCCGATCACAACGGTATGCGCACTTTTCCGCTAGGCGGTTTTAGTTATTCGTTTCGAGCATCAGAACTGCGAAAATTTTGAGTTTCTCAAGCGTTTCTTACCTCCAAACTGCCACATCTCGCGAACGGATTGACCAATCCGCAAAATTTCTGTTGCATCTGAAAGTAGAAACTCGCCCGATTACAACGGTATGTGTAGTTTTCCCCTAGGCCGTTCCAGTTATTCGTTTCGAGCATCAGAACTGCGAAAATTTTGAGTTTCTCAAGCGTTTCTCACATCCAAACTGCCATATCTCGCGAACGGATTGACCAATCCGCATAATTTCTGTTGCATCTGAAAGTAGAAACTCGCCCGATTACAACGGTATGCGTACTCCTCCCCTAGGCCGTTCTAGTCATTCGTTTCGAGCATCAGAACTGCGATAATTTTGAGTTTCTCAAGCGTTTCATACATCCAAACTGCCACATCTCGCGAACGGATTGACCAATCCGCAAAATGTCTGTTGCTTCTGAAAGTAGAAACTCGCCCGATCACAACGGTATGCGTACTTTTCCGCTAGGCGGTTTTAGTTATTCGTTTCGAGCATCAGAACTGCGAAAATTTTGAGTTTCTCGAGCGTTTCTTACATCCAAACGGCCATATCTCGCGAACGGATCGACCAATCCGCAAAATTTCTGTTGCATCTAATCGTAGAAACTCGCCCGATTACATCGGCATGCGTACTTTTCCCCTAGGCCGTTCTGGTTATTCGTTTCGAGCATCAGAACTGCGATAATTTTGAGTTTCTCAAGCGTTTCTCACATCCAAACTGCCATATCTCGCGAACGGATTGACCAATCCGCAAAATTTCTGTTGCATTTGAAAGTAGAAACTCGCCCGATTACAACGGTATGCGCACTTTTCCCCTAGGCCGTTATAGTTATTCGTTTTGAGCATCAGAACTGCGAAAATTTTGAGTTTCTCAAGCGTTTCTTACCTCCAAACTGCCATATTTCGCGAACGGATTGACCAATCCGCATAATTTCTGTTGCATTTGAAAGTAGAAACTCGCCCGATCACAACGGTATGCGCACTTTTCCGCTAGGCGGTTTTAGTTATTCGTTTCGAGCATCAGAACTGAGAAAATTTTGAGTTTCTCAAGCGTTTCTTACCTCCAAACTGCCACATCTCGCGAACGGATTGACCAATCCGCAAAATTTCTGTTGCATCTGAAAGTAGAAACTCGCCCGATTACAACGGTATGTGTAGTTTTCCCCTAGGCCGTTCCAGTTATTCGTTTCGAGCATCAGAACTGCGAAAATTTTGAGTTTCTCAAGCGTTTCTCACATCCAAACTGCCATATCTCGCGAACGGATTGACCAATCCGCATAATTTCTGTTGCATTTGAAAGTAGAAACTCGCCCGATTACAACGGTATGCGCACTTTTCCCCTAGGCCGTTCTAGTTATTCGTTTCGAGCATTAGAACTGCGATAATCTTGAGTTTCTCAAGCGTTTCTTACCTCCAAACTGCCATATTTCGCGAACGGATTGACCAATCCGCATAATTTCTGTTGCATCTGAAAGTAGAAACTCGCCCGATTACAACGGTATGCGTACTTCTCCCCTAGGCCGTTCTAGTCATTCGTTTCGAGCATCAGAACTGTGATAATTTTGAGTTTCTCAAGCGTTTCTTACATCCAAACGGCCATATCTCGCGAACGGATCGACCAATCCGCAAAATTTCTGTTGCATCTAAAAGTAGAAACTCGCCCGATTACATCGGCATGCGTACTTTTCCCCTAGGCCGTTCTGGTTATTCGTTTCGAGCATCAGAACTGCGATAATTTTGAGTTTCTCAAGCGTTTCTCACATCCAAACTGCCATATCTCGCGAACGGATTGACCAATCCGCAAAATTTCTGTTGCATTTGAAAGTAGAAACTCGCCCGATTACAACGGTATGCGCACTTTTCCCCTAGGCCGTTCTAGTTATTCGTTTTGAGCATCAGAACTGCGAAAATTTTGAGTTTCTCAAGCGTTTCTTATCTCCAAACTGCCATATCTCGCGAACGGATTGATCAATCCTCAAAATTTCTGTTGCATCTGAAAGTAGAAACTCGCCAAATTACAACGGTATGGGCACATTCCCCTAGGCCGTTCTAGTTATTCGTTTCGAGCATCAGAACTGCGAAAATTTTGAGTTTCTCAAGCGTTTCTTACCTCCAAACTGCCATATCTCGCGAACGGATTGACCATTCCGCAAAATTTCTGTTGTATTTGACAATAGAAACTCGCCCGATTACAACGGTATGCGCACTTTTCCCCTGGGCCGTTCTAGTTATTCGTTTCGAGCATAAAACTGCGAAAATTTTGAGTTTCTAAAGCGTTTCTTATCTCCAAACTGCCATATCTCGCGAACGAATCGATCAATCCGCAAAATTTCTGTTGCATCTGAAAGTAGAAACTCGCCAAATTACAACGGTATGGGCACATTCCCCTAGGCCGTTCTAGTTATTCGTTTCGAGCATCAGAACTGCGAAAATTTTGAGTTTCTCAAGCGTTTCTTACCTCCAAACTGCCATATCTCGCGAACGGATTGACCATTCCGCAAAATTTCTGTTGTATTTGACAATAGAAACTCGCCCGATTACAACGGTATGCTCACTTTTCCCCTGGGCCGTTCTAGTTATTCGTTTCGAGCATAAAACTGCGAAAATTTTGAGTTTCTAAAGCGTTTCTTATCTCCAAACTGCCATATCTCGCGAACGAATCGATCAATCCGCAAAATTTCTGTTGCATCTGAAAGTAGAAACTCGCCCGATTACAGCGGTATGCGCACTTTTCCCCTAGGCCGTTCTAGTTATTCGTTTCGAGCATCAGAACTGCGAAAATTTTGAGTTTCTCATGCGTTTCTTACATCCAAACTGCCATATCTCGCGAACGGATTGACCAATCCGCAAAATTTCTGTTGCATTTGAAAGTAGAAACTCGCCCGATTACAGCGGTATGCGCACTTTTCCCCTAGGCCGTTCTAGTTATTCGTTTCGAGCATCAGAACTGCGAAAATTTTGAGTTTCTCAAGCGTTTCTTACCTCCAAACTGCCATATCTCGCGAACGGATTGACCATTCCGCAAAATTTCTGTTGTATTTGAAAGTAGAAACTCGCCCGATTACAACGGTATGTGTAGTCTTCCCCTAGGCCGTTCTAGTTATTCGTTTCGAGCATAAAACTGCGAAAATTTTGAGTTTCTCAAGCGTTTCTTACATCCAATCTGCCATATCTCGCCAACCGATTGACCAATCCGCAAAATTTCTGTTGCATTTGAAAGTAGAAACTCGCCCGATTACAACGGTATGCGCACTTTTCCCCTGGGCCGTTCTAGTTATTCGTTTCGAGCATCAGAACTGCGAAAATTTTGAGTTTCTCAAGCGTTTCTTACCTCCAAACTGCCATATCTCGCGAACGGATTGACCATTCCGCAAAATTTCTGTTGTATTTGAAAGTAGAAACTCGCCCGATTACAACGGTATGCGCACTTTTCCCCTGGGCCGTTCTAGTTATTCGTTTCGAGCATAAAACTGCGAAAATTTTGAGTTTCTCAAGCGTTTCTTATCTCCAAACTGCCATATCTCGCGAACGGATTGATCAATCCTCAAAATTTCTGTTGCATCTGAAAGTAGAAACTCGCCAAATTACAACGGTATGGGCACATTCCCCTAGGCCGTTCTAGTTATTCGTTTCGAGCATCAGAACTGCGAAAATTTTGAGTTTCTCAAGCGTTTCTTACCTCCAAACTGCCATATCTCGCGAACGGATTGACCATTCCGCAAAATTTCTGTTGTATTTGACAATAGAAACTCGCCCGATTACAACGGTATGCGCACTTTTCCCCTGGGCCGTTCTAGTTATTCGTTTCGAGCATAAAACTGCGAAAATTTTGAGTTTCTAAAGCGTTTCTTATCTCCAAACTGCCATATCTCGCGAACGAATCGATCAATCCGCAAAATTTCTGTAGCATCTGAAAGTAGAAACTCGCCCGATTACAGCGGTATGCGCACTTTTCCCCTAGGCCGTTCTAGTTATTCGTTTCGAGCATCAGAACTGCGAAAATTTTGAGTTTCTCATGCGTTTCTTACATCCAAACTGCCATATCTCGCGAACGGATTGACCAATCCGCAAAATTTCTGTTGCATTTGAAAGTAGAAACTCGCCCGATTACAGCGGTATGCGCACTTTTCCCCTAGGCCGTTCTAGTTATTCGTTTCGAGCATCAGAACTGCGATAATTTTGAGTTTCTCAAGCGTTTCATACATCCAAACTGCCACATCTCGCGAACGGATTGACCAATCCGCAAAATGTCTGTTGCTTCTGAAAGTAGAAACTCGCCCGATCACAACGGTATGCGCACTTTTCCGCTAGGCGGTTTTAGTTATTCGTTTCGAGCATCAGAACTGCGAAAATTTTGAGTTTCTCGAGCGTTTCTTACATCCAAACGGCCATATCTCGCGAACGGATCGACCAATCCGCAAAATTTCTGTTGCACCTGAAAGTAGAAACTCGCCCGATTACAACGGTATGTGTAGTTTTCCCCTAGGCCGTTCCAGTTATTCGTTTCGAGCATCAGAACTGCGAAAATTTTGAGTTTCTCAAGCCTTTCTTACATCCAAACGGCCATATCTTGCGAACGGATTGACCAATCCACAAAATTTCTGTTGCATTTGAAAGTAGAAACTCGCCCGATTACAACGGTATGCGCACTTTTCCCCTAGGCCGTTCTAGTTATTCGTTTCGAGCATTAGAACTGCGATAATCTTGAGTTTCTCAAGCGTTTCTTACCTCCAAACTGCCATATTTCGCGAACGGATTGACCAATCCGCATAATTTCTGTTGCATCTGAAAGTAGAAACTCGCCCGATTACAACGGTATGCGTACTTCTGCCCTAGGCCGTTCTAGTCATTCGTTTCGAGCATCAGAACTGTGATAATTTTGAGTTTCTCAAGCGTTTCTTACATCCAAACGGCCATATCTCGCGAACGGATCGACCAATCCGCAAAATTTCTGTTGCATCTAAAAGTAGAAACTCGCCCGATTACATCGGCATGCGTACTTTTCCCCTAGGCCGTTCTGGTTATTCGTTTCGAGCATCAGAACTGCGATAATTTTGAGTTTCTCAAGCGTTTCTCACATCCAAACTGCCATATCTCGCGAACGGATTGACCAATCCGCAAAATTTCTGTTGCATTTGAAAGTAGAAACTCGCCCGATTACAACGGTATGCGCACTTTTCCCCTAGGCCGTTCTAGTTATTCGTTTTGAGCATCAGAACTGCGAAAATTTTGAGTTTCTCAAGCGTTTCTTATCTCCAAACTGCCATATCTCGCGAACGGATTGATCAATCCTCAAAATTTCTGTTGCATCTGAAAGTAGAAACTCGCCAAATTACAACGGTATGGGCACATTCCCCTAGGCCGTTCTAGTTATTCGTTTCGAGCATCAGAACTGCGAAAATTTTGAGTTTCTCAAGCGTTTCTTACCTCCAAACTGCCATATCTCGCGAACGGATTGACCATTCCGCAAAATTTCTGTTGTATTTGAAAGTAGAAACTCGCCCGATTACAACGGTATGTGTAGTCTTCCCCTAGGCCGTTCCAGTTATTCATTTCGAGCATCAGAACTGCGAAAATTTTGAGTTTCTCAAGCGTTTCTTACCTCCAATCTGCCATATCTCGCCAACCGATTGACCAATCCGCAAAATTTCTGTTGCATTTGAAAGTAGAAACTCGCCCGATTACAACGGTATGCGCACTTTTCCCCTGGGCCGTTCTAGTTATTCGTTTCGTGCATCAGAACTGCGAAAATTTTGAGTTTCTCAAGCGTTTCTTACCTCCAAACTGCCATATCTCGCGAACGGATTGACCATTCCGCAAAATTTCTGTTGTATTTGAAAGTAGAAACTCGCCCGATTACAACGGTATGCGCACTTTTCCCCTGGGCCGTTCTAGTTATTCGTTTCGAGCATAAAACTGCGAAAATTTTGAGTTTCTCAAGCGTTTCTTACATCCAATCTGCCATATCTCGCCAACCGATTGACCAATCCGCAAAATTTCTGTTGCATTTGAAAGTAGAAACTCGCCCGATTACAACGGTATGCGCACTTTTCCCCTGGGCCGTTCTAGTTATTCGTTTCGAGCATCAGAACTGCGAAAATTTTGAGTTTCTCAAGCGTTTCTTACCTCCAAACTGCCATATCTCGCGAACGGATTGACCATTCCGCAAAATTTCTGTTGTATTTGAAAGTAGAAACTCGGCCGATTACAACGGTATGCGCACTTTTCCCCTGGGCCGTTCTAGTTATTCGTTTCGAGCATAAAACTGCGAAAATTTTGAGTTTCTCAAGCGTTTCTTATCTCCAAACTGCCATATCTCGCGAACGGATTGATCAATCCTCAAAATTTCTGTTGCATCTGAAAGTAGAAACTCGCCAAATTACAACGGTATGGGCACATTCCCCTAGGCCGTTCTAGTTATTCGTTTCGAGCATCAGAACTGCGAAAATTTTGAGTTTCTCAAGCGTTTCTTACCTCCAAACTGCCATATCTCGCGAACGGATTGACCATTCCGCAAAATTTCTGTTGTATTTGACAATAGAAACTCGCCCGATTACAACGGTATGCGCACTTTTCCCCTGGGCCGTTCTAGTTATTCGTTTCGAGCATAAAACTGCGAAAATTTTGAGTTTCTAAAGCGTTTCTTATCTCCAAACTGCCATATCTCGCGAACGAATCGATCAATCCGCAAAATTTCTGTTGCATCTGAAAGTAGAAACTCGCCCGATTACAGCGGTATGCGCACTTTTCCCCTAGGCCGTTCTAGTTATTCGTTTCGAGCATCAGAACTGCGAAAATTTTGAGTTTCTCATGCGTTTCTTACATCCAAACTGCCATATCTCGCGAACGGATTGACCAATCCGCAAAATTTCTGTTGCATTTGAAAGTAGAAACTCGCCCGATTACAGCGGTATGCGCACTTTTCCCCTAGGCCGTTCTAGTTATTCGTTTCGAGCATCAGAACTGCGAAAATTTTGAGTTTCTCAAGCGTTTCTTACCTCCAAACTGCCATATCTCGCGAACGGATTGACCATTCCGCAAAATTTCTGTTGTATTTGAAAGTAGGAACTCGCCCGATTACAACGGTATGTGTAGTCTTCCCCTAGGCCGTTCCAGTTATTCATTTCGAGCATCAGAACTGCGAAAATTTTGAGTTTCTCAAGCGTTTCTTACCTCCAATCTGCCATATCTCGCCAACCGATTGACCAATCCGCAAAATTTCTGTTGCATTTGAAAGTAGAAACTCGCCCGATTACAACGGTATGCGCACTTTTCCCCTGGGCCGTTCTAGTTATTCGTTTCGAGCATCAGAACTGCGAAAATTTTGAGTTTCTCAAGCGTTTCTTACCTCCAAACTGCCATATCTCGCGAACGGATTGACCATTCCGCAAAATTTCTGTTGTATTTGAAAGTAGAAACTCGCCCGATTACAACGGTATGCGCACTTTTCCCCTGGGCCGTTCTAGTTATTCGTTTCGAGCATAAAACTGCGAAAATTTTGAGTTTCTCAAGCGTTTCTTACATCCAAACGGCCATATCTCGCGAACGGATGGACCAATCCGCATGACTTCTGTTGCATCTGAAAGTAGAAACTCGCCCGATTACAACGGTATGCGTACTTCTCCCCCAGGCCGTTCTAGTCATTTGTTTCGAGCAACAGAACTGCGAAAATTTTGAGTTTCTCAAGCGTTTCTTATCTCCAAACTGCCATATCTCGCGAACGGATTGATCAATCCGCAAAATTTCTCTTGCATCTGAAAGTAGAAACTCGCCCGATTACAACGGTAGGTGCAGTTTTCCCCTAGGCCGTTCTAGTTATTCGTTTCGAGCATCAGAACTGCGAAAATTTTGAGTTTCTCAAGCGTTTCTTACCTCCAAACTGCCATATCTCGCGAACGGATTGACCAATCCGCAAAATTTCTGTTGCTTCTGAAAGTAGAAACTCGCACGATTACAACGGTATGCGCACTTTTCCCCTAGGCCGTTCTAGTTATTCGTTTCGAGCATCAGAACTGCGAAAATTTTGAGTTTCTGAAGCGTTTCTTACCTCCAAACTGCCATATCTCGCGAACGGAATGACCAATCCGCAAAATTTGTGTTGCATCTGAAAGTAGAAACTCGCCCGATTACAACGGTATGTGTAGTTTTCCCCTAGGCCGTTCCAGTTATTCGTTTCGAGCATCAGAACTGCGAAAATTTTGAGCTTCTCAAGCGTTTCTTACATCCAAACTGCCATATCTCGCGAACGGATTGACCGATCCGCAAAATTTCTGTTGCATCTGAAAGTAGAAACTCGCCCGATTACAACGGTATGCGTACTTTTCCCCTAGGCCGTTCTAGTTACTCGTTTCGAGCATCAGAACTGCAAAAATTTTGAGTTTCTCAAGCGTTTCTTACCTCCAAACTGCCATATCTCGCGAACTGATTGACCAATCCGCAAACTTTCTGTTGCATCTGAAAGTAGAAACTCGCCCGATTACAACGGTATGCGTACTTTTCCCCTAGGCAGTTCTAGTTACTCGTTTCGAGCATCAGAACTGCGAAAATTTTGAGTTTCTCAAGCGTATCTTATTTCCAAACTGCCATATCTCGCGAACGGATTGACCGATCCTCAAAATTTCTGTTGCATCTGAAAGTAGAAACTCGCCAAATTACAACGGTATGGGCCCTTTTCCCCTGGGCCGTTCTAGTTATTCGTTTCGTGCATCAGAACTGCGAAAATTTTGAGTTTCTAAAGCGTTTCTTACATCCGAACTGCCATATCTCGCGAACGGATTGACCGATCCGCAAAATTTCTGTTGCATCTGAAAGTAGAAACTCGCCCGATTACAACGGTATGCGTACTTTTCCCCTAGGCCGTTCTAGTTACTCGTTTCGAGCATCAGAACTGCGAAAATTTTGAGTTTCTCAAGCGTTTCTTACCTCCAAACTGCCATATCTCGCGAACGGATTGATCAATCCGCAAAATTTCTGTTGCATCTGAAAGTAGAAACTCGCCCGATTACAACGGTATGCGCACTTTTCGCCTAGGCCGTTCTAGTTATTCGTTTCGAACATCAGAACTGCGAAAATTTTGGGTTTCTCAAGCGTTTCTTACCTCCAAACTGCCATATCTCGCGAACGCATTGACCAATCCGCAAAATTTCTGTTGCATTTGAAAGTAGAAACTCTCCCGATTACAGCGGTATGCGCACTTTTCCCCTGGGCCGTTCTAGTTATTCGTTTCGTGCATCAGATCTGCGAAAATTTTGAGTTTCTCAAGCGTTTCTTATTTCCAAACTGCCATATCTCGCGAAGGGATTGATCAATCCGCAAAATTTCTGTTGCATCTGAAAGTAGAAACTCGCCCGATTACAACGGTATGCGCACTTTTTCCCTAGTCCGTTCTAGTTATTCGTTTCGAGCATCAGAACTGCGAAAATTTTGAGTTTCTCAAGCGTTTCTTACATCCAAACTGCCATATCTCGCGAACAGATTGATCAATCCTCAAAATTTCTGTTGCATCTGAAAGTAGAAACTCGCCAAATTACAACGGTATGGGCACATTCCCCTAGGCCGTTCTAGTTATTCGTGTCGAGCATCAGAACTGCGAAAATTTTGAGTTTCTCAAGCGTTTCTTACGTCCAAACTGCCATATCTCGCGAACGCATTGACCAATCCGCAAAATTTCTGTTGCATTTGAAATTAGAAACTCGCCCGATTACAACGGTATGCGCACTTTTCCCCTAGGCCGTTCTAGTTATTCGTTTCGAGCATCAGAACTGCGAAAATTTTGAGTTTCTCATGCGTTTCTTACATCCAAACTGCCATATCTCGCGAACGGATTGACCAATCCGCAAAATTTCTGTTGCATTTGAAAGTAGAAACTCGCCCGATTACAGCGGTATGCGCACTTTTCCCCTAGGCCGTTCTAGTTACTCGTTTCGAGCATCAGAACTGCGAAAATTTTGAGTTTCTCAAGCGTTTCTTACCTCCAAACTGCCATATCTCGCGAACGGATTGACCAATCCGCAAACTTTCTGTTGCATCTGAAAGTAGAAACTCGCCCGATTACAACGGTATGCGTACTTTTCCCCTAGGCAGTTCTAGTTATTCGTTTCGAGCATCAGAACTGCGAAAATTTTGAGTTTCTCATGCGTTTCTTACATCCAAACTGCCATATCTCGCGAACGGATTGACCAATCCGCATAATTTCTGTTGCATCTGAAAGTAGAAACTCGCCCGATTACAACGGTATGCGTACTTCTCCCCTAGGCCGTTCTAGTCATTCGTTTCGAGCATCAGAACTGCGAAAATTTTGAGTTTCTCAAGCTTTTCTTACATCCAAACTGCCATATCTCGCGAACGGATTGACCAATCCGCAAAATTTCTGTTGCATTTGAAAGTAGAAACTCGCCCGATTACAGCGGTATGCGCACTTTTCCCCTAGGCCGTTCTAGTTATTCGTTTCGAGCATCAGAACTGCGAAAATTTTGAGTTTCTCATGCGTTTCTTACATCCAAACTGCCATATCTCGCGAACGGATTGACCAATCCGCAAAATTTCTGTTGCATTTGAAAGTAGAAACTCGCCCGATTACAGCGGTATGCGCACTTTTCCCCTGGGCCGTTCTAGTTATTCGTTTCGAGCATCAGAACTGCGAAAATTTTGAGTTTCTCAAGCGTTTCTTACCTCCAAACTGCCATATCTCGCGAACGGATTGACCATTCCGCAAAATTTCTGTTGTATTTGAAAGTAGAATCTCGCCCGATTACAACGGTAGGTGCAGTTTTCCCCTAGGCCGTTCTAGTTATTCGTTTCGAGCATCAGAACTGCGAAAATTTTGAGTTTCTCAAGCGTTTCTTACCTCCAAACTGCCATATCTCGCGAACGGATTGACCATTCCGCAAAATTTCTGTCGTATTTGAAAGTAGAAACTCGCCCGATTACAACGGTATGTGTAGTCTTCCTCTAGGCCGTTCCAGTTATTCATTTCGAGCATCAGAACTGCGAAAATTTTGAGTTTCTCAAGCGTTTCTTACCTCCAAACTGCCATATCTCGCCAACCGATTGACCAATCCGCAAAATTTCTGTTGCATTTGAAAGTAGAAACTCGCCCGATTACAACGGTATGCGCACTTTTCCCCTGGGCCGTTCTAGTTATTCGTTTCGAGCATCAGAACTGCGAAAATTTTGAGTTTCTCAAGCGTTTCTTACCTCCAAACTGCCATATCTCGCGAACGGATTGACCATTCCGCAAAATTTCTGTTGTATTTGAAAGTAGAATCTCGCCCGATTACAACGGTAGGTGCAGTTTTCCCCTAGGCCGTTCTAGTTATTCGTTTCGAGCATCAGAACTGCGAAAATTTTGAGTTTCTCAAGCGTTTCTTACCTCCAAACTGCCATATCTCGCGAACGGATTGACCAATCCGCAAAATTTCTGTTGCATCTGAAAGTAGAAACCCGCCCGATTACAACGGTAGGTGTAGTTTTCCCCTAGGCCGTTCTAGTTATTCGTTTCGAGCATCAGAACTGCGAAAATTTTGAGTTTCTCAAGCGTGTCTTACCTCCAAACTGCTATATCTCGCGAACGGATTGACCAATCCGCAAAATTTCTGTTGCATCTGCAAGTAGAAACTCGCCCGATTACAACGGTGTGTGTAGTTTTCCCCTAGGCCGTTCTAGTTATTCGTTTCGAGCATCAGAACTGCGAAAATTTTTAATTTCTCAAGCGTTTCTTACATCCAAGCTGCCATATCTCGCGAACGGATTGACCAATCCGCAAAATTTCTGTTGCTTCTGAAAGTAGAAACTCGCTCGATTACAACGGTATGCGCACTTTTCCCCTAGGCCGTTCTAGTTATTCGTTTCGAGCATCAGAACTGCGAAAATTTTGAGTTTCTGAAGCGTTTCTTACCTCCAAACTGCCATATCTCGCGAACGGAATGACCAATCCGCAAAATTTGTGTTGCATCTGAAAGTAGAAACTCGCCCGATTACAACGGTATGTGTAGTTTTCCCCTAGGCCGTTCCAGTTATTCGTTTCGAGCATCAGAACTGCGAAAATTTTGAGTTTCTCAAGCGTTTCTTACATCCAAACTGCCATATCTCGCGAACAGATTGATCAATCCTCAAAATTTCTGTTGCATCTGAAAGTAGAAACTCGCCAAATTACAACGGTATGGGCACATTCCCCTAGGCCGTTCTAGTTATTCGTGTCGAGCATCAGAACTGCGAAAATTTCGAGTTTCTCAAGCGTTTCTTACCTCCAAACTGCCATATCTCGCGAACGCATTGACCACTCCGCAAAATTTCTGTTGCATTTGAAATTAGAAACTCGCCCGATTACAACGGTATGCGCACTTTTCCCCTGGGCCGTTCTAATTATTCGTTTCGTGCATCAGAACTGCGAAAATTTTGAGTTTCTAAAGCGTTTCTTACATCCGAACTGCCATATCTCGCGAACGGATTGACCGATCCGCAAAATTACTGTTGCATCTGAAAGTAGAAACTCGCCCGATTACAACGGTATGCGTACTTTTCCCCTAGGCCGTTCTAGTTACTCGTTTCGAGCATCAGAACTGCGAAAATTTTGAGTTTCTCAAGCGTTTCTTATCTCCAAACTGCCATATCTCGCGAACGGATTGACCAATCCGCAAAATTTCTGTTGCATCTGAAAGTAGAAACTCGCCCGATTACAACGGTATGCGTACTTCTCCCCTAGGCCGTTCTAATCATTCGTTTCGAGCATGAGAACTGCGAAAATTTTGAGTTTCTCAAGCGTTTCTTACCTCCAAACTGCCATATCTCGCGAACGGATTGATCAATCCGCAAAATTTCTGTTGCATCTGAAAGTAGAAACTCGCCCGATTACAACGGTATGCGCACTTTTCGCCTAGGCCGTTCTAGTTATTCGTTTCGAACATCAGAACTGCGAAAATTTTGAGTTTCTCTAGCGTTTCTTACCTCCAAACTGCCATATCTCGCGAACGCATTGACCAATCCGCAAAATTTCTGTTGCATTTGAAAGTAGAGACTCGCCCGATTACAACGGTATGCGCACTTTTCCCCTGGGCCGTTCTAGTTATTCGTTTCGTGCATCAGAACTGCGAAAATTTTGAGTTTCTCAAGCGTTTCTTATTTCCAAACTGCCATATCTCGCGAACGGATTGATCAATCCACAAAATTTCTGTTGCATCTGAAAGTAGAAACTCGCCCGATTACAACGGTATGCGCACTTTTTCCCTAGGCCGTTCTAGTTATTCGTTTCGAGCATCAGAACTGCGAAAATTTTGAGTTTCTCAAGCGTTTCTTACCTCCAAACTACCATATCTCGCGAACGGATTGATCAATCCTCAAAATTTCTGTTGCATCTGAAAGTAGAAACTCGCCAAATTACAACGGTATGAGTACTTTTCCCCTAGGCCGTTCTAGTTACTCGTTTCGAGCATCAGAACTGCGAAAATTTTGAGTTTCTCAAGCGTTTCTTACCTCCAAACTGCCATATCTCGCGAACGGAATGACCAATCCGCAAAATTTCTGTTGCATCTGAAAGTAGAAACTCGCCCGATTACAACGGTATGTGTAGTTTTCCCCTAGGCCGTTCCAGTTATTCGTTTCGAGCATCAGAACTGCGAAAATTTTGAGTTTCTCAAGCGTTTCTTACATCCAAACTGCCATATCTCGCGAACGGATTGACTGATCCGCAAAATTTCTGTTGCATCTGAAAGTAGAAACTCGCCCGATTACAACGGTATGCGCACTTTTCCCCTGGGCCGTTCTAGTTATTCGTTTCGTGCATCAGAACTGCGAAAATTTTGAGTTTCTAAAGCGTTTCTTACATCCGAACTGCCATATCTCGCGAACGGATTGACCGATCCACAAAATTTCTGTTGCATCTGAAAGTAGAAACTCGCCCGATTACAACGGTATGCGTACTTTTCCCCTAGGCCGTTCTAGTTCCTCGTTTCGAGCATCAGAACTGCGAAAATTTTGAGTTTCTCAAGCGTTTCTTATCTCCAAACTGCCATATCTCGCGAACGGATTGACCAATCCGCAAAATTTCTGTTGCATCTGAAAGTAGAAACTCGCCCGATTACAACGGTATGCGTACTTCTCCCCTAGGCCGTTCTAATCATTCGTTTCCAGCATCAGAACTGCGATAATTTTGAGTTTCTCAAGCGTTTCTTACCTCCAAACTGCCATATCTCGCGAACGGATTGACCATTCCGCAAAATTTCTGTTGTATTTGAAAGTAGAAACTCGCCCGATTACAACGGTATGTGTAGTTTTCCCCTAGGCGGTTCTATTTATTTGTTTCGAGCATCAGAACTGCGAAAATTTTGAGTTTCTCAAGCGTTTCTTACATCCAAAATGCCATATCTCGCGAACGCATTTACCAATCCGCAAAATTTCTGTTGCATTTGAAAGTAGAAACTCGCCCGATTACAACGGTATGCGCACTTTTCCCCTGGGCCGTTCTAGTTATTCGTTTCGAGCATCAGAACTGCGAAAATTTTGAGTTTCTAAAGCGTTTCTTACATCCAAACGGCCATATCTCGCGAACGGATTGACCAATCCGCAAAATTTCTGTTGCATCTGAAAGTAGAAACTCGCCCGATTAAAACGGTATGCGTTCTTCTCACCTAGGCCGTTCTAGTCATTCGTTTCGAGCATCAGAACTGCGAAAATTTTGAGTTTCTCAAGCGTTTCTTACATCAAAACGGCCATATCTCGCGAACGGATTGACCAATCCGCAAAATTTCTGTTGCATCTGAAAGTAGAAACTCGCCCGATTACAACGGTATGCGCACTTTTCGCCTAGGCCGTTCTAGTTATTCGTTTCGAGCATCAGAACTGCGCAAATTTTGAGTTTCTCAAGCGTTTCTTACATCCGAATTGCCATATCTCGCGAACGGATTGACCGATCCGCAAAATTTCTGTTGCATCTGAAAGTAGAAACTCGCCCGATTACAACGGTATGCGCACTATTCCCCTAGGCCGTTCTAGTTATTCGTTTCGAGCGTCGGAACTGCGCAAATTTTGAGTTTCACAAGCGTTTCTCACCTCCAAACTGCCATATCTCGCGAACGGATTGACCAATCCGCAAAATTTCTGTTGCATCTGAAAGTAGAAACTCGCCCGATTATCACGGTATGCGTACTTTTCCCCTAGCCCGTTCTAGTTACTCGTTTCGAGCATCAAAACTGCGGAAATTTTGAGTTTCTCAAGCGTTTCTTACCTCCAAACTGCCATATCTCGCGAACGGATTGACCATTCCGCAAAATTTCTGTTGTATTTGAAAGTAGAAACTCGCCCGATTACAACGGTATGTGTAGTTTTCCCCTAGGCGGTTCTATTTATTTGTTTCGAGCATCAGAACTGCGAAAATTTTGAGTTTCTCAAGCGTTTCTTACATCCAAAATGCCATATCTCGCGAACGCATTTACCAATCCGCAAAATTTCTGTTGCATTTGAAAGTAGAAACTCGCCCGATTACAACGGTATGCGCACTTTTCCCCTGGGCCGTTCTAGTTATTCGTTTCGAGCATCAGAACTGCGAAAATTTTGAGTTTCTAAAGCGTTTCTTACATCCAAACGGCCATATCTCGCGAACGGATTGACCAATCCGCAAAATTTCTGTTGCATCTGAAAGTAGAAACTCGCCCGATTAAAACGGTATGCGTTCTTCTCACCTAGGCCGTTCTAGTCATTCGTTTCGAGCATCAGAACTGCGAAAATTTTGAGTTTCTCAAGCGTTTCTTACATCCAAACTGCCATATCTCGCGAACGGATTGACCGATCCGCAAAATTTCTGTTGTGTCTGAAAGTAGAAACTCGCCCGATTACAACGGTGTGCGCACTTTTCCCCTGGGCCGTTCTAGTTATTCGTTTCGAGCATCAGAACTGCCAAAATTTTGAGTTTCTAAAGCGTTTCTTACATCAAAACGGCCATATCTCGCGAACGGATTGACCAATCCGCAAAATTTCTGTTGCATCTGAAAGTAGAAACTCGCCCGATTACAACAGTATGCGTTCTTCTCCCCTAGGCCGTTCTAGTCATTCGTTTCGAGCATCAGAACTGCGAAAATTTTGAGTTTCACAAGCGTTTCTTACATCCAAACTGCCATATCTCGCGAACGGAATGACCGATCCGCAAAATTTCTGTTGCATCTGAAAGTAGAAACTCGCCCGATTACAACGGTATGCGCACTTTTCCCCTAGGCCGTTCTAGTTATTCGTTTCGAGCATCAGAACTGCGAAGATTTCGAGTTTCTCAAGCGTTTCTTACCTCCAAACTGCCATATCTCGCGAACGGATTGACCAATCCGCAAAATTTCCGTTGCATCTGAAAGTAGAAACTCGCCCGATTACAACGGTATGCGCACTTTTCCCGTAGGCCGTTCTAGTTATTCGTTTCGAGCATCAGAACTGCGTAAATTTTGAGTTTCTCAAGCGTTTCTTACATCCAAACGGCCATACCTCGCGAACGGATTTACCAATCCGCATAATTTCTGTTGCATCTGAAAGTAGAAATTCGCCCGATTACAACGGTATGCGTACTTCTCCCCTAGGACGTTCTAGTCATTCGTTTCGAGCATCAGAACTGCGAAAATTTTGAGTTTCGCAAGCGTTTCTTACTTCCAAACCGCCATATCTCGCGAACGGATCGACCAATCCGCAAAATTTCTGTTGCATCTGAAAGTAGATACTCGCCCGATTACATCGGTATGGGTACTTTTCCCCTAGGCCGTTCTAGTTATTCGTTTCGAGCATCAAAACTGCGGAAATTTTGAGTTTCTCAAGCGTTTCTTACCTCCAAACTGGCACATCTCGCAAACGGATTGACCAATCCGCAAAATTTCTGTTGCATTTGAAAGTAGAAACTCGCTCGATTACAACGATATGCGCACTTTTCCCCTGGGCCGTTCTAGTTATTCGTTTCGAGCATCAGAACTGCGAAAATTTTGAATTTCTAAAGCGTTTCTTACATCCAAACGGCCATATCTCGCGAACGGATTGACTAATCCGCAAAATTTCTGTTGCATCTGAAAGTAGAAACTCGCCCGATTACAACGGTATGCGTACTTCTCCCCTAGGCCGTTCTAGTCATACGTTTCGAGCATCAGAACTGCGAAAATTTTGAGTTTCTCAAGCGTGTGTTACATCCAAACTGCCATATCTCGCGAACGGATTGACCAATCCGCAAAATTTCTGTTGCATTTGATAGTAGAAACTCGCCCGATTACAACGGTATGCGCACTTTTCCCCTGGGCCGTTCTAGTTATTCGTTTCGAGCATCAGAACTGCGAAAATTTTGAGTTTCTCAAGCGTTTCTTACCTCCAAACTGCCATATCTCGCGAACGGATTGACCAATCCGCAAAATTTCTGTTGCATCTGAAAGTAGAAACTCGCCCGATTACAACGGTAGGTGTAGTTTTCCCCTAGGTCGTTCTTGTTATTCGTTTCGAGCATCAGAACTGCGAAAATTTTGAGTTTCTCAAGCGTTTCTTACTTCCAAACTGCCATATCTCGCGAACGGATCGAAAAATCCGCAAAATTTCTGTTTCATCTGAAAGTAGAAACTCGCCCGATCACATCGGTATGCGTACTTTTCCCCTAGGCCGTTCTAGTTATTCGTTTCGAGCATCAGAACTGCGAAAATTTTGAGTTTCTCAAGCGTTTCTTACCTCCAAACTGCCATACCTCGCGAACGGATTGACCAATCCGCATAATTTCTGTTGCATCTGAAAGTAGAAACTCGCTCGATTACAACGGTATGTGTAGTTTTGCCCTAGGCCGTTCCAGTTATTCGTTTCGAGCATCAGAACTGCGAAAATTTTGCGTTTCTCAAGCGTTTCTTACATCCAAACTGCCATATCTCGCGAACGGATTGACCGATCCGCAAAATTTCTGTTGCATCTGAAAGTAGAAACTCGCCCGATTACAACGGTATGCGCACTTTTCCCCTAGGCCGTTCTAGTCATTCGTTTCGAGCATCAGAACTGCGAAAATTTTGAGTTTCTCAAGCGTTTCTTACATCCAAACTGCCATATCTCGCGAACGGATTGACCAATCCGCAAAATTTCTGTTGCATCTGAAATAAGAGTCTCGCCCGATTACAACGGTATGTGTAGTTTTGCCCTAGGCCGTTCCAGTTATTCGTTTCGAGCATCAGAACTGCGAAAATTTTGAGTTTCTCAAGCGTTTCTTACATCCAAACTGCCATATCTCGCGAACGGATTGACCGATCCGCAAAATTTCTGTTGCATCTGAAAGTAGAAACTCGCCCGATTACAACGGTATGCGCACTTTTCCCCTAGGCCGTTCTAGTTATTCGTTTCGAGCATCAGAACTGCGAAAATTTTGAGTTTCTCAAGCGTTTCTTACATCCAAACTGCCATATCTCGCGAACTGATTGACCGATCCGCAAAATTTCTGTTGCATCTGAAAGTAGAAACTCGCCCGATTACAACGGTATGCGCACTTTTCCCCTAGGCCGTTCTAGTTATTCGTTTCGAGCATCAGAACTGCGCAAATTTTGAGTTTCTCAAGCGTTTCTTGCCTCCAAACTGCCATATCTCGCGAACGGATTGACCAATCCGCAAAATTTCTGTTGCATCTGAAAGTAGAAACTCGCCCGATTACAACGGTATGCGTACTTTTCCCCTAGGCCGTTCTAGTTATTCGTTTCGAGCATCAGAACGGCGAAAATTTTGAGTTTCTCAAGCGTTTCTTACATCCAAACTGCCATATCTCGCGAACGGATTGACCAATCCGCAAAATTTCTGTTGCATCTGAAAGTAGAAACTCGCCCGATTACAACGGTATGCGCACTTTTCCCCTAGGCCGTTCTAGTTATTCGTTTCGAGCATCAGAACTGCGCAAATTTTGAGTTTCTCAAGCGTTTCTTGCCTCCAAACTGCCATATCTCGCGAACGGATTGACCAATCCGCAAAATTTCTGTTGCATCTGAAAGTAGAAACTCGCCCGATTACAACGGAATGCGTACTTTTCCCCTAGGCCGTTCTAGTTACTCGTTTCGAGCATCAGAACTGCGCAAATTTTGAGTTTCTCAAGCGTTTCTTACCTCCAAACTGCCATATCTCGCGAACGGATTGACTAATCCGCAAAATTTCTGTTGCATCTGAAAGTAGAAGCTCGCCCGATTACAACGGAATGCGTACTTTCCCCCTAGGCCGTTCTAGTTATTCGTTTCGAGCATCAGAACTGCGCAAATTTTGTGTTTCTCAAGCGTTTCTTACCTCCAAACTGCCATATCTCGCGAACGGATTGACCAATCCGCAAAATTTCTGTTGCATCTGAAAGTAGAAACTCGCCCGATTACAACGGTATGCGTACTTTTCCCCTAGGCCGTTCTAGTTATTCGTTTCGAGCATCAGAACGGCGAAAATTTTGAGTTTCTCAAGCGTTTCCTACATCCAAACTGCCATATCTCGCGAACGGATTGACTAATCCGCAAAATTTCTGTTGCATCTGAAAGTAGAAACTCGCCCGATTACAACGGAATGCGTACTTTTCCCGTAGGCCGTTCTAGTTACTCGTTTCGAGCATCAGAACTGCGAAAATTTTGAGTTTCTCAAGCGTTTCTTACCTCCTAACTGCCATATCTCGCGAACGGATTGACCAATCCGCAAAATTTCTGTTGCATCTGAAAGTAGAGACTCGCCCGATTACAGCGGTATGTGTAGTTTTCCCCTAGGCCGTTCTAGTTATTCGTTTCGAGCATCAGAACTGCGCAAATTTTGAGTTTCTCAAGCGTTTCTTACCTCCAAACTGCCATATCTCGCGAACGGATTGACCAATCCGCAAAATTTCTGTTGCATCTGAAAATAGATACTCGCCCGATTACAACGGTATGCGTACTTTTCCCCTAGGCCGTTCTAGTTATTCGTTTCGAGCATCAGAACGGCGAAAATTTTGAGTTTCTCAAGCGTTTCTTACCTCCAAACTGCTATATCTCGCGAACGGATTGACTAATCCGCAAAATCTCTGTTGCATCTGAAAGTAGAAACTCGCCCGATTACAACGGTATGCGTACTTTTCCCCTAGGCCGTTCTAGTTACTCGTTTCGAGCATCAGAACTGCGAAAATTTTGAGTTTCTCAAGCGTTTCTTATCTCCAAACTGCCATATCTCGCGAACGGATTGATCAATCCGCAAAATTTCTGTTGCATCTGAAAGTGGAAACTCGCCCGATTACAACGGTAGTTGTAGTTTTCCCGTAGGCCGTTCTAGTTATTCGTTTCGAGCATCAGAACTGCGAAAATTTTGAGTTTCTAAAGCGTTTCTTATCTCCAAACTGCCATATCTCGCGAACGGATTGATCAATCCGCAAAATTTCTGTTGCATCTGAAAGTAGAAACTCGCTCGATTACAAGAGTATGCGCACTTTTCCCCTAGGCCGTTCTAGTTATTCGTTTCGAACATCAGAACTGCGAAAATTTTGAGTTTCTCAAGCGTTTCTTACGTCCAAACTGCCACATCTCGCAAAGGGATTGACCAATCCGCAAAATTTCTGTTGTATCTGAAAGTAGAAACTCGCCCGATTGCAACGGTATGTGTAGTTTTCCCCTAGGCCGTTCTATTTATTTGTTTCGAGCATCAGAACTGCGAAAATTTTGAGTTTCTCAAGCGTTTCTTACATCCAAACGGCCATATCTCGCGAACGGATTGACCAATCCGCAAAATTTCTGTTGCATCTGAAAGTAGAAACTCGCCCGATTACAACGGTATGCGTACTTCTCCCCTAGGCCATTCTAGTCATTCGTTTCGAGCATCAGAACTGCGAAAATTTTGAGTTTCTCAAGCGTTTCTTATCTTCAAACTGCCATATCTCGCGAACGGATTGATCAATCCGCAAAATTTCTGTTTCATCTGAAAGTAGAAACTCGCCCGATTACAACGGTATGCGCACTTTTCCCCTAGGCCGTTCTAGTCATTCGTTTCGAGCATCAGAACTGCGAAAATTTTGAGTTTCTCAAGCGTTTCTTACATCCAAACTGCCATATCTCGCGAACGGATTGACCAATCCGCAAAATTTCTGTTGCATCTGAAAGTAGAGTCTCGCCCGATTACAACGGTATGTGTAGTTTTCCCCTAGGCCGTTCCAGTTATTCGTTTCGAGCATCAGAACTGCGAAAATTTTGAGTTTCTCAAGCGTTTCTTACATCCAAACTGCCATATCTCGCGAACGGATTGACAGATCCGCAAAATTTCTGTTGCATCTGAAAGTAGAAACTCGCCCGATTACAACGGTATGCGCACTTTTCCCCTAGGCCGTTCTAGTTATTCGTTTCGAGCATCAGAACTGCGAAAATTTTGAGTTTCTCAAGCGTTTCTTATCTCCAAACTACCATATCTCGCGAACGGTTTGATAAATCCGCAAAATTTCTGTTGCATCTGAAAGTAGAAACTCGCCCGATTACAACGGTATGCGTACTTCTCCCCTAGGCCGTTCTAGTCATTCGTTTCGAGCATCAGAACTGCGAAAATTTTGAGTTTCTCAAGCGTTTCTTACTTCCAAACTGCCATATCTCGCGAACGGATCGACCAATCCGCAAAATTTCTGTTGCATCTGAAAGTAGAAACTCGCCCGATTACATCAGTATGCGTACTTTTCCCCTAGGCCGTTCTAGTTATTCGTTCCGAGCATCAGATCTGCGAAAATTGTGAGTTTCTAAAGCGTTTCTTACATCCAAACGGCCATATCTCGCGAACGGATTGACCAATCCGCAAAGTTTCTGTTGCATCTGAAAGTAGAAACTCGCCCGATTACAACGGTATGCGTACTTCTCCCCTAGGCCATTCTAGTCATTCGTTTCGAGCATCAGAACTGCGAAAATTTTGAGTTTCTCAAGCGTTTCTTATCTTCAAACTGCCATATCTCGCGAACGGATTGATCAATCCGCAAAATTTCTGTTTCATCTGAAAGTAGAAACTCGCCCCATTACAAAGGTATGCGCACTTTTCCCCTAGGCCGTTCTAGTCATTCGTTTCGAGCATCAGAACTGCGAAAATTTTGAGTTTCTCAAGCGTTTCTTACATCCAAACTGCCATATCTCGCGAACGGATTGACCAATCCGCAAAATTTCTGTTGCATCTGAAAGTAGAGTCTCGCCCGACTACAACGGTATGTGTAGTTTTCCCCCAGGCCGTTCCAGTTATTCGTTTCGAGCATCAGAACTGCGAAAATTTTGAGTTTCTCAAGCGTTTCTTACATCCAAACTGCCATATCTCGCGAACGGATTGACCGATCCGCAAAATTTCTGTTGCATCTGAAAGTAGAAACTCGCCCGATTACAACGGTATGCGCACTTTTCCCCTAGGCCGTCCTAGTTATTCGTTTCGAGCATCAGAACTGCGAAAATTTTGAGTTTCTCAAGCGTTTCTTACTTCCAAACTGCCATATCTCGCGAACGGATTGACCAATCCGCAAAATTTCTGTTGCATTTGAAAGTACAAACACGCCCGATTACAACGGTATGCGCACTTTTCCCCTGGGCCGTTCTAGTTATTCGTTTCGAGCATCAGAACTGCGAAAATTTTGAGTTTCTAAAGCGTTTCGTACATCCAAACGGCCATATCTCGCGAACGGATTGACCAATCCGCAAAATTTCTGTTGCATCTGAAAGTAGAAACTCGCCCGATTACAACGGTATGCGTTCTTCTCCCCTAGGCCGTTCTAGTCATTCGTTTCGAGCATCAGAGCTGCGAAAGTTTTGAGTTTCTCAAGCGTTTCTTACCTCCAAACTGCCACATCTCGCAAACGGATTGACCAATCCGCAATATTTCTGTTGTGTCTGAAAGTAGAAACTCCCCCGATTACAACGGTATGTGTAGTTTTCCCCTAGGCCGTTCTATTTATTCGTTTCGAGCATCAGAACTGCGAAAATTTTGAGTTTCTCAAGCGTTTCTTACCTCCAAAATGCCATATCTCGCGAACGCATTTACCAATCCGCAAAATTTCTGTTGCATTTGAAAGTAGAAACTCGCCCGATTACAACTGTGTGCCCACTTTTCCACTAGGCCGTTCTAGTTATTCGTTTCGAGCATCAGAACTGCGAAAATTTTGAGCTTCTGAAGCGTTTCTTACCTCCAAACTGCCATATCTCGCGAACGGATTGATCAATCCGCAAAATTTCTGTTGCATCTGAAAGTAGAAACTCGCCCGATTACAGCGGTATGTGTAGTTTTCCCCTAGGCCGTTCTAGTTATTCGTTTCGAGCATCCGAACTGCGAAAATTTTGAGTTCCTCAAGCGTTTCTTACCTCCAAACTGCCATATCTTGCGAACGGATTGACCAATCCGCATAATTTCTGTTGCATCTGAAAGTAGAAACTCGCCCGATTACAACGGTATGCGTACTTCTCCCCTAGGCCGTTCTAGTCATTCGTTTCGAGCATCAGAACTGCGAAAATTTTGAGTTTCTCAAGCGTTTCTCACGTCCAAACTGCCATATCTCGCGAACGGATTGACCAATCCGCAAAATTTCTGTTGCATCTGAAAGTAGAAACTCGCCCGATTACAACGGAATGCGTACTTTACCCGTAGGCCGTTCTAGTTACTCGTTTCGAGCATCAGAACTGCGAAAATTTTGAGTTTCTCAAGCGTTTCTTACCTCCTAACTGCCATATCTCGCGAACGGATTGACCAATCCGCAAAATTTCTGTTGCATCTGAAAGTAGAGACTCGCCCGATTACAGCGGTATGTGTAGTTTTCCCCTAGGCCGTTCTATTTATTCGTTTCGAGCATCAGAACTGCGAAAATTTTGAGTTTCTCAAGCGTTTCTTACCTCCTAACTGCCATATCTCGCGAACGGATTGACCAATCCGCAAAATTTCTGTTGCATCTGAAAGTAGAAACTCGCCCGATTACAACGGTATGCGCACTTTTCCCCTAGGCCGTCCTAGTTATTCGTTTCGAGCATCAGAACTGCGAAAATTTTGAGTTTCTCAAGCGTTTCTTACTTCCAAACTGCCATATCTCGCGAACGGATTGACCAATCCGCAAAATTTCTGTTGCATTTGAAAGTACAAACACGCCCGATTACAACGGTATGCGCACTTTTCCCCTGGGCCGTTCTAGTTATTCGTTTCGAGCATCAGAACTGCGAAAATTTTGAGTTTCTAAAGCGTTTCGTACATCCAAACGGCCATATCTCGCGAACGGATTGACCAATCCGCAAAATTTCTGTTGCATCTGAAAGTAGAAACTCGCCCGATTACAACGGTATGCGTTCTTCTCCCCTAGGCCGTTCTAGTCATTCGTTTCGAGCATCAGAGCTGCGAAAGTTTTGAGTTTCTCAAGCGTTTCTTACCTCCAAACTGCCACATCTCGCAAACGGATTGACCAATCCGCAATATTTCTGTTGTGTCTGAAAGTAGAAACTCCCCCGATTACAACGATATGTGTAGTTTTCCCCTAGGCCGTTCTATTTATTCGTTTCGAGCATCAGAACTGCGAAAATTTTGAGTTTCTCGAGCGTTTCTTACCTCCAAAATGCCATATCTCGCGAACGCATTTACCAATCCGCAAAATTTCTGTTGCATTTGAAAGTAGAAACTCGCCCGATTACAACTGTGTGCCCACTTTTCCCCTAGGCCGTTCTAGTTATTCGTTTCGAGCATCAGAACTGCGAAAATTTTGAGCTTCTGAAGCGTTTCTTACCTCCAAACTGCCATATCTCGCGAACGGATTGATCAATCCGCAAAATTTCTGTTGCATCTGAAAGTAGAAACTCGCCCGATTACAGCGGTATGTGTAGTTTTCCCCTAGGCCGTTCTAGTTATTCGTTTCGAGCATCAGAACTGCGAAAGTTTTGAGTTTCTCAAGCGTTTCTTACCTCCAAACTGCCACATCTCGCAAACGGATTGACCAATCCGCAAAATTTCTGTTGTGTCTGAAAGTAGAAACTCCCCCGATTACAACGGTATGTGTAGTTTTCCCCTAGACCGTTCTATTTATTCGTTTCGAGCATCAGAACTGCGAAAATATTGAGTTTCTCAAGCGTTTCTTACCTCCAAAATGCCATATCTCGCGAACGCATTTACCAATCCGCAAAATTTCTGTTGCATTTGAAAGTAGAAACTCGCCCGATTACAACGGTATGCGCACTTTTCCCCTAGGCCGTTCTAGTTATTCGTTTCGAGCATCAGAACTGCGAAAATTTTGAGTTTCTCAAGCGTTTCTTACCTCCAAACTGCCATATCTCGCGAACGGATTGACCAATCCGAAAAATTTCTGTTGCATTTGGAAGTAGAAACTCGCCCGATTACAACGGTATGCGTACTTCTCCCCTAGGCCGTTCTAGTCATTCGTTTCGAGCATCAGAACTGCGAAAATTTTGAGTTTCTCAAGCGTTTCTTACCTCCAAAATGCCATATCTCGCGAACGCATTTACCAATCCGCAAAATTTCTGTTGCATCTGAAAGTAGAAACTCGCTCGATTACAACGGTATGCGTACTTCTCCCCTAGGCCGTTCTAGTCATTCGTTTCGAGCATCAGAACTGCGAAAATTTTGAGTTTCTCAAGCGTTTCTTACTTCCAAACTGCCATATCTCGCGAACGGATCGACCAATCCGCAAAATTTCTGTTGCATCTGAAAGTAGAAACTCGCCCGATTACATCAGTATGCGTACTTTTCCCCTAGGCCGTTCTAGTTATTCGTTCCGAGCATCAGATCTGCGAAAATTGTGAGTTTCTAAAGCGTTCCTTATATCCAAACTGCCATATCTCGCGAACGGATTGATCAATCCGCAAAATTTCTGTTGCATTTGAAAGTAGAAACTCGCCCGATTACAACGGTATGCGCACTTTTCCCCTGGGCCGTTCTAGTTATTCGTTTCGAGCATCAGAACTGCGAAAATTTTGAGTTTCTAAAGCGTTTCTTACATCCAAACGGCCATATCTCGCGAACGGATTGACCAATCCGCAAAATTTCTGTTGCATCTGAAAGTAGAAACTCGCCCGATTACAACGGTATGCGTACTTCTCCCCTAGGCCATTCTAGTCATTCGTTTCGAGCATCAGAACTGCGAAAATTTTGAGTTTCTCAAGCGTTTCTTATCTTCAAACTGCCATATCTCGCGAACGGATTGATCAATCCGCAAAATTTCTGTTTCATCTGAAAGTAGAAACTCGCCCGATTACAAAGGTATGCGCACTTTTCCCCTAGGCCGTTCTAGTCATTCGTTTCGAGCATCAGAACTGCGAAAATTTTGAGTTTCTCAAGCGTTTCTTACATCCAAACTGCCATATCTCGCGAACGGATTGACCAATCCGCAAAATTTCTGTTGCATCTGAAAGTAGAGTCTCGCCCGATTACAACGGTATGTGTAGTTTTCCCCTAGGCCGTTCCAGTTATTCGTTTCGAGCATCAGAACTGCGAAAATTTTGAGTTTCTCAAGCGTTTCTTACATCCAAACTGCCATATCTCGCGAACGGATTGACCGATCCGCAAAATTTCTGTTGCATCTGAAAGTAGAAACTCGCCCGATTACAACGGTATGCGCACTTTTCCCCTAGGCCGTCCTAGTTATTCGTTTCGAGCATCAGAACTGCGAAAATTTTGAGTTTCTCAAGCGTTTCTTACCTCCAAACTGCCATATCTCGCGAACGGATTGACCAATCCGCAAAATTTCTGTTGCATTTGAAAGTACAAACACGCCCGATTACAACGGTATGCGCACTTTTCCCCTGGGCCGTTCTAGTTATTCGTTTCGAGCATCAGAACTGCGAAAATTTTGAGTTTCTAAAGCGTTTCGTACATCCAAACGGCCATATCTCGCGAACGGATTGACCAATCCGCAAAATTTCTGTTGCATCTGAAAGTAGAAACTCGCCCGATTACAACGGTATGCGTTCTTCTCCCCTAGGCCGTTCTAGTCATTCGTTTCGAGCATCAGAACTGCGAAAGTTTTGAGTTTCTCAAGCGTTTCTTACCTCCAAACTGCCACATCTCGCAAACGGATTGACCAATCCGCAATATTTCTGTTGTGTCTGAAAGTAGAAACTCCCCCGATTACAACGGTATGTGTAGTTTTCCCCTAGGCCGTTCTATTTATTCGTTTCGAGCATCAGAACTGCGAAAATTTTGAGTTTCTCAAGCGTTTCTTACTTCCAAACTGCCATATCTCGCGAACGGATCGACCAATCCGCAAAATTTCTGTTGCATCTGAAAGTAGAAACTCGCCCGATTACATCAGTATGCGTGCTTTTCCCCTAGGCCGTTCTAGTTATTCGTTTCGAGCATCAGATCTGCGAAAATTTTGAGTTTCTAAAGCGTTTCTTATATCCAAACTGCCATATCTCGCGAATGGATTGACCGATCCGCAAAATTTCTGTTGCATCTGAAAGTAGAAACTCGCCCGATTACAACGGTATGCGTTCTTCTCCCCTAGGCCGTTCTAGTCATTCGTTTCGAGCATCAGAACTGCGAAAGTTTTGAGTTTCTCAAGCGTTTCTTACCTCCAAAATGCCATATCTCGCGAACGCATTTACCAATCCGCAAAATTTCTGTTGCATCTGAAAGTAGAAACTCGCTCGATTACAACGGTATGCGTACTTCTCCCCTAGGCCGTTCTAGTCATTCGTTTCGAGCATCAGAACTGCGAAAATTTTGAGTTTCTCAAGCGTTTCTTACTTCCAAACTGCCATATCTCGCGAACGGATCGACCAATCCGCAAAATTTCTGTTGCATCTGAAAGTAGAAACTCGCCCGATTACATCAGTATGCGTACTTTTCCCCTAGGCCGTTCTAGTTATTCGTTCCGAGCATCAGATCTGCGAAAATTGTGAGTTTCTAAAGCGTTTCTTATATCCAAACTGCCATATCTCGCGAACGGATTGATCAATCCGCAAAATTTCTGTTGCATTTGAAAGTAGAAACTCGCCCGATTACAACGGTATGCGCACTTTTCCCCTGGGCCGTTCTAGTTATTCGTTTCGAGCATCAGAACTGCGAAAATTTTGAGTTTCTAAAGCGTTTCTTACATCCAAACGGCCATATCTCGCGAACGGATTGACCAATCCGCAAAATTTCTGTTGCATCTGAAAGTAGAAACTCGCCCGATTACAACGGTATGCGTACTTCTCCCCTAGGCCATTCTAGTCATTCGTTTCGAGCATCAGAACTGCGAAAATTTTGAGTTTCTCAAGCGTTTCTTATCTTCAAACTGCCATATCTCGCGAACGGATTGATCAATCCGCAAAATTTCTGTTTCATCTGAAAGTAGAAACTCGCCCGATTACAAAGGTATGCGCACTTTTCCCCTAGGCCGTTCTAGTCATTCGTTTCGAGCATCAGAACTGCGAAAATTTTGAGTTTCTCAAGCGTTTCTTACATCCAAACTGCCATATCTCGCGAACGGATTGACCAATCCGCAAAATTTCTGTTGCATCTGAAAGTAGAGTCTCGCCCGATTACAACGGTATGTGTAGTTTTCCCCTAGGCCGTTCCAGTTATTCGTTTCGAGCATCAGAACTGCGAAAATTTTGAGTTTCTCAAGCGTTTCTTACATCCAAACTGCCATATCTCGCGAACGGATTGACCGATCCGCAAAATTTCTGTTGCATCTGAAAGTAGAAACTCGCCCGATTACAACGGTATGCGCACTTTTCCCCTAGGCCGTCCTAGTTATTCGTTTCGAGCATCAGAACTGCGAAAATTTTGAGTTTCTCAAGCGTTTCTTACCTCCAAACTGCCATATCTCGCGAACGGATTGACCAATCCGCAAAATTTCTGTTGCATTTGAAAGTACAAACACGCCCGATTACAACGGTATGCGCACTTTTCCCCTGGGCCGTTCTAGTTATTCGTTTCGAGCATCAGAACTGCGAAAATTTTGAGTTTCTAAAGCGTTTCGTACATCCAAACGGCCATATCTCGCGAACGGATTGACCAATCCGCAAAATTTCTGTTGCATCTGAAAGTAGAAACTCGCCCGATTACAACGGTATGCGTTCTTCTCCCCTAGGCCGTTCTAGTCATTCGTTTCGAGCATCAGAACTGCGAAAGTTTTGAGTTTCTCAAGCGTTTCTTACCTCCAAACTGCCACATCTCGCAAACGGATTGACCAATCCGCAATATTTCTGTTGTGTCTGAAAGTAGAAACTCCCCCGATTACAACGGTATGTGTAGTTTTCCCCTAGGCCGTTCTATTTATTCGTTTCGAGCATCAGAACTGCGAAAATTTTGAGTTTCTCAAGCGTTTCTTACTTCCAAACTGCCATATCTCGCGAACGGATCGACCAATCCGCAAAATTTCTGTTGCATCTGAAAGTAGAAACTCGCCCGATTACATCAGTATGCGTACTTTTCCCCTAGGCCGTTCTAGTTATTCGTTTCGAGCATCAGATCTGCGAAAATTTTGAGTTTCTAAAGCGTTTCTTATATCCAAACTGCCATATCTCGCGAATGGATTGACCGATCCGCAAAATTTCTGTTGCATCTGAAAGTAGAAACTCGCCCGATTACAACGGTATGCGTTCTTCTCCCCTAGGCCGTTCTAGTCATTCGTTTCGAGCATCAGAACTGCGAAAGTTTTGAGTTTCTCAAGCGTTTCTTACCTCCAAAATGCCATATCTCGCGAACGCATTTACCAATCCGCAAAATTTCTGTTGCATTTGAAAGTAGAAACTCGCCCGATTACAACGGTATGCGCACTTTTCCCCTAGGCCGTTCTAGTTATTCGTTTCGAGAATCAGAACTGCGAAAATTTTGAGTTTCTCAAGCGTTTCTTACCTCCAAACTGCCATATCTCGCGAACGGATTGACCAATCCGCAAAATTTCTGTTGCATCTGAAAGTAGAGTCTCGCCCGATTACAACGGTATGTGTAGTTTTCCCCTAGGCCGTTCCAGTTATTCGTTTCGAGCATCAGAACTGCGAAAATTTTGAGTTTCTCAAGCGTTTCTTACATCCAAACTGCCATATCTCGCGAACGGATTGACCGATCCGCAAAATTTCTGTTGCATCTGAAAGTAGAAACTCGCCCGATTACAACGGTATGCGCACTTTTCCCCTAGGCCGTCCTAGTTATTCGTTTCGAGCATCAGAACTGCGAAAATTTTGAGTTTCTCAAGCGTTTCTTACCTCCAAACTGCCATATCTCGCGAACGGATTGACCAATCCGCAAAATTTCTGTTGCATTTGAAAGTACAAACACGCCCGATTACAACGGTATGCGCACTTTTCCCCTGGGCCGTTCTAGTTATTCGTTTCGAGCATCAGAACTGCGAAAATTTTGAGTTTCTAAAGCGTTTCGTACATCCAAACGGCCATATCTCGCGAACGGATTGACCAATCCGCAAAATTTCTGTTGCATCTGAAAGTAGAAACTCGCCCGATTACAACGGTATGCGTTCTTCTCCCCTAGGCCGTTCTAGTCATTCGTTTCGAACATCAGAACTGCGAAAGTTTTGAGTTTCTCAAGCGTTTCTTACCTCCAAACTGCCACATCTCGCAAACGGATTGACCAATCCGCAAAATTTCTGTTGCATCTGAAAGTAGAGTCTCGCCCGATTACAACGGTATGTGTAGTTTTCCCCTAGGCCGTTCTATTTATTCGTTTCGAGCATCAGAACTGCGAAAATTTTGAGTTTCTCAAGCGTTTCTTACATCCAAACTGCCATATCTCGCGAACGGATTGACCGATCCGCAAAATTTCTGTTGCATCTGAAAGTAGAAACTCGCCCGATTACAACGGTATGCGCACTTTTCCCCTAGGCCGTCCTAGTTATTCGTTTCGAGCATCAGAACTGCGAAAATTTTGAGTTTCTCAAGCGTTTCTTACCTCCAAACTGCCATATCTCGCGAACGGATTGACCAATCCGCAAAATTTCTGTTGCATTTGAAAGTACAAACACGCCCGATTACAACGGTATGCGCACTTTTCCCCTGGGCCGTTCTAGTTATTCGTTTCGAGCATCAGAACTGCGAAAATTTTGAGTTTCTAAAGCGTTTCGTACATCCAAACGGCCATATCTCGCGAACGGATTGACCAATCCGCAAAATTTCTGTTGCATCTGAAAGTAGAAACTCGCCCGATTACAACGGTATGCGTTCTTCTCCCCTAGGCCGTTCTAGTCATTCGTTTCGAGCATCAGAACTGCGAAAGTTTTGAGTTTCTCAAGCGTTTCTTACCTCCAAACTGCCACATCTCGCAAACGGATTGACCAATCCGCAATATTTCTGTTGCGTCTGAAAGTAGAAACTCCCCCGATTACAACGGTATGTGTAGTTTTCCCCTAGGCCGTTCTATTTATTCGTTTCGAGCATCAGAACTGCGAAAATTTTGAGTTTCTCAAGCGTTTCTTACTTCCAAACTGCCATATCTCGCGAACGGATCGACCAATCCGCAAAATTTCTGTTGCATCTGAAAGTAGAAACTCGCCCGATTACATCAGTATGCGTACTTTTCCCCTAGGCCGTTCTAGTTATTCGTTTCGAGCATCAGATCTGCGAAAATTTTGAGTTTCTAAAGCGTTTCTTATATCCAAACTGCCATATCTCGCGAATGGATTGACCGATCCGCAAAATTTCTGTTGCATCTGAAAGTAGAAACTCGCCCGATTACAACGGTATGCGTTCTTCTCCCCTAGGCCGTTCTAGTCATTCGTTTCGAGCATCAGAACTGCGAAAGTTTTGAGTTTCTCAAGCGTTTCTTACCTCCAAAATGCCATATCTCGCGAACGCATTTACCAATCCGCAAAATTTCTGTTGCATTTGAAAGTAGAAACTCGCCCGATTACAACGGTATGCGCACTTTTCCCCTAGGCCGTTCTAGTTATTCGTTTCGAGAATCAGAACTGCGAAAATTTTGAGTTTCTCAAGCGTTTCTTACCTCCAAACTGCCATATCTCGCGAACGGATTGACCAATCCGCAAAATTTCTGTTGCATCTGAAAGTAGAGTCTCGCCCGATTACAACGGTATGTGTAGTTTTCCCCTAGGCCGTTCCAGTTATTCGTTTCGAGCATCAGAACTGCGAAAATTTTGAGTTTCTCAAGCGTTTCTTACATCCAAACTGCCATATCTCGCGAACGGATTGACCGATCCGCAAAATTTCTGTTGCATCTGAAAGTAGAAACGCGCCCGATTACAACGGTATGCGCACTTTTCCCCTAGGCCGTCCTAGTTATTCGTTTCGAGCATCAGAACTGCGAAAATTTTGAGTTTCTCAAGCGTTTCTTACCTCCAAACTGCCATATCTCGCGAACGGATTGACCAATCCGCAAAATTTCTGTTGCATTTGAAAGTACAAACACGCCCGATTACAACGGTATGCGCACTTTTCCCCTGGGCCGTTCTAGTTATTCGTTTCGAGCATCAGAACTGCGAAAATTTTGAGTTTCTAAAGCGTTTCGTACATCCAAACGGCCATATCTCGCGAACGGATTGACCAATCCGCAAAATTTCTGTTGCATCTGAAAGTAGAAACTCGCCCGATTACAACGGTATGCGTTCTTCTCCCCTAGGCCGTTCTAGTCATTCGTTTCGAGCATCAGAACTGCGAAAGTTTTGAGTTTCTCAAGCGTTTCTTACCTCCAAACTGCCACATCTCGCAAACGGATTGACCAATCCGCAATATTTCTGTTGTGTCTGAAAGTAGAAACTCCCCCGATTACAACGGTATGTGTAGTTTTCCCCTAGGCCGTTCTATTTATTCGTTTCGAGCATCAGAACTGCGAAAATTTTGAGTTTCTCAAGCGTTTCTTACTTCCAAACTGCCATATCTCGCGAACGGATCGACCAATCCGCAAAATTTCTGTTGCATCTGAAAGTAGAAACTCGCCCGATTACATCAGTATGCGTACTTTTCCCCTAGGCCGTTCTAGTTATTCGTTTCGAGCATCAGATCTGCGAAAATTTTGAGATTCTAAAGCGTTTCTTATATCCAAACTGCCATATCTCGCGAATGGATTGACCGATCCGCAAAATTTCTGTTGCATCTGAAAGTAGAAACTCGCCCGATTACAACGGTATGCGTTCTTCTCCCCTAGGCCGTTCTAGTCATTCGTTTCGAGCATCAGAACTGCGAAAGTTTTGAGTTTCTCAAGCGTTTCTTACCTCCAAAATGCCATATCTCGCGAACGCATTTACCAATCCGCAAAATTTCTGTTGCATTTGAAAGTAGAAACTCGCCCGATTACAACGGTATGCGCACTTTTCCCCTAGGCCGTTCTAGTTATTCGTTTCGAGAATCAGAACTGCGAAAATTTTGAGTTTCTCAAGCGTTTCTTACCTCCAAACTGCCATATCTCGCGAACGGATTGACCAATCCGCAAAATTTCTGTTGCATCTGAAAGTAGAGTCTCGCCCGATTACAACGGTATGTGTAGTTTTCCCCTAGGCCGTTCCAGTTATTCGTTTCGAGCATCAGAACTGCGAAAATTTTGAGTTTCTCAAGCGTTTCTTACATCCAAACTGCCATATCTCGCGAATGGATTGACCGATCCGCAAAATTTCTGTTGCATCTGAAAGTAGAAACTCGCCCGATTACAACGGTATGTGTAGTTTTCCCCTAGGCCGTTCCAGTTATTCGTTTCGAGCATCAGAACTGCGAAAATTTTGAGTTTCTCAAGCGTTTCTTACTTCCAAACTGCCATATCTCGCGAACGGATCGACCAATCCGCAAAATTTCTGTTGCATCTGAAAGTAGAAACTCGCCCGATTACATCAGTATGCGTACTTTTCCCCTAGGCCGTTCTAGTTATTCGTTTCGAGCATCAGATCTGCGAAAATTTTGAGTTTCTAAAGCGTTTCTTATATCCAAACTGCCATATCTCGCGAACGGATTGATCAATCCGCAAAATTTCTGTTGCATTTGAAAGTAGAAACTCGCCCGATTACAACTGTGTGCCCACTTTTCCCCTAGGCCGTTCTAGTTATTCGTTTCGAGCATCAGTACTGCGAAAATTTTGAGCTTCTGAAGCGTTTCTTACCTCCAAACTGCCATATCTCGCGAACGGATTGATCAATCCGCAAAATTTCTGTTGCATCTGAAAGTAGAAACTCGCCCGATTACAACGGTATGTGTAGTTTTCCCCTAGGCCGTTCTAGTTATTCGTTTCGAGCATCCGAACTGCGAAAATTTTGAGTTCCTCAAGCGTTTCTTACCTCCAAACTGCCATATCTTGCGAACGGATTGACCAATCCGCATAATTTCTGTTGCATCTGAAAGTAGAAACTCGCCCGATTACAACGGTATGCGTACTTCTCCCCTAGGCCGTTCTAGTCATTCGTTTCGAGCATCATCACTGCGAAAATTTTGAGTTTCTCAAGCGTTTCTCACGTCCAAACTGCCATATCTCGCGAACGGATTGACCAATCCGCAAAATTTCTGTTGCATCTGAAAGTAGAAACTCGCCCGATTACAGCGGAATGCGTACTTTTCCCGTAGGCCGTTCTAGTTACTCGTTTCGAGCATCAGAACTGCGAAAATTTTGAGTTTCTCAAGCGTTTCTTACCTCCTAACTGCCATATCTCGCGGACGGATTGACCAATCCGCAAAATTTCTGTTGCATCTGAAAGTAGAGACTCGCCCGATTACAGCGGTATGTGTAGTTTTCCCCTAGGCCGTTCTATTTATTCGTTTCGAGCATCAGAACTGCGAAAATTTTGAGTTTCTCAAGCGTTTCTTACCTCCAAAATGCCATATCTCGCGAACGCATTTACCAATCCGCAAAATTTCTGTTGCATTTGAAAGTAGAAACTCGCCCGATTACAACGGTATGCGCACTTTTCCCCTAGGCCGTTCTAGTTATTCGTTTCGAGCATCAGAACTGCGAAAATTTTGAGTTTCTCAAGCGTTTCTTACCTCCAAACTGCCATATCTCGCGAACGGATTGACCAATCCGCAAAATTTCTGTTGCATCTGAAAGTAGAGTCTCGCCCGATTACAACGGTATGTGTAGTTTTCCCCTAGGCCGTTCCAGTTATTCGTTTCGAGCATCAGAACTGCGAAAATTTTGAGTTTCTCAAGCGTTTCTTACATCCAAACTGCCATATCTCGCGAACGGATTGACCGATCCACAAAATTTCTGTTGCATCTGAAAGTAGAAACTCGCCCGATTACAACGGTATGTGTAGTTTTCCCCTAGGCCGTTCCAGTTATTCGTTTCGAGCATCAGAACTGCGAAAATTTTGAGTTTCTCAAGCGTTTCTTACTTCCAAACTGCCATATCTCGCGAACGGATCAACCAATCCGCAAAATTTCTGTTGCATCTGAAAGTAGAAACTCGCCCGATTACAGCGGAATGCGTACTTTTCCCGTAGGCCGTTCTAGTTACTCGTTTCGAGCATCAGAACTGCGAAAATTTTGAGTTTCTCAAGCGTTTCTTACCTCCTAACTGCCATATCTCGCGAACGGATTGACCAATCCGCAAAATTTCTGTTGCATCTGAAAGTAGAAACTCGCCCGATTACAACGGTATGCGCACTTTTCCCCTAGGCCGTTCTAGTTATTCGTTTCGAGCATCAGAACTGCGAAAATTTTGAGTTTCTCAAGCGTTTCTTACCTCCAAACTGCCATATCTCGCGAACGGATTGACCAATCCGCAAAATTTCTGTTGCATCTGAAAGTAGAGTCTCGCCCGATTACAACGGTATGTGTAGTTTTCCCCTAGGCCGTTCTATTTATTCGTTTCGAGCATCAGAACTGCGAAAATTTTGAGTTTCTCAAGCGTTTCTTACCTCCAAAATGCCATATCTCGCGAACGCATTTACCAATCCGCAAAATTTCTGTTGCATTTGAAAGTAGAAACTCGCCCGATTACAACGGTATGCGCACTTTTCCCCTAGGCCGTTCTAGTTATTCGTTTCGAGCATCAGAACTGCGAAAATTTTGAGTTTCTCAAGCGTTTCTTACCTCCAAACTGCCATATCTCGCGAACGGATTGACCAATCCGCAAAATTTCTGTTGCATCTGAAAGTAGAGTCTCGCCCGATTACAACGGTATGTGTAGTTTTCCCCTAGGCCGTTCCAGTTATTCGTTTCGAGCATCAGAACTGCGAAAATTTTGAGTTTCTCAAGCGTTTCTTACATCCAAACTGCCATATCTCGCGAACGGATTGACCGATCCGCAAAATTTCTGTTGCATCTGAAAGTAGAAACTCGCCCGATTACAACGGTATGTGTAGTTTTCCCCTAGGCCGTTCCAGTTATTCGTTTCGAGCATCAGAACTGCGAAAATTTTGAGTTTCTCAAGCGTTTCTTACTTCCAAACTGCCATATCTCGCGAACGGATCGACCAATCCGCAAAATTTCTGTTGCATCTGAAAGTAGAAACTCGCCCGATTACATCAGTATGCGTACTTTTCCCCTAGGCCGTTCTAGTTAATCGTTTCGAGCATCAGATCTGCGAAAATTTTGAGTTTCTAAAGCGTTTCTTATATCCAAACTGCCATATCTCGCGAACGGATTGATCAATCCGCAAAATTTCTGTTGCATTTGAAAGTAGAAACTCGCCCGATTACAACTGTGTGCCCACTTTTCCCCTAGGCCGTTCTAGTTATTCGTTTCGAGCATCAGAACTGCGAAAATTTTGAGTTTCTCAAGCGTTTCTCACGTCCAAACTGCCATATCTCGCGAACGGATTGACCAATCCGCAAAATTTCTGTTGCATCTGAAAGTAGAAACTCGCCCGATTACAACGGTATGTGTAGTTTTCCCCTAGGCCGTTCCAGTTGTTCGTTTCGAGCATCAGAACTGCGAAAATTTTGAGTTCCTCAAGCGTTTCACACATCCAAACTGCCATATCTCGCGAACGGATTGACCGATCCGCATAATTTCTGTTGCATCTGAAAGTAGAATCTCGCCCGATTACAACGGTATGCGCACTTTTCCCCTAGGCCGTTCTAGTTATTCGTTTCGAGCATCAGAACTGCGAAAGTTTTGAGTTTCTCAAGCGTTTCTTACCTCCAAACTGCCACATCTCGCAAACGGATTGACCAATCCGCAAAATTTCTGTTGTGTCTGAAAGTAGAAACTCGCCCGATTACAACGGTATGTGTAGTTTTCCCCTAGGCCGTTCTATTTATTCGTTTCGAGCATCAGAACTGCGAAAATTTTGAGTTTCTCAAGCGTTTCTTACCTCCAAAATGCCATATCTCGCGAAAGCATTTACCAATCCGCAAAATTTCTGTTGCATTTGAAAGTAGAAACTCGCCCGATTACAAAGGTATGCGCACTTTTCCCCTGGGCCGTTCTAGTTATTCGTTTCGAGCATCAGAACTGCGAAAATTTTGAGTTTCTAAAGCATTTCTTACCTCCAAACTGCCATATCTCGCGAACGGATTGACCAATCCGCAAAATTTCTGTTGCATCTGAAAGTAGAAACTCGCCCGATTACAACGGTATGCGTACTTTTCCCCTAGGCCGTTCTAGTTACTCGTTTCGAGCATCAGAACTGCGAAAATTTTGAGTTTCTCAAGCGTTTCTTATCTCCAAACTGCCATATCTCGCGAACGGTTTGACCAATCCGCAAAATTTCTGTTGCATCTGAAAGTAGAAACTCGCCCGATTACAACGGTATGCGTACTTTTCCCCTAGGTCGTTCTAGTTACTCGTTTCGAGCATCAGAACTGCGAAAATTTTGAGTTTCTCAAGCGTTTCTTACCTCCAAACTGGCATATCTCGCGAACGGATTGACCAATCCGCAAAATTTCTGTTGCATATGAAAGTAGAAACTCGCCCGATTACAACGGTATGCGTACTTCTCCCCTAGGCCGTTCTCGTCATTCGTTTCGAGCATCAGAACTGCGAAAATTTTGAGTTCCTCAAGCGTTTCTTACCTCCAAACTGCCATATCTCGCGAACGGATTGACCAATCCGCATAATTTCTGTTGCATCTAAAAGTAGAAACTCGCCCGATTACAACGGTATGCGTACTTCTCCCCTAGGCCGTTCTAGTCATTCGTTTCGAGCATCAGAACTGCGAAAATTTTGAGTTTCTCAAGCGTTTCTCACGTCCAAACTGCCATATCTCGCGAACGGATTGACCAATCCGCAAAATTTCTGTTGCATCTGAAAGTAGAAACTCGCCCCATTACAACGGTATGCGTACTTTTCCCCTAGGCCGTTCTAGTTACTCGTTTCGAGCATCAGAACTGCGAAAATTTTGAGTTACTCAATCGTTTCTTATATCCAAACTGCCATATCTCGCGAACGGATTGATCAATCCGCAAAATTTCTGTTGCATTTGAAAGTAGAAACTCGCCCCATTACAACGGTATGCGTACTTTTCCCCTAGGCCGTTCTAGTTACTCGTTTCGAGCATCAGTACTGCGAAAATTTTTAGTTTCTCAAGCGTTTCTTACCTCCAAACTGCCACATCTCGCAAACGGATTGACCAATCCGCAAAATTTCTGTTGTGTCTGAAAGTAGAAACTCGCCCGATTACAACGGTATGTGTAGTTTTCCCCTAGGCCGTTCCAGTTATTCGTTTCGAGCATCAGAACTGCGAAAATTTTGAGTTTCTCAAGCGTTTCTTACATCCAAACTGCCATATCTCGCGAACGGATTGACCGATCCGCAAAATTTCTGTTGCATCTGAAAGTAGAAACTCGCCCGATTACAACGGTATGTGTAGTTTTCCCCTAGGCCGTTCCAGTTATTCGTTTCGAGCATCAGAACTGCGAAAATTTTGAGTTTCTCAAGCGTTTCTTACTTCCAAACTGCCATATCTCGCGGACGGATCGACCAATCCGCAAAATTTCTGTTGCATCTGAAAGTAGAAACTCGCCCGATTACATCAGTATGCGTACTTTTCCCCTAGGCCGTTCTAGTTATTCGTTTCGAGCATCAGATCTGCGAAAATTTTGAGTTTCTAAAGCGTTTCTTATATCCAAACTGCCATATCTCGCGAACGGATTGATCAATCCGCAAAATTTCTGTTGCATTTGAAAGTAGAAACTCGCCCGATTACAACTGTGTGCCCACTTTTCCCCTGGGCCGTTCTAGTTATTCGTTTCGAGCATCAGAACTGCGAAAATTTTGAGCTTCTGAAGCGTTTCTTACCTCCAAACTGCCATATCTCGCGAACGGATTGATCAATCCGCAAAATTTCTGTTGCATCTGAAAGTAGAAACTCGCCCGATTACAGCGGTATGTGTAGTTTTCCCCTAGGCCGTTCTAGTTATTCGTTTCGAGCATCCGAACTGCGAAAATTTTGAGTTCCTCAAGCGTTTCTTACCTCCAAACTGCCATATCTTGCGAACGGATTGACCAATCCGCATAATTTCTGTTGCATCTGAAAGTAGAAACTCGCCCGATTACAACGGTATGCGTACTTCTCCCCTAGGCCGTTCTAGTCATTCGTTTCGAGCATCAGAACTGCGAAAATTTTGAGTTTCTCAAGCGTTTCTCACGTCCAAACTGCCATATCTCGCGAACGGATTGACCAATCCGCAAAATTTCTGTTGCATCTGAAAGAAGAAACTCGCCCGATTACAACGGAATGCGTACTTTTCCCGTAGGCCGTTGTAGTTACTCGTTTCGAGCATCAGAACTGCGAAAATTTTGAGTTTCTCAAGCGTTTCTTACCTCCTAACTGCCATATCTCGCGAACGGATTGACCAATCCGCAAAATTTCTGTTGCATCTGAAAGTAGAGACTCGCCCGATTACAGCGGTATGTGTAGTTTTCCCCTGGGCCGTTCTATTTATTCGTTTCGAGCATCAGAACTGCGAAAATTTTGAGTTTCTCAAGCGTTTCTTACCTCCAAAATGCCATATCTCGCGAACGCATTTACCAATCCGCAAAATTTCTGTTGGATTTGAAAGTAGAAACTCGCCCGATTACAACGGTATGCGCACTTTTCCCCTAGGCCGTTCTAGTTATTCGTTTCGAGCATCAGAACTGCGAAAATTTTGAGTTTCTCAAGCGTTTCTTACCTCCAAACTGCCATATCTCGCGAACGGATTGACCAATCCGCAAAATTTCTGTTGCATCTGAAAGTAGAGTCTCGCCCGATTACAACGGTATGTGTAGTTTTCCCCTAGGCCGTTCCAGTTATTCGTTTTGAGCATCAGAACTGCGAAAATTTTGAGTTTCTCAAGCGTTTCTTACATCCAAACTGCCATATCTCGCGAACGGATCGACCGATCCGCAAAATTTCTGTTGCATCTGAAAGTAGAAACTCGCCCGATTACAACGGTATGTGTAGTTTTCCCCTAGGCCGTTCCAGTTGTTCGTTTCGAGCATCAGAACTGCGAAAATTTTGAGTTCCTCAAGCGTTTCACACATCCAAACTGCCATATCTCGCGAACGGATTGACCGATCCGCATAATTTCTGTTGCATCTGAAAGTAGAATCTCGCCCGATTACAACGGTATGCGCACTTTTCCCCTAGGCCGTTCTAGTTATTCGTTTCGAGCATCAGAACTGCGAAAGTTTTGAGTTTCTCAAGCGTTTCTTACCTCCAAACTGCCACATCTCGCAAACGGATTGACCAATACGCAAAATTTCTGTTGTGTCTGAAAGTAGAAACTCGCCCGATTACAACGGTATGTGTAGTTTTCCCCTAGGCCGTTCTATTTATTCGTTTCGAGCATCAGAACTGCGAAAATTTTGAGTTTCTCAAGCGTTTCTTACCTCGAAAATGCCATATCTCGCGAACGCATTTACCAATCCGCAAAATTTCTGTTGCATTTGAAAGTAGAAACTCGCCCGATTACAAAGGTATGCGCACTTTTCCCCTGGGCCGTTCTAGTTATTCGTTTCGAGCATCAGAACTGCGAAAATTTTGAGTTTCTAAAGCGTTTCTTACCTCCAAACTGCCATATCTCGCGAACGGATTGACCAATCCGCAAAATTTCTGTTGCATCTGAAAGTAGAAACTCGCCCGATTACAACGGTATGCGTACTTTTCCCCTAGGCCGTTCTAGTTACTCGTTTCGAGCATCAGAACTGCGAAAATTTTGAGTTTCTCAAGCGTTTCTTATCTCCAAACTGCCATATCTCGCGAACGGATTGACCAATCCGCAAAATTTCTGTTGCATCTGAAAGTAGAAACTCGCCCGATTACAACGGTATGCGTACTTTTCCCCTAGGCCGTTCTAGTTACTCGTTTCGAGCATCAGAACTGCGAAAATTTTGAGTTTCTCAAGCGTTTCTTACCTCCAAACTGGCATATCTCGCGAACGGATTGACCAATCCGCAAAATTTCTGTTGCATATGAAAGTAGAAACTCGCCCGATTACAACGGTATGCGTACTTCTCCCCTAGGCCGTTCTCGTCATTCGTTTCGAGCATCAGAACTGCGAAAATTTTGAGTTCCTCAAGCGTTTCTTACCTCCAAACTGCCATATCTCGCGAACGGATTGACCAATCCGCATAATTTCTGTTGCATCTGAAAGTAGAAACTCGCCCGATTACAACGGTATGCGCACTTTTCCCCTGGGCCGTTCTAGTTATTCGTTTCGAGCATCAGAACTGCGAAAATTTTGAGTTCCTCAAGCGTTTCTTACCTCCAAACTGCCATATCTCGCGAACGGATTGACCAATCCGCATAATTTCTGTTGCATCTGAAAGTAGAAACTCGCCCGATTACAACGGTATGCGTACTTCTCCCCTAGGCCGTTCTAGTCATTCGTTTCGAGCATCAGAACTGCGAAAATTTTGAGTTTCTCAAGCGTTTCTCACGTCCAAACTGCCATATCTCGCGAACGGATTGACCAATCCGCAAGATTTCTGTTGCATCTGAAAGTAGAAACTCGCCCCATTACAACGGTATGCGTACTTTTCCCCTAGGCCGTTCTAGTTACTCGTTTCGAGCATCAGAACTGCGAAAATTTTGAGTTACTCAATCGTTTCTTATATCCAAACTGCCATATCTCGCGAACGGATTGATCAATCCGCAAAATTTCTGTTGCATTTGAAAGTAGAAACTCGCCCCATTACAACGGTATGCGTACTTTTCCCCTAGGCCGTTCTAGTTACTCGTTTCGAGCATCAGTACTGCGAAAATTTTTAGTTTCTCAAGCGTTTCTTACCTCCAAACTGCCACATCTCGCAAACGGATTGACCAATCCGCAAAATTTCTGTTGTGTATGAAAGTAGAAACTCGCCCGATTACAACGGTATGTGTAGTTTTCCCCTAGGCCGTTCTAGTTATTCGTTTCAAGCATCAGAACTGCGAAAATTTTGAGTTTCTCAAGCGTTTCTTACCTCCAAACTGCCACATCTCGCGAACGGAATGACCAATCCGCAAAATTTCTGTTGCATCTGAAAGTAGAAACTCGCCCGATTACAACGGTATGTGTAGTTTTCCCCTAGGCCGTTCCAGTTGTTCGTTTCGAGCATCAGAACTGCGAAAATTTTGAGTTCCTCAAGCGTTTCACACATCCAAACTGCCATATCTCGCGAACGGATTGACCGATCCGCAAAATTTCTGTTGCATCTGAAAGTAGAAACTCGCCCGATTACAACGGTATGCGTACTTTTCCCCTAGGCCGTTCTAGTTACTCGTTTCGAGCATCAGAACTGCGAAAATTTTGAGTTTCTCAAGCGTTTCTTATCTCCAAACTGCCATATCTCGCGAACGGATTGACCAATCCGCAAAATTTCTGTTGCATCTGAAGGTAGAAACTCGCCCGATTACAACGGTATGCGTACTTTTCCCCTACGCCGTTCTAGTTACTCGTTTCGAGCATCAGAACTGCGAAAATTTTGAGTTTCTCAAGCGTTTCTTACCTCCAAACTGCCATATCTCGCGAACGGATTGACCAATCCGCATAATTTCTGTTGCATCTGAAAGTAGAAACTCGCCCCATTACAACGGTATGCGTACTTCTCCCCTAGGCCGTTCTAGTCATTCGTTTCGAGCATCAGAACTGCGAAAATTTTGAGTTCCTCAAGCGTTTCTTACCTCCAAACTGCCATATCTCGCGAACGGATTGACCAATCCGCATAATTTCCGTTGCATCTGAAAGTAGAAACTCGCCCGATTACAACGGTATGCGTACTTTTCCCCTAGGCCGTTCTAGTTACTCGTTTCGAGCATCAGAACTGCGAAAATTTTGAGTTACTCAACCGTTTCTTATATCCAAACTGCCATATCTCGCGAACGGATTGATCAATCCGCAAAATTTCTGTTGCATTTGAAAGTAGAAACTCGCCCCATTACAACGGTATGCGTACTTTTCCCCTAGGCCGTTCTGGTTACTCGTTTCGAGCATCAGAACTGCGAAAATTTTTAGTTTCTCAAGCGTTTCTTACCTCCAAACTGCCACATCTCGCAAACGGATTGACCAATCCGCAAAATTTCTGTTGCATCTGAAAGTAGAAACTCGCCCGATTACAACGGTATGCGTACTTCTCCCCTAGGCCGTTCTAGTCATTCGTTTCGAGCATCAGAACTGCGAAAATTTTGAGTTCCTCAAGCGTTTCTTACCTCCAAACTGCCATATCTCGCGAACGGATTGACCAATCCGCATAATTTCTGTTGCATCTGAAAGTAGAAACTCGCCCGATTACAACGGTATGCCCACTTTTCCCCTGGGCCGTTCTAGTTATTCGTTTCGAGCATCAGAACTGCGAAAATTTTGAGTTCCTCAAGCGTTTCTTACCTCCAAACTGCCATATCTCGCGAACGGATTGACCAATCCGCATAATTTCTGTTGCATCTGAAAGTAGAAACTCGCCCGATTACAACGGTATGCGTACTTCTCCCCTAGGCCGTTCTAGTCATTCGTTTCGAGCATCAGAACTGCGAAAATTTTGAGTTTCTCAAGCGTTTCTCACGTCCAAACTGCCATATCTCGCGAACGCATTTACCAATCCGAAAAATTTCTGTTGCATTTGAAAGTAGAAACTCGCCCGATTACAAAGGTATGCGCACTTTTCCCCTGGGCCGTTCTAGTTATTCGTTTCGAGCATCAGAACTGCGAAAATTTTGAGTTTCTAAAGCGTTTCTTACTTCCAAACTGCCATATCTCGCGAACGGATCGACCAATCCGCAAAATTTCTGTTGCATCTGAAAGTAGATACTCGCCCGATTACATCGATATGGGTACTTTTCCCCTACGCCGTCCTAGTTATTCGTTTCGAGCATCAGAACTGCGAAAATTTTGAGTTTCTCAAGCGTTTCTTACCTCCAAACTGCCATATCTCGCGAACGGATTGACCAATCCGCAAAATTTCTGTTGCATTTGAAAGTACAAACACGCCCGATTACAACGGTATGCGCACTTTTCCCCTGGGCCGTTCTAGTTATTCGTTTCGAGCATCAGAACTGCGAAAATTTTGAGTTTCTAAAGCGTTTCGTACATCCAAACGGCCATATCTCGCGAACGGATTGACCAATCCGCAAAATTTCTGTTGCATCTGAAAGTAGAAACTCGCCCGATTACAACGGTATGCGTTCTTCTCCCCTAGGCCGTTCTAGTCATTCGTTTCGAGCATCAGAACTGCGAAAGTTTTGAGTTTCTCAAGCGTTTCTTACCTCCAAACTGCCACATCTCGCAAACGGATTGACCAATCCGCAAAATTTCTGTTGTGTCTGAAAGTAGAAACTCCCCCGATTACAACGGTATGTGTAGTTTTCCCCTAGGCCGTTCTATTTATTCGTTTCGAGCATCAGAACTGCGAAAATATTGAGTTTCTCAAGCGTTTCTTACCTCCAAAATGCCTTATCTCGCGAACGCATTTACCAATCCGCAAAATTTCTGTTGCATTTGAAAGTAGAAACTCGCCCGATTACAACGGTATGCGCACTTTTCCCCTAGGCCGTTCTAGTTATTCGTTTCGAGCATCAGATCTGCGAAAATTTTGAGTTTCTAAAGCGTTTCTTATATCCAAACTGCCATATCTCGCGAACGGATTGATCAATCCGCAAAATTTCTGTTGCATTTGAAAGTAGAAACTCGCCCGATTACAACGGTATGCGCACTTTTCCCCTAGGCCGTTCTAGTTATTCGTTTCGAGCATCAGAACTGCGAAAGTTTTGAGTTTCTCAAGCGTTTCTTACCTCCAAACTGCCACATCTCGCAAACGGATTGACCAATCCGCAAAATTTCTGTTGCATCTGAAAGTAGAAACTCGCCCGATTACAACGGTATGCGCACTTTTCCCCTAGGCCGTTCTAGTTATTCGTTTCGAGCATCAGATCTGCGAAAATTTTGAGTTTCTAAAGCGTTTCTTATATCCAAACTGCCATATCTCGCGAACGGATTGACCAATCCGCAAAATTTCTGTTGCATCTGAAAGTAGAAACTCGCCCGATTACAACGGTATGTGTAGTTTTCCCCTAGGCCGTTCCAGTTGTTCGTTTCGAGCATCAGAACTGCGAAAATTTTGAGTTCCTCAAGCGTTTCACACATCCAAACTGCCATATCTCGCGAACGGATTGACCGATCCGCATAATTTCTGTTGCATCTGAAAGTAGAATCTCGCCCGATTACAACGGTATGCGCACTTTTCCCCTAGGCCGTTCTAGTTATTCGTTTCGAGCATCAGAACTGCGAAAGTTTTGAGTTTCTCAAGCGTTTCTTACCTCCAAACTGCCACATCTCGCAAACGGATTGACCAATCCGCAAAATTTCTGTTGTGTCTGAAAGTAGAAACTCGCCCGATTACAACGGTATGTGTAGTTTTCCCCTAGGCCGTTCTATTTATTCGTTTCGAGCATCAGAACTGCGAAAATTTTGAGTTTCTCAAGCGTTTCTTACCTCCAAAATGCCATATCTCGCGAACGCATTTACCAATCCGCAAAATTTCTGTTGCATTTGAAAGTAGAAACTCGCCCGATTACAAAGGTATGCGCACTTTTCCCCTGGGCCGTTCTAGTTATTCGTTTCGAGCATCAGAACTGCGAAAATTTTGAGTTTCTAAAGCGTTTCTTACCTCCAAACTGCCATATCTCGCGAACGGATTGACCAATCCGCAAAATTTCTGTTGCATCTGAAAGTAGAAACTCGCCCGATTACAACGGTATGCGTACTTTTCCCCTAGGCCGTTCTAGTTACTCGTTTCGAGCATCAGAACTGCGAAAATTTTGAGTTTCTCAAGCGTTTCTTATCTCCAAACTGCCATATCTCGCGAACGGATTGACCAATCCGCAAAATTTCTGTTGCATCTGAAAGTAGAAACTCGCCCGATTACAACGGTATGCGTACTTTTCCCCTAGGCCGTTCTAGTTACTCGTTTCGAGCATCAGAACTGCGAAAATTTTGAGTTTCTCAAGCGTTTCTTACCTCCAAACTGCCATATCTCGCGAACGGATTGACCAATCCGCAAAATTTCTGTTGCATCTGAAAGTAGAAACTCGCCCGATTACAACGGTATGCGTACTTTTCCCCTAGGCCGTTCTAGTTACTCGTTTCGAGCATCAGAACTGCGAAAATTTTGAGTTTCTCAAGCGTTTCTTATCTCCAAACTGCCATATCTCGCGAACGGATTGACCAATCCGCAAAATTTCTGTTGCATCTGAAAGTAGAAACTCGCCCGATTACAACGGTATGCGTACTTTTCCCCTAGGCCGTTCTAGTTACTCGTTTCGAGCATCAGAACTGCGAAAATTTTGAGTTTCTCAAGCGTTTCTTACCTCCAAACTGGCATATCTCGCGAACGGATTGACCAATCCGCAAAATTTCTGTTGCATATGAAAGTAGAAACTCGCCCGATTACAACGGTATGCGTACTTCTCCCCTAGGCCGTTCTCGTCATTCGTTTCGAGCATCAGAACTGCGAAAATTTTGAGTTCCTCAAGCGTTTCTTACCTCCAAACTGCCATATCTCGCGAACGGATTGACCAATCCGCATAATTTCTGTTGCATCTGAAAGTAGAAACTCGCCCGATTACAACGGTATGCGCACTTTTCCCCTGGGCCGTTCTAGTTATTCGTTTCGAGCATCAGAACTGCGAAAATTTTGAGTTCCTCAAGCGTTTCTTACCTCCAAACTGCCATATCTCGCGAACGGATTGACCAATCCGCATAATTTCTGTTGCATCTGAAAGTAGAAACTCGCCCGATTACAACGGTATGCGTACTTCTCCCCTAGGCCGTTCTAGTCATTCGTTTCGAGCATCAGAACTGCGAAAATTTTGAGTTTCTCAAGCGTCTCTCACGTCCAAACTGCCATATCTCGCGAACGGATTGACCAATCCGCAAGATTTCTGTTGCATCTGAAAGTAGAAACTCGCCCCATTACAACGGTATGCGTACTTTTCCCCTAGGCCGTTCTAGTTACTCGTTTCGAGCATCAGAACTGCGAAAATTTTGAGTTACTCAATCGTTTCTTATATCCAAACTGCCATATCTCGCGAACGGATTGATCAATCCGCAAAATTTCTGTTGCATTTGAAAGTAGAAACTCGCCCCATTACAACGGTATGCGTACTTTTCCCCTAGGCCGTTCTAGTTACTCGTTTCGAGCATCAGTACTGCGAAAATTTTTAGTTTCTCAAGCGTTTCTTACCTCCAAACTGCCACATCTCGCAAACGGATTGACCAATCCGCAAAATTTCTGTTGTGTATGAAAGTAGAAACTCGCCCGATTACAACGGTATGTGTAGTTTTCCCCTAGGCCGTTCTAGTTATTCGTTTCAAGCATCAGAACTGCGAAAATTTTGAGTTTCTCAAGCGTTTCTTACCTCCAAACTGCCACATCTCGCGAACGGAATGACCAATCCGCAAAATTTCTGTTGCATCTGAAAGTAGAAACTCGCCCGATTACAACGGTATGTGTAGTTTTCCCCTAGGCCGTTCCAGTTGTTCGTTTCGAGCATCAGAACTGCGAAAATTTTGAGTTCCTCAAGCGTTTCACACATCCAAACTGCCATATCTCGCGAACGGATTGACCGATCCGCAAAATTTCTGTTGCATCTGAAAGTAGAAACTCGCCCGATTACAACGGTATGCGTACTTTTCCCCTAGGCCGTTCTAGTTACTCGTTTCGAGCATCAGAACTGCGAAAATTTTGAGTTTCTCAAGCGTTTCTTATCTCCAAACTGCCATATCTCGCGAACGGATTGACCAATCCGCAAAATTTCTGTTGCATCTGAAGGTAGAAACTCGCCCGATTACAACGGTATGCGTACTTTTCCCCTACGCCGTTCTGGTTACTCGTTTCGAGCATCAGAACTGCGAAAATTTTGAGTTTCTCAAGCGTTTCTTACCTCCAAACTGCCATATCTCGCGAACGGATTGACCAATCCGCATAATTTCTGTTGCATCTGAAAGTAGAAACTCGCCCCATTACAACGGTATGCGTACTTCTCCCCTAGGCCGTTCTAGTCATTCGTTTCGAGCATCAGAACTGCGAAAATTTTGAGTTCCTCAAGCGTTTCTTACCTCCAAACTGCCATATCTCGCGAACGGATTGACCAATCCGCATAATTTCTGTTGCATCTGAAAGTAGAAACTCGCCCGATTACAACGGTATGCGTACTTTTCCCCTAGGCCGTTCTAGTTACTCGTTTCGAGCATCAGAACTGCGAAAATTTTGAGTTACTCAACCGTTTCTTATATCCAAACTGCCATATCTCGCGAACGGATTGATCAATCCGCAAAATTTCTGTTGCATTTGAAAGTAGAAACTCGCCCCATTACAACGGTATGCGTACTTTTCCCCTAGGCCGTTCTGGTTACTCGTTTCGAGCATCAGAACTGCGAAAATTTTTAGTTTCTCAAGCGTTTCTTACCTCCAAACTGCCACATCTCGCAAACGGATTGACCAATCCGCAAAATTTCTGTTGCATCTGAAAGTAGAAACTCGCCCGATTACAACGGTATGCGTACTTCTCCCCTAGGCCGTTCTAGTCATTCGTTTCGAGCATCAGAACTGCGAAAATTTTGAGTTCCTCAAGCGTTTCTTACCTCCAAACTGCCATATCTCGCGAACGGATTGACCAATCCGCATAATTTCTGTTGCATCTGAAAGTAGAAACTCGCCCGATTACAACGGTATGCCCACTTTTCCCCTGGGCCGTTCTAGTTATTCGTTTCGAGCATCAGAACTGCGAAAATTTTGAGTTCCTCAAGCGTTTCTTACCTCCAAACTGCCATATCTCGCGAACGGATTGACCAATCCGCATAATTTCTGTTGCATCTGAAAGTAGAAACTCGCCCGATTACAACGGTATGCGTACTTCTCCCCTAGGCCGTTCTAGTCATTCGTTTCGAGCATCAGAACTGCGAAAATTTTGAGTTTCTCAAGCGTTTCTCACGTCCAAACTGCCATATCTCGCGAACGCATTTACCAATCCGAAAAATTTCTGTTGCATTTGAAAGTAGAAACTCGCCCGATTACAAAGGTATGCGCACTTTTCCCCTGGGCCGTTCTAGTTATTCGTTTCGAGCATCAGAACTGCGAAAATTTTGAGTTTCTAAAGCGTTTTCTTACTTCCAAACTGCCATATCTCGCGAACGGATCGACCAATCCGCAAAATTTCTGTTGCATCTGAAAGTAGATACTCGCCCGATTACATCGATATGGGTACTTTTCCCCTACGCCGTCCTAGTTATTCGTTTCGAGCATCAGAACTGCGAAAATTTTGAGTTTCTCAAGCGTTTCTTACCTCCAAACTGCCATATCTCGCGAACGGATTGACCAATCCGCAAAATTTCTGTTGCATTTGAAAGTACAAACACGCCCGATTACAACGGTATGCGCACTTTTCCCCTGGGCCGTTCTAGTTATTCGTTTCGAGCATCAGAACTGCGAAAATTTTGAGTTTCTAAAGCGTTTCGTACATCCAAACGGCCATATCTCGCGAACGGATTGACCAATCCGCAAAATTTCTGTTGCATCTGAAAGTAGAAACTCGCCCGATTACAACGGTATGTGTAGTTTTCCCCTAGGCCGTTCCAGTTGTTCGTTTCGAGCATCAGAACTGCGAAAATTTTGAGTTCCTCAAGCGTTTCACACATCCAAACTGCCATATCTCGCGAACGGATTGACCGATCCGCATAATTTCTGTTGCATCTGAAAGTAGAATCTCGCCCGATTACAACGGTATGCGCACTTTTCCCCTAGGCCGTTCTAGTTATTCGTTTCGAGCATCAGAACTGCGAAAGTTTTGAGTTTCTCAAGCGTTTCTTACCTCCAAACTGCCACATCTCGCAAACGGATTGACCAATCCGCAAAATTTCTGTTGTGTCTGAAAGTAGAAACTCGCCCGATTACAACGGTATGTGTAGTTTTCCCCTAGGCCGTTCTATTTATTCGTTTCGAGCATCAGAACTGCGAAAATTTTGAGTTTCTAAAGCGTTTCTTACCTCCAAACTGCCATATCTCGCGAACGGATTGACCAATCCGCAAAATTTCTGTTGCATCTGAAAGTAGAAACTCGCCCGATTACAACGGTATGCGTACTTTTCCCCTAGGCCGTTCTAGTTACTCGTTTCGAGCATCAGAACTGCGAAAATTTTGAGTTTCTCAAGCGTTTCTTATCTCCAAACTGCCATATCTCGCGAACAGATTGACCAATCCGCAAAATTTCTGTTGCATCTGAAAGTAGAAACTCGCCCGATTACAACGGTATGCGTACTTTTCCCCTAGGCCGTTCTAGTTACTCGTTTCGAGCATCAGAACTGCGAAAATTTTGAGTTTCTCAAGCGTTTCTTACCTCCAAACTGGCATATCTCGCGAACGAATTGACCAATCCGCAAAATTTCTGTTGCATATGAAAGTAGAAACTCGCCCGATTACAACGGTATGCGTACTTCTCCCCTAGGCCGTTCTCGTCATTCGTTTCGAGCATCAGAACTGCGAAAATTTTGAGTTCCTCAAGCGTTTCTTACCTCCAAACTGCCATATCTCGCGAACGGATTGACCAATCCGCATAATTTCTGTTGCATCTGAAAGTAGAAACTCGCCCGATTACAACGGTATGCGCACTTTTCCCCTGGGCCGTTCTAGTTATTCGTTTCGAGCATCAGAACTGCGAAAATTTTGAGTTCCTCAAGCGTTTCTTACCTCCAAACTGCCATATCTCGCGAACGGATTGACCAATCCGCATAATTTCTGTTGCATCTGAAAGTAGAAACTCGCCCGATTACAACGGTATGCGTACTTCTCCCCTAGGCCGTTCTAGTCATTCGTTTCGAGCATCAGAACTGCGAAAATTTTGAGTTTCTCAAGCGTTTCTCACGTCCAAACTGCCATATCTCGCGAACGGATTGACCAATCCGCAAGATTTCTGTTGCATCTGAAAGTAGAAACTCGCCCCATTACAACGGTATGCGTACTTTTCCCCTAGGCCGTTCTAGTTACTCGTTTCGAGCATCAGAACTGCGAAAATTTTGAGTTACTCAATCGTTTCTTATATCCAAACTGCCATATCTCGCGAACGGATTGATCAATCCGCAAAATTTCTGTTGCATTTGAAAGTAGAAACTCGCCCTATTACAACGGTATGCGTACTTTTCCCCTAGGCCGTTCTAGTTACTCGTTTCGAGCATCAGTACTGCGAAAATTTTTAGTTTCTCAAGCGTTTCTTACCTCCAAACTGCCACATCTCGCAAACGGATTGACCAATCCGCAAAATTTCTGTTGTGTATGAAAGTAGAAACTCGCCCGATTACAACGGTATGTGTAGTTTTCCCCTAGGCCGTTCTAGTTATTCGTTTCAAGCATCAGAACTGCGAAAATTTTGAGTTTCTCAAGCGTTTCTTACCTCCAAAACTGCCACATCTCGCGAACGGAATTACCAATCCGCAAAATTTCTGTTGCATCTGAAAGTAGAGAACTCGCCCGATTACAACGGTATGTGTAGTTTTCCCCTAGGCCGTTCAGTTGTTCGTTTCGAGCATCAGAACTGCGAAAATTTTGAGTTCCTCAAGCGTTTCACACATCCAAACTGCCATATCTCGCGAACGGATTGACCGATCGCAAAATTTCTGTTGCATCTGAAAGTAGAAAACTCGCCCGATTACAACGGTATGCGTACTTTTCCCCTAGGCCGTTCTAGTTACTCGTTTCGAGCATCAGAACTGCGAAAATTTTGAGTTTCTCAAGCGTTTCTTATCTCCAAATTGCCCATATCTCGCGAACGGATTGACCAATTCCGCAAAATTTCTGTTGCATCTGAAGGTAGAAACTCGCCCGATTACAACGGTATGCGTACTTTTCCCCTACGCCGTTATAGTTACTCGTTTCGAGCATCAGAACTGCGAAAATTTTGAGTTTCTCAAGCGTTTCATACCTCCAAACTGCCATATCTCGCGAACGGAATTGACCAATCCGCATAATTTCTGTTGCATCTGAAAGTAGAAACTCGCCCCATTACAACGGTATGCGTACTTCTCCCCTAGGCCGTTCTAGTCATTCGTTTCGAGCATCAGAACTGCGAAAATTTTTAGTTCCTCAAGCGTTTCTTACCTCCAAACTGCCATATCTCGCGAACGGATTGACCAATCCGCATAATTTCTGTTGCATCTGAAAGTAGAAACTCGCCCGATTACAACGGTATGCGTACTTTTCCCCTAGGCCGTTCTAGTTACTCGTTTCGAGCATCAGAACTGCGAAAATTTTGAGTTACTCAACCGTTTCTTATATCCAAACTGCCATATCTCGCGAACGGATTGATCAATCCGCAAAATTTCTGTTGCATTTGAAAGTAGAAACTCGCCCCATTACAACGGTATGCGTACTTTTCCCCTAGGCCGTTCTGGTTACTCGTTTCGAGCATCAGAACTGCGAAAATTTTTAGTTTCTCAAGCGTTTATTACCTCCAAACTGCCACATCTCGCAAACGGATTGACCAATCCGCAAAATTTCTGTTGCATCTGAAAGTAGAAACTCGCCCGATTACAACGGTATGCGTACTTCTCCCCTAGGCCGTTCTAGTCATTCTTTCGAGCATCAGAACTGCGAAAATTTTGAGTTCCTCAAGCGTTTCTTACCTCCAAACTGCCATATCTCGCGAACGGATTGACCAATCCGCATAATTTCTGTTGCATCTGAAAGTAGAAACTCGCCCGATTACAACGGTATGCCCACTTTTCCCCTGGGCCGTTCTAGTTATTCGTTTCGAGCATCAGAACTGCGAAAATTTTGAGTTCCTCAAGCGTTTCTTACCTCCAAACTGCCATATCTCGCGAACGGATTGACCAATCCGCATAATTTCTGTTGCATTTGAAAGTAGAAACTCGCCCGATTACAAAGGTATGCGCACTTTTCCCCTGGGCCGTTCTTGTTATTCGTTTCGAGCATCAGAACTGCGAAAATTTTGAGTTTCTAAAGCGTTTCTTACTTCCAAACTGCCATATCTCGCGAACGGATCGACCAATCCGCAAAATTTCTGTTGCATCTGAAAGTAGATACTCGCCCGATTACATCGATATGGGTACTTTTCCCCTACGCCGTCCTAGTTATTCGTTTCGAGCATCAGAACTGCGAAAATTTTGAGTTTCTCAAGCGTTTCTTACCTCCAAACTGCCATATCTCGCGAACGGATTGACCAATCCGCAAAATTTCTGTTGCATTTGAAAGTACAAACACGCCCGATTACAACGGTATGCGCACTTTTTCCCCTGGGCCGTTCTAGTTATTCGTTTCGAGCATCAGAACTGCGAAAATTTTGAGTTTCTAAAGCGTTTCGTACATCCAAACGGCCATATCTCGCGAACGGATTGACCAATCCGCAAAATTTCTGTTGCATCTGAAAGTAGAAACTCGCCCGATTACAACGGTATGCGTTCTTCTCCCCTAGGCCGTTCTAGTCATTCGTTTCGAGCATCAGAACTGCGAAAGTTTTGAGTTTCTCAAGCGTTTCTTACCTCCAAACTGCCACATCTCGCAAACGGATTGACCAATCCGCAAAATTTCTGTTGTGGCTGAAAGTAGAAACTCCCCCGATTACAACGGTATGTGTAGTTTTCCCCTAGGCCGTTCTATTTATTCGTTTCGAGCATCAGAACTGCGAAAATATTGAGTTTCTCAAGCGTTTCTTACCTCCAAAATGCCATATCTCGCGAACGCATTTACCAATCCGCAAAATTTCTGTTGCATTTGAAAGTAGAAACTCGCCCGATTACAACGGTATGCGCACTTTTCCCCTAGGCCGTTCTAGTTATTCGTTTCGAGCATCAGAACTGCGAAAATTTTGAGTTTCTCAAGCGTTTCTTACCTCCAAACTGCCATATCTCGCGAACGGATTGACCAATCCGAAAAATTTCTGTTGCATTTGGAAGTAGAAACTCGCCCGATTACAACGGTATGCGTACTTCTCCCCTAGGCCGTTCTAGTCATTCGTTTCGAGCATCAGAACTGCGAAAATTTTGAGTTTCTCAAGCGTTTCTTACCTCCAAAATGCCATATCTCGCGAACGCATTTACCAATCCGCAAAATTTCTGTTGCATCTGAAAGTAGAAACTCGCTCGATTACAACGGTATGCGTACTTCTCCCCTAGGCCGTTCTAGTCATTCGTTTCGAGCATCAGAACTGCGAAAATTTTGAGTTTCTCAAGCGTTTCTTACCTCCAAACTGCCACATCTCGCGAACGGAATGACCAATCCGCAAAATTTCTGTTGCATCTGAAAGTAGAAACTCGCCCGATTACAACGGTATGTGTAGTTTTCCCCTAGGCCGTTCCAGTTGTTCGTTTCGAGCATCAGAACTGCGAAAATTTTGAGTTCCTCAATCGTTTCACACATCCAAACTGCCATATCTCGCGAACGGATTGACCGATCCGCAAAATTTCTGTTGCATCTGAAAGTAGAAACTCGCCCGATTACAACGGTATGCGTACTTTTCCCCTAGGCCGTTCTAGTTACTCGTTTCGAGCATCAGAACTGCGAAAATTTTGAGTTTCTCAAGCGTTTCTTATCTCCAAACTGCCATATCTCGCGAACGGATTGACCAATCCGCAAAATTTCTGTTGCATCTGAAGGTAGAAACTCGCCCGATTACAACGGTATGCGTTCTTCTCCCCTAGGCCGTTCTAGTCATTCGTTTCGAGCATCAGAACTGCGAAAGTTTTGAGTTTCTCAAGCGTTTCTTACCTCCAAACTGCCACATCTCGCAAACGGATTGACCAATCCGCAAAATTTCTGTTGTGGCTGAAAGTAGAAACTCCCCCGATTACAACGGTATGTGTAGTTTTCCCCTAGGCCGTTCTATTTATTCGTTTCGAGCATCAGAACTGCGAAAATATTGAGTTTCTCAAGCGTTTCTTACCTCCAAAATGCCATATCTCGCGAACGCATTTACCAATCCGCAAAATTTCTGTTGCATTTGAAAGTAGAAACTCGCCCGATTACAACGGTATGCGCACTTTTCCCCTAGGCCGTTCTAGTTATTCGTTTCGAGCATCAGAACTGCGAAAATTTTGAGTTTCTCAAGCGTTTCTTACCTCCAAACTGCCATATCTCGCGAACGGATTGACCAATCCGAAAAATTTCTGTTGCATTTGGAAGTAGAAACTCGCCCGATTACAACGGTATGCGTACTTCTCCCCTAGGCCGTTCTAGTCATTCGTTTCGAGCATCAGAACTGCGAAAATTTTGAGTTTCTCAAGCGTTTCTTACCTCCAAAATGCCATATCTCGCGAACGCATTTACCAATCCGCAAAATTTCTGTTGCATCTGAAAGTAGAAACTCGCTCGATTACAACGGTATGCGTACTTCTCCCCTAGGCCGTTCTAGTCATTCGTTTCGAGCATCAGAACTGCGAAAATTTTGAGTTTCTCAAGCGTTTCTTACCTCCAAACTGCCACATCTCGCGAACGGAATGACCAATCCGCAAAATTTCTGTTGCATCTGAAAGTAGAAACTCGCCCGATTACAACGGTATGTGTAGTTTTCCCCTAGGCCGTTCCAGTTGTTCGTTTCGAGCATCAGAACTGCGAAAATTTTGAGTTCCTCAATCGTTTCACACATCCAAACTGCCATATCTCGCGAACGGATTGACCGATCCGCAAAATTTCTGTTGCATCTGAAAGTAGAAACTCGCCCGATTACAACGGTATGCGTACTTTTCCCCTAGGCCGTTCTAGTTACTCGTTTCGAGCATCAGAACTGCGAAAATTTTGAGTTTCTCAAGCGTTTCTTATCTCCAAACTGCCATATCTCGCGAACGGATTGACCAATCCGCAAAATTTCTGTTGCATCTGAAGGTAGAAACTCGCCCGATTACAACGGTATGCGTACTTTTCCCCTACGCCGTTCTAGTTACTCGTTTCGAGCATCAGAACTGCGAAAATTTTGAGTTTCTCAAGCGTTTCTTACCTCCAAACTGCCATATCTCGCGAACGGATTGACCAATCCGCATAATTTCTGTTGCATCTGAAAGTAGAAACTCGCCCCATTACAACGGTATGCGTACTTCTCCCCTAGGCCGTTCTAGTCATTCGTTTCGAGCATCAGAACTGCGAAAATTTTGAGTTCCTCAAGCGTTTCTTACCTCCAAACTGCCATATCTCGCGAACGGATTGACCAATCCGCATAATTTCTGTTGCATCTGAAAGTAGAAACTCGCCCGATTACAACGGTATGCGTACTTTTCCCCTAGGCCGTTCTAGTTACTCGTTTCGAGCATCAGAACTGCGAAAATTTTGAGTTACTCAACCGTTTCTTATATCCAAACTGCCATATCTCGCGAACGGATTGATCAATCCGCAAAATTTCTGTTGCATTTGAAAGTAGAAACTCGCCCCATTACAACGGTATGCGTACTTTTCCCCTAGGCCGTTCTGGTTACTCGTTTCGAGCATCAGAACTGCGAAAATTTTTAGTTTCTCAAGCGTTTCTTACCTCCAAACTGCCACATCTCGCAAACGGATTGACCAATCCACAAAATTTCTGTTGCATCTGAAAGTAGAAACTCGCCCGATTACAACGGTATGCGTACTTCTCCCCTAGGCCGTTCTAGTCATTCGTTTCGAGCATCAGAACTGCGAAAATTTTGAGTTCCTCAAGCGTTTCTTACCTCCAAACTGCCATATCTCGCGAACGGATTGACCAATCCGCATAATTTCTGTTGCATCTGAAAGTAGAAACTCGCCCGATTACAACGGTATGCCCACTTTTCCCCTGGGCCGTTCTAGTTATTCGTTTCGAGCATCAGAACTGCGAAAATTTTGAGTTCCTCAAGCGTTTCTTACCTCCAAACTGCCATATCTCGCGAACGGATTGACCAATCCGCATAATTTCTGTTGCATCTGAAAGTAGAAACTCGCCCGATTACAACGGTATGCGTACTTCTCCCATAGGCCGTTCTAGTCATTCGTTTCGAGCATCAGAACTGCGAAAATTTTGAGTTTCTCAAGCGTTTCTCACGTCCAAACTGCCATATCTCGCGAACGCATTTACCGATCCGAAAAATTTCTGTTGCATTTGAAAGTAGAAACTCGCCCGATTACAAAGGTATGCGCACTTTTCCCCTGGGCCGTTCTAGTTATTCGTTTCGAGCATCAGAACTGCGAAAATTTTGAGTTTCTAAAGCGTTTCTTACTTCCAAACTGCCATATCTCGCGAACGGATCGACCAATCCGCAAAATTTCTGTTGCATCTGAAAGTAGATACTCGCCCGATTACATCGATATGGGTACTTTTCCCCTACGCCGTCCTAGTTATTCGTTTCGAGCATCAGAACTGCGAAAATTTTGAGTTTCTCAAGCGTTTCTTACCTCCAAACTGCCATATCTCGCGAACGGATTGACCAATCCGCAAAATTTCTGTTGCATTTGAAAGTACAAACACGCCCGATTACAACGGTATGCGCACTTTTCCCCTGGGCCGTTCTAGTTATTCGTTTCGAGCATCAGAACTGCGAAAATTTTGAGTTTCTAAAGCGTTTCGTACATCCAAACGGCCATATCTCGCGAACGGATTGACCAATCCGCAAAATTTCTGTTGCATCTGAAAGTAGAAACTCGCCCGATTACAACGGTATGCGTTCTTCTCCCCTAGGCCGTTCTAGTCATTCGTTTCGAGCATCAGAACTGCGAAAGTTTTGAGTTTCTCAAGCGTTTCTTACCTCCAAACTGCCACATCTCGCAAACGGATTGACCATTCCGCAAAATTTCTGTTGTGTCTGAAAGTAGAAACTCCCCCGATTACAACGGTATGTGTAGTTTTCCCCTAGGCCGTTCTATTTATTCGTTTCGAGCATCAGAACTGCGAAAATATTGAGTTTCTCAAGCGTTTCTTACCTCCAAAATGCCATATCTCGCGAACGCATTTACCAATCCGCAAAATTTCTGTTGCATTTGAAAGTAGAAACTCGCCCGATTACAACGGTATGCGCACTTTTCCCCTAGGCCGTTCTAGTTATTCGTTTCGAGCATCAGAACTGCGAAAATTTTGAGTTTCTCAAGCGTTTCTTACCTCCAAACTGCCATATCTCGCGAACGGATTGACCAATCCGAAAAATTTCTGTTGCATTTGGAAGTAGAAACTCGCCCGATTACAACGGTATGCGTACTTCTCCCCTAGGCCGTTCTAGTCATTCGTTTCGAGCATCAGAACTGCGAAAATTTTGAGTTTCTCAAGCGTTTCTTACCTCCAAAATGCCATATCTCGCGAACGCATTTACCAATCCGCAAAATTTCTGTTGCATTTGAAAGTAGAAACTCGCCCGATTACAACGGTATGCGCACTTTTCCCCTGGGCCGTTCTAGTTATTCGTTTCGAGCATCAGAACTGCGAAAATTTTGAGTTTCTTAAGCGTTTCTTACATCCAAACGGCCATATCTCGCGAAAGGATTGACCAATCCGCAAAATTTCTGTTGCATTTGAAAGTAGAAACTCGCCCGATTACAACGGTATGCGCACTTTTCCCCTAGGCCGTTCTAGTTATTCGTTTCGAGCATCAGAGCTGCGAAACTTTTGAGTTTCTCAAGCGTTCCTTACCTCCAAACTGCCATATCTCGCGAACGGATTGACCAATCCGCAAAATTTCTGTTGCATCTGAAAGTAGAAACTCGCCCGATTACATCGGTATGCGTACTTTTCCCCCGAGGCCGTTCTAGTTATTCGTTTCGAGCATCAGAACTGCGAAAATTTTGAGTTTCTCAAGAGTTTCTTACCTCCAAACTGCCGTCTCTCGCGAATGGAATGACCAATCCGCAAAATTTCTGTTGCATCTGAAAGTAGAAACTCGCCCGATTACAACGGTATGCGTACTTTTCCCCTAGGCCGTTCTAGTTACTCGTTTCGAGCATCAGAACTGCGAAAATTTTGAGTTACTCAAGCGTTTCTTATCTCCAAACTGCCATATTTCGCGAACGGATTGATCAATCCGCAAAATTTCTGTTGCATCTGAAAGTAGAAACTCGCCCGATTACAGCGGTATGTGTAGTTTTCCCCTAGGCCGTTCCAGTTACTCGTTTCGAGCATCAGAACTGCGAAAATTTTGAGTTACTCAAGCGTTTCTTATCACCAAACTGCCATATTTCGCGAACGGATTGATCAATCCGCAAAATTTCTGTTGCATCTGAAAGTAGAAACTCGCCCGATTACAGCGGTATGTGTAGTTTTCCCCTAGGCCGTTCTAGTTATTCGTTTCGAGCATCAGAACTGCGAAAATTTTGAGTTCCTCAAGCGTTTCTTACCTCCAAACTGCCATATCTCGCGAACGGATTGACCAATCCGCATAATTTCTGTTGCATCTGAAAGTAGAAACTCGCCCGATTACAACGGTATGCGTTCTTCTCCCCTAGGCCGTTCTAGTCATTCGTTTCGAGCATCAGAACTGCGAAAATTTTGAGTTTCTAAAGCGTTTCTTAAATCCAAACTGCCATATCTCGCGAACGGATTGACCAATCCGCAAAATTTCTGTTGCATTTGAAAGTAGAAACTCGCCCGATTACAACTGTGTGCCCACTTTTCCCCTAGGCCGTTCTAGTTATTCGTTTCGAGCATCAGAACTGAGAAAATTTTGAGCTTCTCAAGCGTTTCTTACCTCCAAACTGCCATATCTCGCGAACGGATTGATCAATCCGCAAAATTTCTGTTGCATCTGAAAGTAGAAACTCGCCCGATTACAGCGGTATGTGTAGTTTTCCCCTAGGCCGTTCTAGTTATTCGTTTCGAGCATCAGAACTGCGAAAATTTTGAGTTCCTCAAGCGTTTCTTACCTCCAAACTGCCGTATCTCGCGAACGGATTGACCAATCCGCAAAATTTCTGTTGCATCTGAAAGTAGAAACTCGCCCCATTACAACGGTATGCGTACTTTTCCCCTAGGCCGTTCTGGTTACTCGTTTCGAGCATCAGAACTGCGAAAATTTTGAGTTACTCAAGCGTTTCTTATATCCAAACTGCCATATCTCGCGAACGGATTGATCAATCCGCAAAATTTCTGTTGCATTTGAAAGTAGAAACTCGCCCGATTACAACTGCGTGCCCACTTTTCCCCTAGGCCGTTCTAGTTATTCGTTTCGAGCATCAGAACTGCGAAAATTTTGAGCTTCTGAAGCGTTTCTTACCTCCAAACTGCCATACCTCATGAACGGATTGATCAATCCGCAAAATTTCTGTTGCATCTGAAAGAAGAGACTCGCCCGATTACAGCGGTATGTGTAGTTTTCCCCTAGGCCGTTCCAGTTATTCGTTTCGAGCATCAGAATTGCGAAATTGTTGAGTTTCTCAAGCGTTTCTTACGTCCAAATTGCCATATCTCGCGAACGGATCGACCAATCCGCAAAATTTCTGTTGCATCTGAAAGTAGAAACTCGCCCGATTACATCGGTATGCGTACTTTTCCCCCTAGGCCGTTCTAGTTTTTCGTTTCGAGCATCAGAACTGCGAAAATTTTGAGTTTCTCAAGAGTTTCTTACCTCCAAACTGCCGTCTCTCGCGAATGGAATGACCAATCCGCAAAATTTCTGTTGCATCTGAAAGTAGAAACTCGCCCGATTACAACGGTATGCGTACTTTTCCCCTAGGCCGTTCTAGTTACTCGTTTCGAGCATCAGAACTGCGAAAATTTTGAGTTACTCAAGCGTTTCTTATCTGCAAACTGCCATATTTCGCGAACGGATTGATCAATCCGCAAAATTTCTGTGGCATCTGAAAGTAGAAACTCGCCCGATTACAGCGGTATGTGTAGTTTTCCCCTAGGCCGTTCTAGTTATTCGTTTCGAGCATCAGAACTGCGAAAATTTTGAGTTCCTCAAGCGTTTCTTACCTCCAAACTGCCATATCTCGCGAACGGATTGACCAATCCGCATAATTTCTGTTGCATCTGAAAGTAGAAACTCGCCCGATTACAACGGTATGCGCACTTTTCCCCTGGGCCGTTCTAGTTATTCGTTTCGAGCATCAGAACTGCGAAAATTTTGAGTTCCTCAAGCGTTTCTTACCTCCAAACTGCCATATCTCGCGAACGGTTTGACCAATCCGCATAATTTCTGTCGCATCTGAAAGTAGAAACTCGCCCGATTACAACGGTATGCGTACTTCTCCCCTAGGCCGTTCTAGTCATTCGTTTCGAGCATCAGAACTGCGAAAATTTTGAGTTTCTCAAGCGTTTCTCACGTCCAAACCGCCATATCTCGCGAACGGATTGACCAATCCGCAAAATTTCTGTTGCATCTGAAAGTAGAAACTCGCCCCATTACAACGGTATGCGTACTTTTCCCCTAGGCCGTTCTAGTTACTCGTTTCGAGCATCAGAACTGCGAAAATTTTTAGTTTCTCAAGCGTTTCTTACCTCCAAACTGCCACATCTCGCAAACGGATTGACCAATCCGCAAAATTTCTGTTGTGTCTGAAAGTAGAAACTCGCCCGATTACAACGGTATGTGTAGTTTTCCCCTAGGCCGTTCTAGTTATTCGTTTCGAGCATCAGAACTGCGCAAATTTTGAGTTTCTCAAGCGTTTCTTACCTCCAAACTGCCATATCTCGCGAACGGATTGAACAATCCGCAAAATTTCTGTTGCATTTGAAAGTAGAAACTCGCCCGATTACAACGGTATGCGCACTTTTCCCCTGGGCCGTTCTAGTTATACGTTTCGAGCATCAGAACTGCGAAAATTTTGAGTTCCTCAAGCGTTTCTTACATCCAAACTGCCATATCTCGCGAACGGATTGACCGATCCGCAAAATTTCTGTTGCATCTGAAAGTAGAAGCTCGCGCGATTACAACGGTATGCGTACTTCTCCCCTAGGCCGTTCCAGTTATTCGTTTCGAGCATCAGAACTGCGAAAATTTTGAGTTTCTCAAGCGTTTCTTACATCCAAACTGCCATATCTCGCGAACGGATTGACCGATCCGCAAAATTTCTGTTGCATCTGAAAGAAGAAACTCGCCCGATTACAACGGTATGCGCACTTTTCCCCTAGGCCGTTCTAGTTATTCGTTTCGAGCATCAGAACTGCGAAAATTTTGAGTTTCTCATGCGTTTCTTACCTCCAAACTGCCATATCTCGCGAACGGATTGACCAATCCGCAACATTTCTGTTGCATTTGAAAGTAGAACCCCGCCCGATTACAACGGTATGCGTACTTCTCCCCTAGGCCGTTCTAGTCACTCGTTTCGAGCATCAGACCTGCGAAAATTTTGAGTTCCTCAAGCGTTTCTTACATCCAAACTGCCATATCTCGCGAACGGATTGACCGATCCGCAAAATTTCTGTTGCATCTGAAAGTAGAATCTCGCCCGATTACAACGGTATGCGCACTTTTCCCCTAGGCCGTTCTAGTTATTCGTTTCGAGCATCAGAACTGCGAAAATTTTGAGCTTCTGAAGCGTTTCTTACCTCGAAACTGCCATATCTCATGAACGGATTGATCAATCCGCAAAATTTCTGTTGCATCTGAAAGAAGAAACTCGCCCGATTACAACGGTATGCGTACTTCTCCCCTAGGCCGTTCTAGTCATTCGTTTCGAGCATCAGAACTGCGAAAATTTTGAGTTTCTCAAGCGTTTCTCACGTCCAAACCGCCATATCTCGCGAACGGATTGACCAATCCGCAAAATTTCTGTTGCATCTGAAAGTAGAAACTCGCCCGATTACATCGGTATGCGTACTTTTCCCCTAGTCCTTCTTAGTTATTCGTTTCGAGCATCAGAACTGCGAAAATTTTGAGTTTCTCAAGCGTTTCTTACCTCCAAACTGCCATATCTCGCGAACGGAATGACCAATCCGCAAAATTTCTGTTGCATCTGAAAGTAGAAACTCGCCCGATTACAACGGTATGTGTAGTTTTCCCCTAGGCCGTTCCAGTTGTTCGTTTCGAGCATCAGAACTGCGAAAATTTTGAGTTCCTCAAGCGTTTCTTACATCCAAACTGCCATATCTCGCGAACGGATTGACCGATCCGCAAAATTTCTGTTGCATCTGAAAGTAGAATCTCGCCCGATTACAACGGTATGCGCACTTTTCCCCTAGGCCGCTCTAGTTATTCGTTTCGAGCATCAGAACTGCGCAAATTTTGAGTTTCTCAAGCGTTTCTTACCTCCAAACTGCCATATCTCGCGAACGGATCGACCAATCCCCAAAATTTCTGTTGCATCTGAAAGTAGAAACTCGCCCGATTACATCGGTATGGGTACTTTTCCCCTAGGCCGTTCTAGTTATTCGTTTCGAGCATCAGAACTGCGAAAATTTTGAGTTTCTCAAGCGTTTCTTACATCCAAACGGCTATATCTCGCGAACGGATTGACCAATCCGCATAATTTCTGTTGCATCTGAAAGTAGAAACTCGCCCGATTACATCGGTATGGGTACTTTTCCCCTAGGCCGTTCCAGTTATTCGTTTCGAGCATCAGAACTGCGAAAATTTTGAGTTTCTCAAGCGTTTCTTATCTCCAAACTGCGATATCTCGCGAATGGAATGACCAATCCGCCAAATTTCTGTTGCATCTGAAAGTAGAAACTCGCCCGATTACAACGGTATGCGTACTTTTCCCCTAGGCCGTTCTAGTTACTCGTTTCGAGCATCAGAACTGCGAAAATTTTGAGTTACTCAAGCGTTTCTTATCTCCAAACTGCCATATTTCGCGAAAGGATTGATCAATCCGCAAAATTTCTGTTGCATCTGAAAGTAGAAACTCGCCCGATTACAGCGGTATGTGTAGTTTTCCCCTAGGCCGTTCTAGTTATTCGTTTCGAGCATCAGAACTGCGAAAATTTTGAGTTCCACAAGCGTTTCTTACCTCCAAACTGCCATATCTCGCGAACGGATTGACCAATCCGCATAATTTCTGTTGCATCTGAAAGTAGAAATTCGCCCGATTACAACGGTATGCGCACTTTTCCCCTGGGCCGTTCTAGTTATTCGTTTCGAGCATCAGAACTGCGAAAATTTTGAGTTCCTCAAGCTTTTCTTACCTCCAAACTGCCATATCTCGCGAACGGTTTGACCAATCCGCATAATTTCTGTCGCATCTGAAAGTAGAAACTCGCCCGATTACAACGGTATGCGTACTTCTCCCCTAGGCCGTTCTAGTCATTCGTTTCGAGCATCAGAACTGCGAAAATTTTGAGTTTCTCAAGCGTTTCTCACGTCCAAACCGCCATATCTCGCGAACGGATTGACCAATCCGCAAAATTTCTGTTGCATCTGAAAGTAGAAACTCGCCCCATTACAACGGTATGTGTAGTTTTCCCCTAGGCCGTCCTAGTTATTCGTTTCGAGCATCAGAACTGCGAAAATTTTGAGTTCCTCAAGCGTTTCTTACATCCAAACTGCCATATCTCGCGAACGGATTGACCGATCCGCAAAATTTCTGTTGCATCTGAAAGAAGAAACTCGCCCGATTACAACGGTATGCGCACTTTTCCCCTAGGCCGTTCTAGTTATTCGTTTCGAGCATCAGAACTGCGAAAATTTTGAGTTTCTCATGCGTTTCTTACCTCCAAACTGCCATATCTCGCGAACGGATTGACCAATCCGCAACATTTCTGTTGCATTTGAAAGTAGAACCCCGCCCGATTACAACGGTATGCGTACTTCTCCCCTAGGCCGTTCTAGTCACTCGTTTCGAGCATCAGACCTGCGAAAATTTTGAGTTTCTCAAGCGTTTCTTATCTCCAAACTGGCATATCTCGCGAACGGATTGATCAATCCGCAAAATTTCTGTTGCATCTGAAAGTAGAAACTCGCCCGATTACAACGGTATGCGTACTTCTCCCCTAGACCCTTCTAGTCATTCGTTTCGAGCATCAGAACTGCGAAAATTTTGAGTTTCTCAAGCGTTTCTTACTTCCAAACTGCCATATCTCGCGAACGGATTGACCAATCCGCAAAATTTCTGTTGCATCTGAAAGTAGAAACTCGCCCGATTACAACGGTATGTGTAGTTTTCCCCTAGGCCGTTCCAGTTATTCGTTTCGAGCATCAGAACTGCGAAAATTTTGAGTTCCTCAAGCGTTTCTTACATCCAAACTGCCATATCTCGCGAACGGATTGACCGATCCGCAAAATTTCTGTTGCATCTGAAAGTAGAATCTCGCCCGATTACAACGGTATGCGCACTTTTCCCCTAGGCCGTTCTAGTTATTCGTTTCGAGCATCAGAACTGCGAAAATTTTGAGCTTCTGAAGCGTTTCTTACCTCGAAACTGCCATATCTCATGAACGGATTGATCAATCCGCAAAATTTCTGTTGCATCTGAAAGAAGAAACTCGCCCGATTACAACGGTATGCGTACTTCTCCCCTAGGCCGTTCTAGTCATTCGTTTCGAGCATCAGAACTGCGAAAATTTTGAGTTTCTCAAGCGTTTCTCACGTCCAAACCGCCATATCTCGCGAACGGATTGACCAATCCGCAAAATTTCTGTTGCATCTGAAAGTAGAAACTCGCCCGATTACATCGGTATGCGTACTTTTCCCCTAGTCCTTCTTAGTTATTCGTTTCGAGCATCAGAACTGCGAAAATTTTGAGTTTCTCAAGCGTTTCTTACCTCCAAACTGCCATATCTCGCGAACGGAATGACCAATCCGCAAAATTTCTGTTGCATCTGAAAGTAGAAACTCGCCCGATTACAACGGTATGTGTAGTTTTCCCCTAGGCCGTTCCAGTTGTTCGTTTCGAGCATCAGAACTGCGAAAATTTTGAGTTCCTCAAGCGTTTCTTACATCCAAACTGCCATATCTCGCGAACGGATTGACCGATCCGCAAAATTTCTGTTGCATCTGAAAGTAGAATCTCGCCCGATTACAACGGTATGCGCACTTTTCCCCTAGGCCGCTCTAGTTATTCGTTTCGAGCATCAGAACTGCGCAAATTTTGAGTTTCTCAAGCGTTTCTTACCTCCAAACTGCCATATCTCGCGAACGGATCGACCAATCCCCAAAATTTCTGTTGCATCTGAAAGTAGAAACTCGCCCGATTACATCGGTATGGGTACTTTTCCCCTAGGCCGTTCTAGTTATTCGTTTCGAGCATCAGAACTGCGAAAATTTTGAGTTTCTCAAGCGTTTCTTACATCCAAACGGCTATATCTCGCGAACGGATTGACCAATCCGCATAATTTCTGTTGCATCTGAAAGTAGAAACTCGCCCGATTACATCGGTATGGGTACTTTTCCCCTAGGCCGTTCTAGTTATTCGTTTCGAGCATCAGAACTGCGAAAATTTTGAGTTCCTCAAGCGTTTCTTACCTCCAAACTGCCATATCTCGCGAACGGATTGACCAATCCGCATAATTTCTGTTGCATCTGAAAGTAGAAACTCGCCCGATTACAACGGTATGCGTACTTCTCCCCTAGGCCGTTCTAGTCATTCGTTTCGAGCATCAGAACTGCGAAAATTTTGAGTTTCTCAAGCGTTTCTCACGTCCAAACCGCCATATCTCGCGAACGGATTGACCAATCCGCAAAATTTCTGTTGCATCTGAAAGTAGAAACTCGCCCCATTACAACGGTATGCGTACTTTTCCCCTAGGCCGTTCTAGTTACTCGTTTCGAGCATCAGAACTGCGAAAATTTTAGTTTCTCAAGCGTTTCTTACCTCCAAACTGCCACATCTCGCAAACGGATTGACCAATCCGCAAAATTTCTGTTGTGTCTGAAAGTAGAAACTCGCCCGATTACAACGGTATGTGTAGTTTTCCCCTAGGCCGTTCTAGTTATTCGTTTCGAGCATCAGAACTGCGCAAATTTTGAGTTTCTCAAGCGTTTCTTACCTCCAAACTGCCATATCTCGCGAACGGATTGAACAATCCGCAAAATTTCTGTTGCATTTGAAAGTAGAAACTCGCCCGATTACAACGGTATGCGCACTTTTCCCCTGGGCCGTTCTAGTTATACGTTTCGAGCATCAGAACTGCGAAAATTTTGAGTTCCTCAAGCGTTTCTTACATCCAAACTGCCATATCTCGCGAACGGATTGACCGATCCGCAAAATTTCTGTTGCATCTGAAAGTAGAAGCTCGCGCGATTACAACGGTATGCGTACTTCTCCCCTAGGCCGTTCCAGTTATTCGTTTCGAGCATCAGAACTGCGAAAATTTTGAGTTTCTCAAGCGTTTCTTACATCCAAACTGCCATATCTCGCGAACGGATTGACCGATCCGCAAAATTTCTGTTGCATCTGAAAGAAGAAACTCGCCCGATTACAACGGTATGCGCACTTTTCCCCTAGGCCGTTCTAGTTATTCGTTTCGAGCATCAGAACTGCGAAAATTTTGAGTTTCTCATGCGTTTCTTACCTCCAAACTGCCATATCTCGCGAACGGATTGACCAATCCGCAACATTTCTGTTGCATTTGAAAGTAGAACCCCGCCCGATTACAACGGTATGCGTACTTCTCCCCTAGGCCGTTCTAGTCACTCGTTTCGAGCATCAGACCTGCGAAAATTTTGAGTTCCTCAAGCGTTTCTTACATCCAAACTGCCATATCTCGCGAACGGATTGACCGATCCGCAAAATTTCTGTTGCATCTGAAAGTAGAATCTCGCCCGATTACAACGGTATGCGCACTTTTCCCCTAGGCCGTTCTAGTTATTCGTTTCGAGCATCAGAACTGCGAAAATTTTGAGCTTCTGAAGCGTTTCTTACCTCGAAACTGCCATATCTCATGAACGGATTGATCAATCCGCAAAATTTCTGTTGCATCTGAAAGAAGAAACTCGCCCGATTACAACGGTATGCGTACTTCTCCCCTAGGCCGTTCTAGTCATTCGTTTCGAGCATCAGAACTGCGAAAATTTTGAGTTTCTCAAGCGTTTCTCACGTCCAAACCGCCATATCTCGCGAACGGATTGACCAATCCGCAAAATTTCTGTTGCATCTGAAAGTAGAAACTCGCCCGATTACATCGGTATGCGTACTTTTCCCCTAGTCCTTCTTAGTTATTCGTTTCGAGCATCAGAACTGCGAAAATTTTGAGTTTCTCAAGCGTTTCTTACCTCCAAACTGCCATATCTCGCGAACGGAATGACCAATCCGCAAAATTTCTGTTGCATCTGAAAGTAGAAACTCGCCCGATTACAACGGTATGTGTAGTTTTCCCCTAGGCCGTTCCAGTTGTTCGTTTCGAGCATCAGAACTGCGAAAATTTTGAGTTCCTCAAGCGTTTCTTACATCCAAACTGCCATATCTCGCGAACGGATTGACCGATCCGCAAAATTTCTGTTGCATCTGAAAGTAGAATCTCGCCCGATTACAACGGTATGCGCACTTTTCCCCTAGGCCGCTCTAGTTATTCGTTTCGAGCATCAGAACTGCGCAAATTTTGAGTTTCTCAAGCGTTTCTTACCTCCAAACTGCCATATCTCGCGAACGGATCGACCAATCCCCAAAATTTCTGTTGCATCTGAAAGTAGAAACTCGCCCGATTACATCGGTATGGGTACTTTTCCCCTAGGCCGTTCTAGTTATTCGTTTCGAGCATCAGAACTGCGAAAATTTTGAGTTTCTCAAGCGTTTCTTACATCCAAACGGCTATATCTCGCGAACGGATTGACCAATCCGCATAATTTCTGTTGCATCTGAAAGTAGAAACTCGCCCGATTACATCGGTATGGGTACTTTTCCCCTAGGCCGTTCCAGTTATTCGTTTCGAGCATCAGAACTGCGAAAATTTTGAGTTTCTCAAGCGTTTCTTATCTCCAAACTGCCATATCTCGCGAATGGAATGACCAATCCGCCAAATTTCTGTTGCATCTGAAAGTAGAAACTCGCCCGATTACAACGGTATGCGTACTTTTCCCCTAGGCCGTTCTAGTTACTCGTTTCGAGCATCAGAACTGCGAAAATTTTGAGTTACTCAAGCGTTTCTTATCTCCAAACTGCCATATTTCGCGAAAGGATTGATCAATCCGCAAAATTTCTGTTGCATCTGAAAGTAGAAACTCGCCCGATTACAGCGGTATGTGTAGTTTTCCCCTAGGCCGTTCTAGTTATTCGTTTCGAGCATCAGAACTGCGAAAATTTTGAGTTCCACAAGCGTTTCTTACCTCCAAACTGCCATATCTCGCGAACGGATTGACCAATCCGCATAATTTCTGTTGCATCTGAAAGTAGAAATTCGCCCGATTACAACGGTATGCGCACTTTTCCCCTGGGCCGTTCTAGTTATTCGTTTCGAGCATCAGAACTGCGAAAATTTTGAGTTCCTCAAGCTTTTCTTACCTCCAAACTGCCATATCTCGCGAACGGTTTGACCAATCCGCATAATTTCTGTCGCATCTGAAAGTAGAAACTCGCCCGATTACAACGGTATGCGTACTTCTCCCCTAGGCCGTTCTAGTCATTCGTTTCGAGCATCAGAACTGCGAAAATTTTGAGTTTCTCAAGCGTTTCTCACGTCCAAACCGCCATATCTCGCGAACGGATTGACCAATCCGCAAAATTTCTGTTGCATCTGAAAGTAGAAACTCGCCCCATTACAACGGTATGTGTAGTTTTCCCCTAGGCCGTCCTAGTTATTCGTTTCGAGCATCAGAACTGCGAAAATTTTGAGTTCCTCAAGCGTTTCTTACATCCAAACTGCCATATCTCGCGAACGGATTGACCGATCCGCAAAATTTCTGTTGCATCTGAAAGAAGAAACTCGCCCGATTACAACGGTATGCGCACTTTTCCCCTAGGCCGTTCTAGTTATTCGTTTCGAGCATCAGAACTGCGAAAATTTTGAGTTTCTCATGCGTTTCTTACCTCCAAACTGCCATATCTCGCGAACGGATTGACCAATCCGCAACATTTCTGTTGCATTTGAAAGTAGAACCCCGCCCGATTACAACGGTATGCGTACTTCTCCCCTAGGCCGTTCTAGTCACTCGTTTCGAGCATCAGACCTGCGAAAATTTTGAGTTTCTCAAGCGTTTCTTATCTCCAAACTGGCATATCTCGCGAACGGATTGATCAATCCGCAAAATTTCTGTTGCATCTGAAAGTAGAAACTCGCCCGATTACAACGGTATGCGTACTTCTCCCCTAGACCCTTCTAGTCATTCGTTTCGAGCATCAGAACTGCGAAAATTTTGAGTTTCTCAAGCGTTTCTTACTTCCAAACTGCCATATCTCGCGAACGGATTGACCAATCCGCAAAATTTCTGTTGCATCTGAAAGTAGAAACTCGCCCGATTACAACGGTATGTGTAGTTTTCCCCTAGGCCGTTCCAGTTATTCGTTTCGAGCATCAGAACTGCGAAAATTTTGAGTTCCTCAAGCGTTTCTTACATCCAAACTGCCATATCTCGCGAACGGATTGACCGATCCGCAAAATTTCTGTTGCATCTGAAAGTAGAATCTCGCCCGATTACAACGGTATGCGCACTTTTCCCCTAGGCCGTTCTAGTTATTCGTTTCGAGCATCAGAACTGCGAAAATTTTGAGCTTCTGAAGCGTTTCTTACCTCGAAACTGCCATATCTCATGAACGGATTGATCAATCCGCAAAATTTCTGTTGCATCTGAAAGAAGAAACTCGCCCGATTACAACGGTATGCGTACTTCTCCCCTAGGCCGTTCTAGTCATTCGTTTCGAGCATCAGAACTGCGAAAATTTTGAGTTTCTCAAGCGTTTCTCACGTCCAAACCGCCATATCTCGCGAACGGATTGACCAATCCGCAAAATTTCTGTTGCATCTGAAAGTAGAAACTCGCCCGATTACATCGGTATGCGTACTTTTCCCCTAGTCCTTCTTAGTTATTCGTTTCGAGCATCAGAACTGCGAAAATTTTGAGTTTCTCAAGCGTTTCTTACCTCCAAACTGCCATATCTCGCGAACGGAATGACCAATCCGCAAAATTTCTGTTGCATCTGAAAGTAGAAACTCGCCCGATTACAACGGTATGTGTAGTTTTCCCCTAGGCCGTTCCAGTTGTTCGTTTCGAGCATCAGAACTGCGAAAATTTTGAGTTCCTCAAGCGTTTCTTACATCCAAACTGCCATATCTCGCGAACGGATTGACCGATCCGCAAAATTTCTGTTGCATCTGAAAGTAGAATCTCGCCCGATTACAACGGTATGCGCACTTTTCCCCTAGGCCGCTCTAGTTATTCGTTTCGAGCATCAGAACTGCGCAAATTTTGAGTTTCTCAAGCGTTTCTTACCTCCAAACTGCCATATCTCGCGAACGGATCGACCAATCCCCAAAATTTCTGTTGCATCTGAAAGTAGAAACTCGCCCGATTACATCGGTATGCGTACTTTTCCCCTAGTCCTTCTTAGTTATTCGTTTCGAGCATCAGAACTGCGAAAATTTTGAGTTTCTCAAGCGTTTCTTACCTCCAAACTGCCATATCTCGCGAACGGAATGACCAATCCGCAAAATTTCTGTTGCATCTGAAAGTAGAAACTCGCCCGATTACAACGGTATGTGTAGTTTTCCCCTAGGCCGTTCCAGTTGTTCGTTTCGAGCATCAGAACTGCGAAAATTTTGAGTTCCTCAAGCGTTTCTTACATCCAAACTGCCATATCTCGCGAACGGATTGACCGATCCGCAAAATTTCTGTTGCATCTGAAAGTAGAATCTCGCCCGATTACAACGGTATGCGCACTTTTCCCCTAGGCCGTTCTAGTTATTCGTTTCGAGCATCAGAACTGCGAAAATTTTGAGTTTCTCAAGCGTTTCTTACATCCAAACGGCTATATCTCGCGAACGGATTGACCAATCCGCATAATTTCTGTTGCATCTGAAAGTAGAAACTCGCCCGATTACATCGGTATGGGTACTTTTCCCCTAGGCCGTTCCAGTTATTCGTTTCGAGCATCAGAACTGCGAAAATTTTGAGTTTCTCAAGCGTTTCTTATCTCCAAACTGCCATATCTCGCGAATGGAATGACCAATCCGCCAAATTTCTGTTGCATCTGAAAGTAGAAACTCGCCCGATTACAACGGTATGCGTACTTTTCCCCTAGGCCGTTCTAGTTACTCGTTTCGAGCATCAGAACTGCGAAAATTTTGAGTTACTCAAGCGTTTCTTATCTCCAAACTGCCATATTTCGCGAAAGGATTGATCAATCCGCAAAATTTCTGTTGCATCTGAAAGTAGAAACTCGCCCGATTACAGCGGTATGTGTAGTTTTCCCCTAGGCCGTTCTAGTTATTCGTTTCGAGCATCAGAACTGCGAAAATTTTGAGTTCCACAAGCGTTTCTTACCTCCAAACTGCCATATCTCGCGAACGGATTGACCAATCCGCATAATTTCTGTTGCATCTGAAAGTAGAAATTCGCCCGATTACAACGGTATGCGCACTTTTCCCCTGGGCCGTTCTAGTTATTCGTTTCGAGCATCAGAACTGCGAAAATTTTGAGTTCCTCAAGCTTTTCTTACCTCCAAACTGCCATATCTCGCGAACGGTTTGACCAATCCGCATAATTTCTGTCGCATCTGAAAGTAGAAACTCGCCCGATTACAACGGTATGCGTACTTCTCCCCTAGGCCGTTCTAGTCATTCGTTTCGAGCATCAGAACTGCGAAAATTTTGAGTTTCTCAAGCGTTTCTCACGTCCAAACCGCCATATCTCGCGAACGGATTGACCAATCCGCAAAATTTCTGTTGCATCTGAAAGTAGAAACTCGCCCCATTACAACGGTATGTGTAGTTTTCCCCTAGGCCGTCCTAGTTATTCGTTTCGAGCATCAGAACTGCGAAAATTTTGAGTTCCTCAAGCGTTTCTTACATCCAAACTGCCATATCTCGCGAACGGATTGACCGATCCGCAAAATTTCTGTTGCATCTGAAAGAAGAAACTCGCCCGATTACAACGGTATGCGCACTTTTCCCCTAGGCCGTTCTAGTTATTCGTTTCGAGCATCAGAACTGCGAAAATTTTGAGTTTCTCATGCGTTTCTTACCTCCAAACTGCCATATCTCGCGAACGGATTGACCAATCCGCAACATTTCTGTTGCATTTGAAAGTAGAACCCCGCCCGATTACAACGGTATGCGTACTTCTCCCCTAGGCCGTTCTAGTCACTCGTTTCGAGCATCAGACCTGCGAAAATTTTGAGTTTCTCAAGCGTTTCTTATCTCCAAACTGGCATATCTCGCGAACGGATTGATCAATCCGCAAAATTTCTGTTGCATCTGAAAGTAGAAACTCGCCCGATTACAACGGTATGCGTACTTCTCCCCTAGACCCTTCTAGTCATTCGTTTCGAGCATCAGAACTGCGAAAATTTTGAGTTTCTCAAGCGTTTCTTACTTCCAAACTGCCATATCTCGCGAACGGATTGACCAATCCGCAAAATTTCTGTTGCATCTGAAAGTAGAAACTCGCCCGATTACAACGGTATGTGTAGTTTTCCCCTAGGCCGTTCCAGTTATTCGTTTCGAGCATCAGAACTGCGAAAATTTTGAGTTCCTCAAGCGTTTCTTACATCCAAACTGCCATATCTCGCGAACGGATTGACCGATCCGCAAAATTTCTGTTGCATCTGAAAGTAGAATCTCGCCCGATTACAACGGTATGCGCACTTTTCCCCTAGGCCGTTCTAGTTATTCGTTTCGAGCATCAGAACTGCGAAAATTTTGAGCTTCTGAAGCGTTTCTTACCTCGAAACTGCCATATCTCATGAACGGATTGATCAATCCGCAAAATTTCTGTTGCATCTGAAAGAAGAAACTCGCCCGATTACAGCGGTATGTGTAGTTTTCCCCTAGGCCGTTCTAGTTATTCGTTTCGAGCATCAGAACTGCGAAAATTTTGAGTTCCTCAAGCGTTTCTTACCTCCAAACTGCCATATCTCGCGAACGGATTGACCAATCCGCATAATTTCTGTTGCATCTGAAAGTAGAAACTCGCCCGATTACAACGGTATGCGTACTTCTCCCCTAGGCCGTTCTAGTCATTCGTTTCGAGCATCAGAACTGCGAAAATTTTGAGTTTCTCAAGCGTTTCTCACGTCCAAACCGCCATATCTCGCGAACGGATTGACCAATCCGCAAAATTTCTGTTGCATCTGAAAGTAGAAACTCGCCCCATTACAACGGTATGCGTACTTTTCCCCTAGGCCGTTCTAGTTACTCGTTTCGAGCATCAGAACTGCGAAAATTTTTAGTTTCTCAAG